>NC_092358.1:902864-1250760 GCF_030848805.1 Temnothorax longispinosus | reverse complement strand
AAAACAACGTGTCTACTTTCGAATCGCTCACTCGAGACGTCGAGGCGGAGATATGTATGAACGACTTGCTTTGCAGTTTCGCGGATATTCGCGAGTGATAGTCGCTCCTCCCGCTATATCTGGATTCGCGAAGTGCGTGGCATTTATTTACCTCGTGTCGTGCTTTGAACGCTGACGTGCCGGACGTGTCGTGTGATTTAGCTCCGATTCTCTCCGTAGGGAAAAAGGGCTGAGTGATATTGATCGTGTCAAGTGATTCCGGTGATTCGATCGGTGATAACGGAACGCCGCGATACATCGCCCGTTCGTGAATGCTTCATAATCTCTGATTCTCGTATATCTCGCGTCGCGTAAGTTAGCGGCCGGCAGTCACGATTCTTCGTCGTGCATATAATAACGCAGTTTTACTTTCGCGGGATTTACGAGTTTGGTAACGTACTGTGCGTGCGATATTTAATTTCAACAGCGTATCTCTGATTGACCAAGTGCGTGCCTTTGTTAACCGTCCGCTCGATTCGACTTGCGTAGTATCGCGCCAAGTTGCCGACACCTTGGAACATTTCGTCGGACGACGCGGAGCACGCGGCGTCGCGACTCCTTCAAATTTGCACGAAAAATTAATTGTTACCTAGCTGCTTTTGTATTACAGAGTAAAGATACTTCCTTCCCACGGGTACGACCTTGGCGAGGTGGGAAGGCCCAGTACCCAGTACGAGGATTTTACCCAAGCAAAACTCTTGTTCTGCTTGGATAAAAATCCAAAGACGGGGAAGCTAACGTACCCTCGCGTTCGCCGATTTAATTGAATAAACGAACCGCAGCCGGTTCGTCGCGTTTGCTTCGGGAGTGCCGTTCAAGTAATCGGACTAAAGGACTTTTTTAAACGGGAGTGCCGTACAGTATCGCGCGAGAAAGACTTTTACTTACTAATAATTAGTCCGCGCGCGATTATAGTTTCTTATCCGCGAGTGTTTCTCGCGAGTGTCCTGTGCGGTGAGAGGAGGAAGCCTGATGACGTTCTGAGAGGAGGAGGAGGTCTGAGAGAGACATCGGGCCCCGACGGAGCAACCTTGGGGTGAGTATCATTTCTCATCATTAATAATTATTTTCCATTTATTTAAATTGTTTTATCTCGATAATTTAAAAATAATTAGAAAAAGAGAAATTATCTAAAATTTTACTCTTGTAAAGATCTTTTTCGGTAAATAGATAATTGTATTGCTAAATATTTTTATTGAAAGACAAATTAGAGGCACGTAAGAATTATCTTTTGAAATATTGATCATTTTGAACGCTTCTTTAATTTGAGTTTTATGTTTGTATGTTACAGTATCGTAGCTACGTGAATAACTCCGCCTGTTGCGCATCGGGTTAATTGGTGAGTCAGAATTTTTTTTACTTAGGCAACGAATCTACGATTAATCAAAGACAGAGCAAATATATCTCGGTACATGTCGAATTATGACAATAGATTATAGTATAAATTTATTATATCTCGTAGATACGTTGCCTTAAAATGGATGGGCTAAAACTAATTATGGCAAATATTTAATCTTGGTCACTTACGTACGTTTATTTAATGATGTATTATGCGCGTGTGCTTGAGGAAATACTCGCACACTTCGCACGCATAGAGCTCGCACAGAGCTCATTATCGTTGAATTACGTTGATAAATCTTCGCGTTCTGTATAAATAATTTTTAAATAAAATTTTAAATCTTAAATAAAATATTATATCGAATCAGAATTTTATTTCGCGAATTTAAATTAGTAAATTACACAGTAAATTAAATTTTCAAAATTTTGTTACGTAGATCTCAATTCTACTTACAATTAGAGTAATAAATATTTTTGAGAAACACAAACAAATAAGAACTAAAGTAATACTATCACACAATTAAAGTAATGATTTTGAAAATATACAATTTTTATTTAGATCTTTTATAAAATTATTTTTGTATTATTTTTCTTGAACAAAAGAGAAAAGAGTAAGATATTGTGTTATAAATAAAACTGTCTGTAGATAGGGAAAAATTATTAATTAGTTAGAATTTATGTTATTTATACCCTTCTATTCCCATATACTTAGCCAAGATTAAATATTATAAAAATCGATGCAAGAAAGCAATATATAGATATATGTATAATAAAAAGAATAAAAAATATTTTGGTTTTATTATGCAATTTATTTTATAGAAAACGCGATATATATAATGGTTATTAATTACTAAAGTTTATTTTAACTGCTTTTACCCTAATTTTTTGCAGACTATCCATCTATTTTTGATTGAGAAATTAACTTTATATACCAGTCAAGTAATATATGACGTGAGATTGTAAATATTCTGTCGAGAAACGCTGAAACTTTTTAAATTATTTTAGAATTGATCGTATAATACAATTATATATTCAATTTTGCATGCAGTAATATATGTATGTGAATATGTTAACAATAATTTTGGTAGAAAATGAAAAATATAACGAGATATATTTATATCGATACAAAAGTTTATAAAGATTCGCATATATTATTTAATTATAACGACGCGATTATTCATTAATTATAATACCACGTGTGGGGGAAGTTCTTTTTCTTGGATCTCACGTCATTTATTCTGTATATCTTATTTGATATATTTTCAAGATGCGTATCGCCTGAAAAACGTGCATAATAACGCATCTTTATGTTTTCGCGGCCGGTTTTTTGAGAAATTTTTTATTCTTAATTTTTTAATTTCGTCTACATTATAAATTTTAATTTTTCGCGGGATATAATTGAGATATTTATGTATAACGCAATATTCATAGAACGCAAAGTAAAATTTTTTTCTGTATTTGATTACAATTCCAAATTAAACGAATAAATCACAAAGAAATGGACAATCAATATTTTTAAAAGTAAATACGGAATTAGTAATAGAAATATTTTTGATCAATCTTGTGCAGTCATTTTTTAAATTAATATTTTTTTGTAAATTAACTTCTCGTTATTTATTTTTTACAATCGATACTCGCGCGTAATTCGAATCGAACGTAATATATTATCTTTCGGCAATGATAATGATACGACAATGGAAGGAATTTTTTTTCCCTTTGATCTGGTCGAAATGCGATCAGATTGTATATGGCCAGGAGCGACAAACGTAAGTCCAATCTGGCCTGAAGAAAGAAGACTAGATACGATAAAGATAAGTGGTCAACATTGACCACTGAGATGAAATAAGGTATGAGATGAAACATATAAAACTGTTTTATATATTTATTTATTTGTCCCAAAGGGCTACTTTTTCTATATTTTTTTGCATACGTGCAAAATTGGAAAAATCGCTATTAAATCCGAATCGCGCGTGTCTTAGAATCCCTTTCACATTTCTTACATCTCAAGTGATCGGTTTCACTTTGAGGTATCCCGCTGAATCAACCAGCAAATCAGATTCCTTATAAATCGGGTCGCGGACTAAATTAAAGCTTTGTATTAGATATTAAAACATGTATAGGTAGGAAAATGAATAAATAGAACTATATAGATTGGAATACGGGTAGGTAAGGATACGGGTAGGTAGGTAGGGATTCGGGTAGGCAGGGACAAGGGGATATAACTCGATAGAAAAAATTGTATGATAGACAAAATAAAAGTAATATTCTTAATATAATAATAATAAATATAATTATTTATTATTATTATATTTTTAATATCTAATAACAACTTAAATGTATATTTAATTATACTAATTTTTATATAAAAACTTATTTAATACTAGGTCGCGTCGCGCGGTGCGTGTGTCTGCGGATCGACACCCACCCAACCCTGCGAGATTACGGGTGGATTATAGGGCGTAGAGTCGCGCGGTGCGTGTGTCTGCGGATCGACATCCACCACCCTGAGAGTGTTTAGGCGATTAGGTCGTCGCGTCGCGCGGGGTGAGTGTGTCTGCGGATCGACATCCACCACCCTGAGAGTGTTTAGGCGATTAGGTCGTCGCGTCGCGCGGGGTGAGTGTGTCTGCGGATCGACATCCACCACCCTGAGAGTGTTTAGGCGATTAGGTCGTCGCGCGGGGTGCGTGTGTCTGCGGATCGACATCCACCACCCTGAGAGTGTTTAGGCGATTAGGTCGTCGCGTCGCGCGGGGTGCGTGTGTCTGCGGATCGACATCCACCACCCTGAGAGTGTTTAGGCGATTAGGTCGTCGCGTCGCGCGGGGTGAGTGTGTCTGCGGATCGACATCCACCACCCTGAGAGTGTTTAGGCGATTAGGTCGTCGCGTCGCGCGGGGTGTGTGTGTCTGCGGATCGACATCCACCACCCTGAGAGTGTTTAGGCGATTAGGTCGTCGCGCGCGGGGTGCGTGTGTCTGCGGATCGACATCCACCACCCTGAGAGTGTTTAGGCGATTAGGTCGTCGCGTCGCGCGGGGTGAGTGTGTCTGCGGATCGACATCCACCACCCTGAGAGTGTTTAGGCGATTAGGTCGTCGCGTCGCGGGGGTGAGTGTGTCTGCGGATCGACATCCACCACCCTGAGAGTGTTTAGGCGATTAGGTCGTCGCGTCGCGCGGGGTGCGTGTGTCTGCGGATCGACATCCACCACCCTGAGAGTGTTTAGGCGATTAGGTCGTCGCGTCGCGCGGGGTGAGTGTGTCTGCGGATCGACATCCACCACCCTGAGAGTGTTTAGGCGATTAGGTCGTCGCGTCGCGCGGGGTGGTGTGTCTGCGGATCGACATCCACCACCCTGAGAGTGTTTAGGCGATTAGGTCGTCGCGTCGCGCGGGGTGCGTGTGTCTGCGGATCGACATCCACCACCCTGAGAGTGTTTAGGCGATTAGGTGTCGTCGCGTCGCGCGGGGTGAGTGGGTCTGCGGATCGACATCCACCACCCTGAGAGTGTTTAGGCGATTAGGTCGTCGCGTCGCGCGGGGTGCGTGTGTCTGCGGATCGACATCCACCACCCTGAGAGTGTTTAGGCGATTAGGTCGTCGCGTCGCGCGGGGTGAGTGTGTCTGCGGATCGACATCCACCACCCTGAGAGTGTTTAGGCGATTAGGTCGTCGCGCGGGGTGCGTGTGTCTGCGGATCGACATCCACCACCCTGAGAGTGTTTAGGCGATTAGGTCGTCGCGTCGCGCGGGGTGCGTGTGTCTGCGGATCGACATCCACCACCCTGAGAGTGTTTAGGCGATTAGGTCGTCGCGTCGCGCGGGGTGCGTGTGTCTGCGGATCGACATCCACCACCCTGAGAGTGTTTAGGCGATTAGGTCGTTGCGTCGCGCGGGGTGCGTGTGTCTGCGGATCGACATCCACCACCCTGAGAGTGTTTAGGCGATTAGGTCGTCGCGTCGCGCGGGGTGAGTGTGTCTGCGGATCGACATCCACCACCCTGAGAGTGTTTAGGCGATTAGGTCGTCGCGTCGCGCGGGGTGAGTGTGTCTGCGGATCGACATCCACCACCCTGAGAGTGTTTAGGCGATTAGGTCGTCGCGCGGGGTGCGTGTGTCTGCGGATCGACATCCACCACCCTGAGAGTGTTTAGGCGATTAGGTCGTCGCGTCGCGCGGGGTGCGTGTGTCTGCGGATCGACATCCACCACCCTGAGAGTGTTTAGGCGATTAGGTCGTCGCGTCGCGCGGGGTGCGTGTGTCTGCGGATCGACATCCACCACCCTGAGAGTGTTTAGGCGATTAGGTCGTCGCGTCGCGCGGGGTGAGTGTGTCTGCGGATCGACATCCACCACCCTGAGAGTGTTTAGGCGGTTAGGTCGTCGCGCGGGGGGTGTGTGTCTGCGGATCGACATCCACCACCCTGAGAGTGTTTAGGCGATTAGGTCGTCGCGCGCGGGGTGCGTGTGTCTGCGGATCGACATCCACCACCCTGAGAGTGTTTAGGCGATTAGGTCGTCGCGTCGCGCGGGGTGAGTGTGTCTGCGGATCGACATCCACCACCCTGAGAGTGTTTAGGCGATTAGGTCGTCGCGTCGCGCGGGGTGCGTGTGTCTGCGGATCGACATCCACCACCCTGAGAGTGTTTAGGCGATTAGGTCGTCGCGTCGCGCGGGGTGAGTGTGTCTGCGGATCGACATCCACCACCCTGAGAGTGTTTAGGCGATTAGGTCGTCGCGTCGCGCGGGGTGAGTGTGTCTGCGGATCGACATCCACCACCCTGAGAGTGTTTAGGCGATTAGGTCGTCGCGCGGGGGTGCGTGTGTCTGCGGATCGACATCCACCACCCTGAGAGTGTTTAGGCGATTAGGTCGTCGCGTCGCGCGGGGTGGTGTGTCTGCGGATCGACATCCACCACCCTGAGAGTGTTTAGGCGATTAGGTCGTCGCGTCGCGCGGGGTGGTGTGTCTGCGGATCGACATCCACCACCCTGAGAGTGTTTAGGCGATTAGGTCGTCGCGTCGCGCGGGGTGCGTGTGTCTGCGGATCGACATCCACCACCCTGAGAGTGTTTAGGCGATTAGGTCGTCGCGTCGCGCGGGGTGCGTGTGTCTGCGGATCGACATCCACCACCCTGAGAGTGTTTAGGCGATTAGGTCGTCGCGTCGCGCGGGGTGCGTGTGTCTGCGGATCGACATCCACCACCCTGAGAGTGTTTAGGCGATTAGGTCGTCGCGTCGCGCGGGGTGAGTGTGTCTGCGGATCGACATCCACCACCCTGAGAGTGTTTAGGCGATTAGGTCGTCGCGCGCGGGGTGCGTGTGTCTGCGGATCGACATCCACCACCCTGAGAGTGTTTAGGCGATTAGGTCGTCGCGTCGCGCGGGGTGCGTGTGTCTGCGGATCGACATCCACCACCCTGAGAGTGTTTAGGCGATTAGGTCGTCGCGTCGCGCGGGGGTGGTGTGTCTGCGGATCGACATCCACCACCCTGAGAGTGTTTAGGCGATTAGGTCGTCGCGTCGCGCGGGGTGCGTGTGTCTGCGGATCGACATCCACCACCCTGAGAGTGTTTAGGCGATTAGGTCGTCGCGTCGCGCGGGGGGTGTGTGTCTGCGGATCGACATCCACCACCCTGAGAGTGTTTAGGCGATTAGGTCGTCGCGCGGGGTGCGTGTGTCTGCGGATCGACATCCACCACCCTGAGAGTGTTTAGGCGATTAGGTCGTCGCGTCGCGCGGGGTGGTGTGTCTGCGGATCGACATCCACCACCCTGAGAGTGTTTAGGCGATTAGGTCGTCGCGCGCGGGGTGCGTGTGTCTGCGGATCGACATCCACCACCCTGAGAGTGTTTAGGCGATTAGGTCGTCGCGTCGCGCGGGGTGGGTGTGTCTGCGGATCGACATCCACCACCCTGAGAGTGTTTAGGCGATTAGGTCGTCGCGTCGCGCGGGGTGAGTGTGTCTGCGGATCGACATCCACCACCCTGAGAGTGTTTAGGCGATTAGGTCGTCGCGTCGCGCGGGGTGCGTGTGTCTGCGGATCGACATCCACCACCCTGAGAGTGTTTAGGCGATTAGGTCGTCGCGTCGCGCGGGGTGCGTGTGTCTGCGGATCGACATCCACCACCCTGAGAGTGTTTAGGCGATTAGGTCGTCGCGTCGCGCGGGGTGAGTGTGTCTGCGGATCGACATCCACCACCCTGAGAGTGTTTAGGCGATTAGGTCGTCGCGCGCGGGGGTGCGTGTGTCTGCGGATCGACATCCACCACCCTGAGAGTGTTTAGGCGATTAGGTCGTCGCGTCGCGCGGGGTGGTGTGTCTGCGGATCGACATCCACCACCCTGAGAGTGTTTAGGCGATTAGGTCGTCGCGTCGCGCGGGGTGAGTGTGTCTGCGGATCGACATCCACCACCCTGAGAGTGTTTAGGCGATTAGGTCGTCGCGCGGGGTGCGTGTGTCTGCGGATCGACATCCACCACCCTGAGAGTGTTTAGGCGATTAGGTCGTCGCGCGGGGTGCGTGTGTCTGCGGATCGACATCCACCACCCTGAGAGTGTTTAGGCGATTAGGTCGTCGCGTCGCGCGGGGTGCGTGTGTCTGCGGATCGACATCCACCACCCTGAGAGTGTTTAGGCGATTAGGTCGTCGCGTCGCGCGGGGTGAGTGTGTCTGCGGATCGACATCCACCACCCTGAGAGTGTTTAGGCGATTAGGTCGTCGCGCGCGCGCGGGGTGCGTGTGTCTGCGGATCGACATCCACCACCCTGAGAGTGTTTAGGCGATTAGGTCGTCGCGTCGCGCGGGGTGCGTGTGTCTGCGGATCGACATCCACCACCCTGAGAGTGTTTAGGCGATTAGGTCGTCGCGTCGCGCGGGGTGAGTGTGTCTGCGGATCGACATCCACCACCCTGAGAGTGTTTAGGCGATTAGGTCGTCGCGTCGCGCGGGGTGCGTGTGTCTGCGGATCGACATCCACCACCCTGAGAGTGTTTAGGCGATTAGGTCGTCGCGTCGCGCGGGGTGCGTGTGTCTGCGGATCGACATCCACCACCCTGAGAGTGTTTAGGCGATTAGGTCGTCGCGTCGCGCGGGGTGCGTGTGTCTGCGGATCGACATCCACCACCCTGAGAGTGTTTAGGCGATTAGGTCGTCGCGTCGCGCGGGGTGAGTGTGTCTGCGGATCGACATCCACCACCCTGAGAGTGTTTAGGCGATTAGGTCGTCGCGTCGCGCGGGGTGCGTGTGTCTGCGGATCGACATCCACCACCCTGAGAGTGTTTAGGCGATTAGGTCGTCGCGTCGCGCGGGGTGGTGTGTCTGCGGATCGACATCCACCACCCTGAGAGTGTTTAGGCGATTAGGTCGTCGCGTCGCGCGGGGTGAGTGTGTCTGCGGATCGACATCCACCACCCTGAGAGTGTTTAGGCGATTAGGTCGTCGCGTCGCGCGGGGTGCGTGTGTCTGCGGATCGACATCCACCACCCTGAGAGTGTTTAGGCGATTAGGTCGTCGCGTCGCGCGGGGTGAGTGTGTCTGCGGATCGACATCCACCACCCTGAGAGTGTTTAGGCGATTAGGTCGTCGCGTCGCGCGGGGTGCGTGTGTCTGCGGATCGACATCCACCACCCTGAGAGTGTTTAGGCGATTAGGTCGTCGCGTCGCGCGGGGTGAGTGTGTCTGCGGATCGACATCCACCACCCTGAGAGTGTTTAGGCGATTAGGTCGTCGCGTCGCGCGGGGTGCGTGTGTCTGCGGATCGACATCCACCACCCTGAGAGTGTTTAGGCGATTAGGTCGTCGCGTCGCGCGGGGTGAGTGTGTCTGCGGATCGACATCCACCACCCTGAGAGTGTTTAGGCGATTAGGTCGTCGCGTCGCGCGGGGTGCGTGTGTCTGCGGATCGACATCCACCACCCTGAGAGTGTTTAGGCGATTAGGTCGTCGCGTCGCGCGGGGTGCGTGTGTCTGCGGATCGACATCCACCACCCTGAGAGTGTTTAGGCGATTAGGTCGTCGCGTCGCGCGGGGTGAGTGTGTCTGCGGATCGACATCCACCACCCTGAGAGTGTTTAGGCGATTAGGTCGTCGCGTCGCGCGGGGTGCGTGTGTCTGCGGATCGACATCCACCACCCTGAGAGTGTTTAGGCGATTAGGTCGTCGCGTCGCGCGGGGTGAGTGTGTCTGCGGATCGACATCCACCACCCTGAGAGTGTTTAGGCGATTAGGTCGTCGCGTCGCGCGGGGTGGTGTGTCTGCGGATCGACATCCACCACCCTGAGAGTGTTTAGGCGATTAGGTCGTCGCGTCGCGCGGGGTGCGTGTGTCTGCGGATCGACATCCACCACCCTGAGAGTGTTTAGGCGATTAGGTCGTCGCGTCGCGCGGGGTGAGTGTGTCTGCGGATCGACATCCACCACCCTGAGAGTGTTTAGGCGATTAGGTCGTCGCGTCGCGCGGGGTGCGTGTGTCTGCGGATCGACATCCACCACCCTGAGAGTGTTTAGGCGATTAGGTCGTCGCGTCGCGCGGGGTGAGTGTGTCTGCGGATCGACATCCACCACCCTGAGAGTGTTTAGGCGATTAGGTCGTCGCGTCGCGGGGGGTGAGTGTGTCTGCGGATCGACATCCACCACCCTGAGAGTGTTTAGGCGATTAGGTCGTCGCGTCGCGCGGGGTGCGTGTGTCTGCGGATCGACATCCACCACCCTGAGAGTGTTTAGGCGATTAGGTCGTCGCGTCGCGCGGGGTGCGTGTGTCTGCGGATCGACATCCACCACCCTGAGAGTGTTTAGGCGATTAGGTCGTCGCGTCGCGCGGGTGCGTGTGTCTGCGGATCGACATCCACCACCCTGAGAGTGTTTAGGCGATTAGGTCGTCGCGTCGCGCGGGGTGCGTGTGTCTGCGGATCGACATCCACCACCCTGAGAGTGTTTAGGCGATTAGGTCGTCGGTCGCGCGCGCGGGGTGAGTGTGTCTGCGGATCGACATCCACCACCCTGAGAGTGTTTAGGCGGTTAGGTCGTCGCGCGGGGTGCGTGTGTCTGCGGATCGACATCCACCACCCTGAGAGTGTTTAGGCGATTAGGTCGTCGCGTCGCGCGGGGTGAGTGTGTCTGCGGATCGACATCCACCACCCTGAGAGTGTTTAGGCGATTAGGTCGTCGCGTCGCGCGGGGTGAGTGTGTCTGCGGATCGACATCCACCACCCTGAGAGTGTTTAGGCGATTAGGTCGTCGCGTCGCGCGGGGTGAGTGTGTCTGCGGATCGACATCCACCACCCTGAGAGTGTTTAGGCGATTAGGTCGTCGCGTCGCGCGGGGTGCGTGTGTCTGCGGATCGACATCCACCACCCTGAGAGTGTTTAGGCGATTAGGTCGTCGCGTCGCGCGGGGTGAGTGTGTCTGCGGATCGACATCCACCACCCTGAGAGTGTTTAGGCGATTAGGTCGTCGCGTCGCGCGGGGTGCGTGTGTCTGCGGATCGACATCCACCACCCTGAGAGTGTTTAGGCGATTAGGTCGTCGCGTCGCGCGGGGTGCGTGTGTCTGCGGATCGACATCCACCACCCTGAGAGTGTTTAGGCGATTAGGTCGTCGCGTCGCGCGGGGTGAGTGTGTCTGCGGATCGACATCCACCACCCTGAGAGTGTTTAGGCGATTAGGTCGTCGCGTCGCGCGGGGTGCGTGTGTCTGCGGATCGACATCCACCACCCTGAGAGTGTTTAGGCGATTAGGTCGTCGCGTCGCGCGGGGTGCGTGTGTCTGCGGATCGACATCCACCACCCTGAGAGTGTTTAGGCGATTAGGTCGTCGCGTCGCGCGGGGTGAGTGTGTCTGCGGATCGACATCCACCACCCTGAGAGTGTTTAGGCGATTAGGTCGTCGCGTCGCGCGGGGTGCGTGTGTCTGCGGATCGACATCCACCACCCTGAGAGTGTTTAGGCGATTAGGTCGTCGCGTCGCGCGGGGTGCGTGTGTCTGCGGATCGACATCCACCACCCTGAGAGTGTTTAGGCGATTAGGTCGTCGCGTCGCGCGGGGTGAGTGTGTCTGCGGATCGACATCCACCACCCTGAGAGTGTTTAGGCGATTAGGTCGTCGCGTCGCGCGGGGTGCGTGTGTCTGCGGATCGACATCCACCACCCTGAGAGTGTTTAGGCGATTAGGTCGTCGCGTCGCGCGGGGTGCGTGTGTCTGCGGATCGACATCCACCACCCTGAGAGTGTTTAGGCGATTAGGTCGTCGCGTCGCGCGGGGTGAGTGTGTCTGCGGATCGACATCCACCACCCTGAGAGTGTTTAGGCGATTAGGTCGTCGCGCGCGGGGTGCGTGTGTCTGCGGATCGACATCCACCACCCTGAGAGTGTTTAGGCGATTAGGTCGTCGCGTCGCGCGGGGTGAGTGTGTCTGCGGATCGACATCCACCACCCTGAGAGTGTTTAGGCGATTAGGTCGTCGCGCGCGGGGTGCGTGTGTCTGCGGATCGACATCCACCACCCTGAGAGTGTTTAGGCGATTAGGTCGTCGCGTCGCGCGGGGTGCGTGTGTCTGCGGATCGACATCCACCACCCTGAGAGTGTTTAGGCGATTAGGTCGTCGCGTCGCGCGGGGTGAGTGTGTCTGCGGATCGACATCCACCACCCTGAGAGTGTTTAGGCGATTAGGTCGTCGCGTCGCGCGGGGTGCGTGTGTCTGCGGATCGACATCCACCACCCTGAGAGTGTTTAGGCGATTAGGTCGTCGCGTCGCGCGGGGTGAGTGTGTCTGCGGATCGACATCCACCACCCTGAGAGTGTTTAGGCGATTAGGTCGTCGCGTCGCGCGGGGTGAGTGTGTCTGCGGATCGACATCCACCACCCTGAGAGTGTTTAGGCGATTAGGTCGTCGCGTCGGGGGGGGTGCGTGTGGCTGCGGAACGACATCCACCACCCTGAGAGTGTTTAGGCGATTAGGTCGTCGCGTCGCGCGGGGTGCGTGTGTCTGCGGATCGACATCCACCACCCTGAGAGTGTTTAGGCGATTAGGTCGTCGCGTCGCGCGGGGTGAGTGTGTCTGCGGATCGACATCCACCACCCTGAGAGTGTTTAGGCGATTAGGTCGTCGCGTCGCGCGGGGTGCGTGTGTCTGCGGATCGACATCCACCACCCTGAGAGTGTTTAGGCGATTAGGTCGTCGCGTCGCGCGGGGTGAGTGTGTCTGCGGATCGACATCCACCACCCTGAGAGTGTTTAGGCGATTAGGTCGTCGCGTCGCGCGGGGTGAGTGTGTCTGCGGATCGACATCCACCACCCTGAGAGTGTTTAGGCGATTAGGTCGTCGCGCGGGGTGCGTGTGTCTGCGGATCGACATCCACCACCCTGAGAGTGTTTAGGCGATTAGGTCGTCGCGTCGCGCGGGGTGCGTGTGTCTGCGGATCGACATCCACCACCCTGAGAGTGTTTAGGCGATTAGGTCGTCGCGTCGCGCGGGGTGAGTGTGTCTGCGGATCGACATCCACCACCCTGAGAGTGTTTAGGCGATTAGGTCGTCGCGTCGCGCGGGGTGCGTGTGTCTGCGGATCGACATCCACCACCCTGAGAGTGTTTAGGCGATTAGGTCGTCGCGTCGCGCGGGGTGAGTGTGTCTGCGGATCGACATCCACCACCCTGAGAGTGTTTAGGCGATTAGGTCGTCGCGTCGCGCGGGGTGCGTGTGTCTGCGGATCGACATCCACCACCCTGAGAGTGTTTAGGCGATTAGGTCGTCGCGCGGGGTGCGTGTGTCTGCGGATCGACATCCACCACCCTGAGAGTGTTTAGGCGATTAGGTCGTCGCGTCGCGCGGGGTGCGTGTGTCTGCGGATCGACATCCACCACCCTGAGAGTGTTTAGGCGATTAGGTCGTCGCGTCGCGCGGGGTGAGTGTGTCTGCGGATCGACATCCACCACCCTGAGAGTGTTTAGGCGATTAGGTCGTCGCGTCGCGCGGGGTGCGTGTGTCTGCGGATCGACATCCACCACCCTGAGAGTGTTTAGGCGATTAGGTCGTCGTGTCGCGCGGGGTGAGTGTGTCTGCGGATCGACATCCACCACCCTGAGAGTGTTTAGGCGATTAGGTCGTCGCGTCGCGCGGGGTGCGTGTGTCTGCGGATCGACACCCACCACCCTTAGAAAGTTAGGTCAGGGTTGCTCGTGGTGGTTTTAGTCGGTAGGCTATGGGCGCGCGATGCCACGCTGAGGGAGGCTCAGGGGATTTCGGTCCTCTGAAGCGCCCCTCGTAACGGTGGTACGCGTGCGCGTAGAATCCGACACTCCCCCTCCCTACCACAGGGCGAGGGTGTCTTTCGAAGATTTCCACCACGTTAAAAAAAAAAAAAAAAGTAGAGAACAATTTTTAATTCCTTTCAGCAATTACATTTCTATTAAGCGAGAAAGGTCAAGAAACATTTCGACTATATTGCAACAACGTCGTAAAATTAATGCAATATAGCCGAAATGGCTTCTTGATTTTTTTTGCTTAATGGATGAAGTCACACTGCATTGCCACGAGTCTCAATGTGGCTCGAGACTCCTATTTGACCCGAAGGTGGAGGTGGATTTTGCGGCCAGAGCAGCCTGAAAGAAAGTGGTGAGTGTAATTGATTTTTACGTACTATGTTACTTATTTATGTTACTATGTTACTTATGTCCAAAAATTTTCTATCTCTTCTGTCTTTACTTAATCGAATCGTTTATTTGAATATTTCAGAAAATAACGACGCTGAACGTGACATCGGAGCAGCGAGGGAATCCTGCGTAGCTGACATTCCGAGCAGCCTGAGAGGAGGAGGAGGCCTAGGATAGGCATCGGGCATCAACGTACCAACACTTCTGGTAAGTGTTACTTTTTATTTTTTCTAAAAATATTATAGAATTCCTTTTTTCGTTTATCCTTATTTAGTTGCTACATTATACCGTGTTTCGAAATATAAATTAGTGAAAAGAAATAATTTGAAAAATTTGATTCAAGTTGATTCTAACGTAGAGAACTTTTTTGGAGAAGTAATTTAAGAAAACATTAATCTGAATAATGAATAAGATGTTCGATGCGCGTGACAATTATTTAATCGATTCGATTATTTTTATGTTACAGAAAATATCCACGCTGGAAGGACCATCAGCTTCGCATCGAGGGAACACGATGGACATCTCGAGCAGCCTGAGAGGAGGTGGAGGCCTAGGAGAGGCATCGGGCATCGGCGTACTTAACACTTCTGGTAAGTGTTATTTTTTATTTTTTCTAAAGATATTATAGAATCTTTTTTTCGTTTGTTTTTATTTAGTTGTTACATTAAACCGTGTTTCGAAATATAAATTAGTAAAAAGAAATAAATTGAAAAATTTGATTCAAGTTGATTCTAACGTAGAGACTTTTTTCGAAGAAGTAATTTAGGGAAACATTAATCGGAATAACGAATAAGATGTTCGATGCGCGTGACACGTATTTAGTCGATTCGATTATTTTTATGTTACAGAAAATATCTACGCGGGAAGGAGTATCTTCGCATCGAGGAAACAGTAACTGACATCCCGAGCAGCCTGAGAGGAGGTGGAGGCTTAGGAGGAGGCATCAGGCGCCGGCGGAGCAACATGCGGTAAATATAATTTATTTATACATATACACATATTATATCTTATACTGATGGGTCATTTACTTTTTAACCGGATAGTTATTCAGAAAATAAAAGTTAAAGAAAAATAGTTTTATTTTAGAAATTCTATAGAAGCTTATGTTCAATGGATAGAGTATTCTTAAGAAATTACAAAATTATTTCATTAAATTTGCTTAATAAACAATTATATAAAATTTAGTGTTTATATAGTAATCATTTTTTGAAATATTGACTGTCTCTCTGTCTTGCACCCTGCTTTAATTCGGATTCTACATTTCTTTGTTACAGAATCATCGTAGCGACGTTGCAGAATAACTCCGCTGTTGTGCTGAATGCAACACAGCAACACACGAAAAAGGCCGGGATGGCCTCTCTCAGGTTTCTCTCTGGTATTACGTAGCCACGTTCATTTTCCGACACTGCCGATAAATCATTCTACATTTGCAAACTGGCACGGACGCGCACCAAAATGATGTTTTATCGGTAGTGTCGGAAAAAGAAAAAGTGAGAGAGGAAGAGGAGGGCTAATAATATAAATATATAAAATAAGTTAATATTTATCGATACATGTAAGATATAAATATTAAACTGATTCTCAACCAATTATCGGCCCCTCATCAATGATGTTCCAAAATTAAAGACAGAATCTATTATATAATTACAGGATAATAAATTATTAGACATAAAATACATTTGAAGTACGTCAGGGTTTTAAAGTTTTTATTATATATATTTAGAAGCTAAAAATATGTATATTGCTGTGTATTAGTTATAAACATATCCCTTTCTAGATTTGTACATATAATATATATATCACTGCGATTATTTCTGCATCTTGTAAAAAGATAAATATAATAACTACTAACTGCATTTACTTTCATAAAGCTTAGTTTTAAATATATAAAACAGATTTATAATAGAAAACCCTACATAATATATGTATATTGTATAGGTATATGAGGTAAGATAAATGTACCTAAATATATATCGAAGAGGGTCTTTTAAGTACACTCAATAGTTACTTGTTTTCTTATATAGAGAGATCCTTGTCTTAGTATTAATTACATAAAGAAAAGTTCGATATCTAAAAGATGTAATCAAACCATATATATAAAGTCATTATATTGAATGGATCATTTATGTGAAATTTTAATTAGAATCGCGTCTGCGTGTGAGATCTTCCGTATTTCTATTAACTCCGCCATACGTTTGCATTCTCATTTGCAGCGGGCTTGTTTCGTCCTGCAATTAATAAAAATAATTGGTCAGATCAGAATTGATAGAAAAAATTTTTTTTATATGAAACACATTAAATTATGAAAATAAAATTTTAAAAATTATACAGTAGTATCATAAAATGTGTGAGAAATGTATATATAGAATTAACGTATCGTATACATTTAATGATGAATTATTATTAGTGCAAAATATAATGCGTTTATACAGTAACAATTATAACGATTACTATACAATTTTTTTAAAAAATGTTATAAACTTATTATTTATATTTATTTGATTAAGAAATATATACGTGAAATATGAAATTAATAATTAAATGAGTAAAATGGGATAAAATGGGATTATATTTCTATTTTTTATGTGGAAAAATAAGTATATTATGTGAATAATATAAAAGCATGTATATGTATATAATGCGTCTTAAACAATAAGATTATTACCTGGAATAGCTCAACAAAATTATAATGCCGCGAAATAGAAATACAAAAGTAACTTATCGTAAGCAATCTGCGATAGCGGAATTTAAAATGCGTTTTACATAAACAACATTTTAATACAATACATATACGTCTATTGCAAAATACTACTGGTATTATCTATTATTGCCAAATTCGTATACTTACAGTTACTCCGTAGTCAGTTAAAATTAAAGTAACTTTGATTTATTGCATGCAAAAGTTGCCAAGATATCTCTCTTTCTCCCTCTGTTCTCTCTACCCCTATCTACCTATATTTTCAATATTTATTTTAATATATACATACCAAAATTTAAGTGTTACAAGAAAAAATGGAATATTTATAATTGTGATGCCTGCATCAATTAATTAGGTACAGGAACTTTCACAGCTGTTTGTTTGAACTTTATATTTCCAAGAGATTCCGTACATTCCATGCGTGTAGATAATAATAGCAGGCATGTTGACACATATATAAATATATATACGCGATATATAAGACGAACATTTGATGATCCATATCTATTTGATGCAACTCACATTCCTTTCTTTCCTCAAAAGTCTCAAAGCTGATTGTTTCTTAAATTTTTCCTATTTTACTTATAATTATTTAATGTTTAGCATTAAATATTAATTGCTGTGATAAAACCGTGAACTTTTCTGTTAAAAGAAAAAAAAACCGAAATAAAATTAACGAAATAAAGTACTTAATTTTCTTTTTATACTTTAATCGCTGAAATTTACTGCAAATGTGCAATTCTTCTTTTTACATATCTAATTTGTTATAATCTCTTAGTTTATAACATTTAACATTTTTATATCCAACAACTTTGAAGATAATCACTGTTTTTTGTTCAACTTATAGAAGTAATTTATTGTCAGAACAGCGCGATTGAAAGACTGGTCAATAAGTCTAGGACACTTTGTATAGCCATGCTGAAACTCACGTGTACAGAAACTCTACCACAGCGATGAATAGCTGTAGAGATTAAATCGACTAAATGACTCGCTTAAACATTAATCACGAGTAGCCGGCCGTGAAAGGTGCTCGCTTTCTGACTTGAAAGATGATGCGCGGCTTATCCCACGATCGCAGTCGCCGCGGCGGGAATGTCTTTTTCGGTGGTGTGAATGTAAATCAAGGACACAACATGATGCGTGATTCATAACTCAATAATTTATTTCTACTATACAGCATTTATCAGCGAAGCTGCCAAATGTGGCACTTTGCGTGATAAAAAAAAAAAAAAAAAAAAAACAATGACGGTGAGTTTTGTATAACATTTCTTACAGAAATCAATTCGTAATACAATTTCGACGTATGTTTGACGAATTTGTGTACATATATATGTATATTGTATAAGTGTAAATCGCTGAGAGTTGGATCGCAGATTAATTATTCAAAAACTTTATAAGTCTTGTAATATAGTATGATCCCGTTTCAGTTTTTCAGTTTTATTATGTGCTATTTCTTAATGCGATCAAACGTGTAATTTATCATGTGCATATCATCATCTAAATAAAGAGAAATAATTGATCGCGGCGATCAATCAAATCGACGCGTAATTCGTAATAATAGACGTTGATAACCTAACTTGTGCTAAACATAGATTTAATATTAAATAGAATATCAAACAAATCTTAACTTTAGTTTTTGCTCAATTCTTTGATAAATCTCGAATTAATTTGCTCTTTATATATTTATAGTAACTTTCTAATATTTTATTTTAAACATAGTAAAATAATTAAACTTGCAATTAATATTTTGAAACGAAAAACTTTACTTGTCCATTTTAAGTAAATAATAAATAACGTTTTTTCACAACTCGCGAATTATATTAAATGGTTCAGTATTTTAATTCGAGATTCCTGGTTGATCCAAGAATTGATTACTAAAAGTAAAATTAAGAATTCTGAGATATCGTGTATCACGCGCTTATTAACAACATTTGAATGCAATATATCATTCAAAAGATAAAAGAAATATCTTACATATAATACAAATATTATAGGAGCAACATATAGTTATAACAATCTTCGATTCAATTGAATAATTAAAATTTCGTTATCGAGATTTTTAAAGCTCTGCTCAAACCAAGATAACAACAATTAAAGTATCGGCACGTGTGTGTCCATATAGAAAATTTATATACATAATATGACGTGTAAATACAATTTTTCATAAAATAAATAAAATTTTATATATGCGGCTAGTCTTATCGTGTGATTTTCTATACCATTATTATTGAATAATGAATACTTTCAAACTATAATATATTGCCATTGTACACTTAATTAGAATTTTAAAGCATCATATACCATGTATATTTGACTACTTTAATTAAATACATTTCAAGATTAAGACTACGTATACATCTTCAATATTCGCGCATCGATTAATGCCGTAAAAAGTCATATAGAAAGTCGACCTATGGCAAGAATTCCTAAATATAAGAACCTACCTTCTATTAATCAATGTACCTATATATTTTGAAAAGTCTAGCAATAAATTGACCGAAATTGGAAGTAAATTAGTCTTCCTCGCAAAAATCAGATGGATTAAAAAAGATTAGTACAAATTTATTTCATAGATTGTGACAATTAGATTCCTAATTGTCGGAATTAGCGAATGGCTTCAATATTGAACTTCTTCATATCTTCATTTGTCCATTTCATAATTATCGCGCGAAAAACAATTAAATTCTAGAAAAAAATTAATTCCTTATTTACTTTCATCATCAAAGAAATATAACATTATAATATATTATAGTAATATTAATATAATTTTTATTTAATACAATTCATTGTATAATATAATATTGTTATTTAAAACAATAAATATCTATTTCATTTATTATTATAAATTAAATTTTATGTCAAACTTTTTAAACAAATAAAATAAAAATTAAAAAATTATTAAAAATCACACACACACAATACTCCTGATGCCGAAGTTTTAGTATTTATTGTCACATAAATAAAATTTATCTCATCTGGACTTTAGTTTATCTATTATTCGCAGTCTTAAGATACCTACATTGAATTATCTTGGGACATTACAAAGTAAAGTCATGAGGAAAGTCATGTGATACTTTGTGGTACTTTTACACTAGACAATGATTGGTGATAATTCACGTTAATTATCGTAGATAATCCGCGTTAAACCGTAACACGTTTATAGAGTGAGGTCGAGAACGATTTAAATCTTAAACATTATCGACATCTCTTTCCAAGTCTCTTTTACAATCCGAATGCACCGTCATGGCGATTCTACTACAATCTATCTACTTTGCAGATTAGGCCAATGTAAAACATAATGAGGAGATTTTTGCTGTTTGTAGAAAAACGGTCGTCTCCTCGATGTATATTCGAAATTTTTTTCAATATACCGATCACATTTTAATTATTGCACAAAATAGACGAGCTATTAGAGTAATAAAACGAAGAGAATAATATAAATTGTAAGAAAAATATACATATATATTAATATAATACAAAATTGTACTTCCGATCATCGAGTTTCCAGTACTCATAAATAAAGGAATACTCATACAGAGAATGATCGGTCTACATTACGCTAAACGTAAAAGGATCAAAAGCACCGATCTATCTATTAAAAATAAATATGTCGCAATAAAAGAAAATAAATACATCTTTATCGTTATATATCTAAAACTCCGTAAATATCGACTATAAAAATAAGAGACATTCCTCTTCACTTCCATTCAATGCAAACTGATTCTTCGTAAGATATTCTGATCTTTCGCTAACCAGTCGCGAAAAACGTTACACAAACATAGGCTTCTAGAAACATACATCTATCCTTCGAGCGCTACTAAAAGCTAAGAGATAAAGCATAATAAAGTAAAAGAAAAATTATCACTCCTCGTTGCAACAAAAGTCACTGCGTTCCATATCAGACACGTTTGCATAATAGACCACACAAAGCTCAACGAAAAACAAACAGTATTTAGCAAGTCGTATAGCTACATTGCACTCTAATTCTTTTTTCTTCTCTTTCTCATGATCCGTACAGCGATAACGAAACTCAAATAATTTGTATAACAATTAGAAAAAAATACGGCGAATATGCAATAGTTAGGAAACGAATTCCAAAATAGTAACATGATTTACTATTTTGGAATTAGAAAAGTATTTCCTGAAGGTCTTCTAAAGCTCTCTCTCTCGTCGAGCGCTAAAAACGTCTGAAGAAGAAACGCTGGAGAAGGCAAAAATGTCGAAACATTGCATTAAAATTGCATGTCCGTACGTATATATGTGTATGTGCAGATTTGATGTCTGTGTTTACTCTGACTCCCGCAAATTTGAAGATATCGATCTATTTCTAATTTTATTATATTTCTCAGTCTTTTCTACCCCTATTTCATATATAATTTTTTAAGATTTGGTTGATTAGACCCAGCTTTATACGCGATCAAAGATCCATAACTTTGATCGCATATAAAGCTAATTGAAAGTCTAATCAACCGAATTTAAAAGAATTATATATGAAATAGGGGTAGAAAAGACTGAAAAATATAATAAAATTAGAAATAGATAGATATCTCCAAATTTGCGGAAGTCAGAGTAAACACGGACATCAAATCTGCACATACACATATGTACGTACGGACATGCGATTTTAATGCAATATTTCGACATTTTAGAATACTCTGAACATATTAACTTCCGCAAATTTGGAGATATCTATCTATTTCTAATTTTATTATATTTTTCAGTCTTTTCTACCCTATTTCATATATAATTCTTATAAATTCGGTTAATTAGACTTAGCTTTATATGCGATCAAAGTTATGGATCTTTATATGCGATCAAAGTTATGGATCCGACTTTGTCGTCCAACGCCGCCCGTCGGCATTCGCAGCTATACCTTTTTCTCGTTGGCTAGCATTATGAAACAGCATTTTACAATTATTTGTCGTCTAATCACATTCGAGAGAGCATGCCTCGCATTAAAGAATACATAATAATATTAAAATAAACGTATTTCTCAAGATTTATTTGGTGTCGCGTGTGATATTTCGGAGCTCCGACTTTGTCGACCAATGCCGCCCGTCGGCATTCGCAGCTACCTCTCGTTCTCGTTGGCTAGCATTATGAAACAGCATTTTACAATTGTTTGTCGTCTAATCACATTCGAGAGAGCATGCCTCGCATTAAAGAATACATAACAATATTAAAATAAACATATTTCTCGAGATTTATTTGCAGCCAACGCCGCCTGTCGACATTTGCAGCTATAACCTTTTTCTTGTTATCTAGCATTATGCAGCAACATTTTAAAACTCTTTAGCGCCTAATTACATCTGGGAGAGCAAGTCTGGCATTAAAGCATACATAACAATGTTAAAATGAATATATTTCTCGAGATATGTCCCAGTGTCGTTCGTAGCATTTCGGATCGTCTATATACCTTCTCGCCGAGCGCGCAAGCGACGGCATTCGTAGTTTCCTTTTTTTCGTTGGCTAGCATTATGCAGAAGCATTTTATAACTCTTTATCGTTTATTCTTGTTCGAGAGAGCATGCCTCACGTTAAAGGACACATAACGATGATAAGATGAACATATTTCTTGAGATTATAGTCGTGTCGTTCGTCGCATTTCGGACCGTCTACCTCTACCTATAATATAAATTCCCGCCGAGCGCGAGCGACGGCATTCGTAGCTTCCTTTTTTTCGTTGGCTAGCATTATGCAGAGGCATTTTATAACTCTTTATCGTTTATTCTTGTTCGAGAGAGCATGCCTCACGTTAAAGGACACATAACGATGATAAGATGAACATATTTCTTGAGATTATAGTCGTGTCGTTCGTCGCATTTCGGACCGTCTACCTCTACCTATAATATAAATTCCCGCCGAGCGCGAGCGACGGCATTCGTAGCTTCCTTTTTTTCGTTGGCTAGCATTATGCAGAGGCATTTTATAACTCTTTATCGTTTATTCTTGTTCGAGAGAGCATGCCTCACGTTAAAGGACACATAACGATGATAAGATGAACATATTTCTTGAGATTAGTCGTGTCGTTCGTCGCATTTCGGACCGTCTACCTAATTCCCGCCGAGCGCGAGCGACGGCATTCGTAGTTTCCTTTTTTTCGTTGGCTAGCATTATGCAGAGGCATTTTATAACTCTTTATCGTTTATTCTTGATCGAGAGAGTATGCCTCACGTTAAAGGACACATAACAATGATAAGATAATAACGTATTTCTTGAGATTAGGCGTGTCGTTCGTCCAGTTATAGCCGGCGTTATAGGAGCGAAAAGGTTAATGCAAAGCACATTATCTAGTAATAATTAATTTAACGATAAGAAGCTTTAGAATATTTTTTAATAACGGTGATCCCCCCATGAAAGAGATGAAGCACTAAACTCCGACATATACAGTACTGGACGATTCACGAGACA
This sequence comes from Temnothorax longispinosus, assembly GCF_030848805.1. Taxonomy (NCBI): domain Eukaryota; kingdom Metazoa; phylum Arthropoda; class Insecta; order Hymenoptera; family Formicidae; genus Temnothorax; species Temnothorax longispinosus. Next base: position 1,227,627 of record NC_092358.1, on the reverse strand, counting down.
TATTTTTATGTTGATAATGTCAATTAAGTATCCTTTAATGCAAAGTATGCATTCTTCTAATAATTTCAACAAGAAAGAGTTTCAAAAATAAATTATTTTATGACGTCAAGAAAAACGTCAGCTCAGATTTCCGACAGACGACGCTGCATGAATAATCTCAAGAAACATCTGTAGAAACATCTTTATACTTGTAATATCTTGTATTTGGAAATGGGAACGAAAAGCAAAATAGATGATAGAATGTTTTAGAATGCTGTCAAAATGGTGATTGACGAGAGAAACAGAGCTCCAAATTCTCTGCTGTTATATAATCTTTATTAAATAATTAGAAATTTTTTAGCAAAATAATATAAGTTTTTGTAATGTATCTCGCTATTTCGTGGAAAACATGTACATTACGTGTTCCTTCAGTTCTCTATGTCATGTATTTAGCGTGAGAAATGAATTGGAGCGTTTTGCGCGCCGCGCATAAGTGTGAATATTACTTGTATTTAAACGAATATATAAATTAATGAATATCATAATAAAAGAAATTTTATATTTCAATAATAGGTTAAAATTAAACAATTAGAAGAATTTGATTACGTATCGTAGAGGTGCACAACAGATCATAAAAATGGTTGAAAGTATACATATTAAAATGGCCCGTTAGGTGAAAATGGCGATTCTCGGCGTCGAAAACTCTGTTTAAATCGGCAAAAGTATCAGGGTAGCATGTTAGGCAAGGAGGTTGACGGAGGTATTCTGAGCGAGGGTGTTGCCTCCCCACATTGCCTCCGCGAACTCAACGCTGCTATTGGTCAGAGCGCGGGAGCCTACTGCCCCTTCTGTGCATACCCGCCAGCGTTCTGATTGGCCGTCGTGTTGGCTGGGCTGGGGGCATCCGTACCGCGCGCCGTTCCGACGGCGGTGGGTAATAAGTGGGGGTAGGCGTGCCGCGCGCTGCCGGAATAACTTCCTTGCTCATCATGCTTCCCGCGTAACAGGAGCGATTTCTGAGGAATTACAAACGACTGCAAACTCGTTTTGTCGCTGCGCGCTGTTCGAATACCTCCTGCAGTGCAACTTCCTTGCTTATCATGCTTCCCGCGTAACAGGAGCGATTTAGACGACTCCAAACTCGCGATTCTCGCTTTTCTCACAACTCAAAATTTTTTTCATAATTTTTATGATCTTTCAAGCGTGTCAACGAATACATAATATAGTATTTCTCACTATTACTTAATAATAATTTAATACTAATATGTATTGTTCATTAAATTAATATGTACTTATTAATAACATTTGCTTATGTGATACATATGTATTGTATAATTCACGCGTACGCATATATGTGTATATTGCAAGATTAACAATAAGATGATAACAAATTAAAATTAACTGTAATGAATGTTTTATCCAACGAAGTATACCTCGTGGTTTCAAGGGATAGTTTGTTTCATTAATTAATAAATAAATTAAATTGCCAACAAATTAAAGGTACTATTTTATAATCAGGAGAATCTTCGTATATTGCAAAATCTATTTGATCGATACGAACACGTGCTGTCATGTTGATTTAATATACGAATACTATATGTAATAATTAATATCCTATCGGTGATTACCGTTGCCGTCGGATCTTTTTTGGTTAAGGTATATTAAAAATATTATTATACATTGTTTATGCCTTTATGCCAATGAACAATATGCGATTCAAAGATTTTAAAATAAAATGTTTTAAAACGTTATTTAATAATAAAAAACCACAATAAAAACGTTTCCTAAATCAGCATACGAATTTTAGAGAATTCTTAAAAGATGACGTTACGTTAACATTGTTATGTGCCCTTTAACATAGTGCATGATCTCTCGAACAACATTAAACGGTAAAAAGTCTCAGAATATTGTTGCATAATGCTAGCCAACGATTAATACATTTTTATATGTATCTCTGCAACCACCACAGATATAAACATTATTCAAAAACGACATAAAATATTGTAATTAGCGCTAATGTGATTGCAACATCATTAATAATACATCTCACATTAGAGAGGAAGCTGTGATAGCGTAAACGACGCTGGCCTGGAAGCAGGCCTTTCGCTACTTAAAATAAACCTTATAAATCAGTTAGCAAAAACATCGAAATATTTATGAATTTTACGGATAAACGTGCCGTGTATATATACACACACACGCCGCGCGCCGGCATTCATGGACTCGGTGATCTAGGTCAAGGCCAATTTAGAAAGTAAAAATCAATAATGTACAGCTGTTCGTCGAAAGTAGGTCAAGGCCATGTGTCTCTGGCTTGGCGCGAGAAAAAAAAGTCTTCCCTATCGTTTATCGCAAATATCTGGGCAACCACCCAAGATATAGAGATGATTCAAAAAGGACTGTTTAGTTTATACTCTGCGCTATTGGAATATCTCGATTTTGTTATTAACACGTACGTCCTTCCGTTTATTTAACATGATAAAGCGCGCGCGTGTAGTTTTATGTTGTAATTCTACATAAATTTTTTCTAATATCATGTTAAAGTTTTCTTTTGTGTTCCTTTGATATTGCAAATCTTCTTTTATTATGACAAAAATTTCTAAATAATTTATACGTGGCCTGATTATACGTGGTTTTCGTCGATTCCTTTTTACTGGAAGATCATAACCCTCGTATTCATCAAATAATAAAAAATTAATAATTCTATCCATGTTACATAAACACGTTTTCGTAGATATTTTAAATAAAAACCGAAACACCTTTATTCAAATTAAAGAGAAGTAGTATAATATTTGAAAAGATTGGTTAAGAACGACATACACATCAACAACAAATATCTTGTTGTTGGCGACACTGCTGATTAAGTTAATCGTCGATTAAAGTTAATCGGCGTTGGTCGAAGTGGCCCTAATTTTATTATATTTTTCAGTCTTTTCTACCCCTATTTCATATATAACTCTTTTAAATTCGGTTGATTAGACTTAGCTTTATATGCGATCAAAGTTATGGATCTTTGATCGCGTATAAAGCTGGGTCTAATCAACCAAATCTTAAAAAATTATATATGAAATAGGGGTAGAAAAGACTGAGAAATATAATAAAATATAGAAATATGGATAGGCGGGGAATATATACATATTATACATAGAGATATTATACTTTGGGTAGGTAGGAACACGAAGGGATTGTAACTCGTACTGTTAATTATATGGAGGGCTAAAAGCCATAGTGGTATAAGTCAAATTTTTTAAAATATTGAATCGTGTGCATAAATGCAATCTATACAATATATAAATTGCATCTATGCATACAAGACAATATTTTAAAAAATTTGACTTACACCACTATGGCTTTTACCCCTCCATATGTAACATTATTTATAAGAAAATTATTGTAATAAGGAATTATAAGGAAACGTGTAATAAATTTGAAATTGTATGATACTAATGCCGGATATATTATACGAAATCAACAGAAGACGATTAAGATAATAACGGTGTTTATTCTTTATCTATAGAATTTCACATTTTAAAAATTATCGTTAATTATTATAAATTTCACATAAATGTGAAGGTTTGACTCAACGCTCAAATAATAGCTTCTTGCTTGCAAAATTTGACATTTATCTGAAAATTAAAATTATAAAATTACGATTATTTTTTTTTCAAAATTATGAGATACAAGATTCGTAATAATTTTGAAGAATGTAATCTTAATTTTGTAATTTTAATTATCGTAATTCGTTATTAATTGGAATACGCAAGATGAAAGCGCGGCCGCCGCGGCCAGAATATCCCCTTCAGCTGGCTAGTTCGGACACGAACCATTAGCACGGACGCAAACCATGTGCGATTACCGAGCGATACGACGTAGTTGAGTTGCACTTTCTCAGGCGGCGCGTCGGAAAATACAACACAGCAACAAAAGGCCGGGATCACCGGGATGGCCTCTCTCAGGTTTCTCTCTGACTCTGACTTGATATCGGCAGATTACATACCACGTGCGTATGTGCATGTGCGTTTGCCACGAGGATGTTAACTGTGTCTATATAATTTTTAATACAATTACGATACTACTCCACAACTCGAGAAAATGTCCGTGCCCGAAAAAGTGTTGATGCGAAAAATTAAAAAACGGGAAAAGACAAAACTAACCGTACTGAAACGCCGGGAAGAACAGAAAGGTAAGAGTGTGCGAACTAACTTCGAGGTTAGATTTCGTGAAAAAAATATATGTAAATTTGCTAGTAGTTATATTTAAAAAGCATATAATATCTTAATTATTATTCGGCTAATGAATACTTCTCGAATACTTGTTGAAACTAATGGTTTTTCACTGTTAGTTTTATTCTTCTATTATTTACTTTAAACAAGGCTTGTTTGTTACACAGATGTAACTGAATCGGAGAAAACAACTGAAATAAATCAGGGACACATTCCTTCAGAAGACATTCCTCCAAAAAGTAACAACTTCTTTTAATCTATTTTTATAGCTTAGATATATGTTTTATCACATAAATATTTATGTTTTATATGACTTGTTTTACTTGTAAGAAGGTGATAATATTTGCCAATTATTATCTTATTTTCTATTTTATTAGATAATTGTTAATAACAATGTATTCTGTTTAGAAAAAAGGAAGTTGAAAGCATCCGAAGAAAATGAAAAGTCAGAAGTAATAGAGAAATCCTCTGCCACTGAGAATTGTATGTATCTCTGATATAATTTTAATTATTTATTGAATGATATTTGTATGTTTGTTTAATAATATATAACATTTTGTTTAGTACCTGGCACAGCTGTAGGTTTTGAATTGACAAATGATACAAGCTTCTCAGTATTAAATGAAAAAGTATGTGAGAACACCCTGAAGGCGATAAAGGATATGGGTTTTACAAATATGACAGAGATACAAGCAAAAGCTATTCCTCCTCTTTTAGAAGGAAGAGATTTAGTTGGCGCTGCCAAAACTGGATCTGGCAAGACTCTGGCATTTCTCATTCCTGCAGTTGAACTGATTTACAAGTTGAAGTTTATGCCGCGCAATGGTACGTAATCACGATAACTAGTCAACCGAGTAGTACTGGAAAATAATCCTTAAAAATCAAAGTAAAACTGTTTTGATCAGTCTGATGGTTTGACTATACAAAATCAACAAGAATGGGATTTAATAAATAGATATTTGCAGGTACCGGATGTATTATTATGTCTCCCACGAGAGAACTAGCTATGCAAACTTTTGGAGTCTTGAAAGAATTGATGAAATATCATTATCATACATACGGTCTGCTGATGGGCGGCGCCAACAGGCAGACCGAAGCGCAAAAGCTTGGAAAGGGAATCAATATTATCGTGGCAACACCGGGCCGACTATTAGATCATTTGCAAAACACGCCTGATTTCTTATACAAGAATCTCCAGTGTCTGATTATTGACGAAGCTGATCGTATTCTGGACATCGGCTACGAGGAAGAGTTGAAGCAAATCATTAACATTCTTCCCAGTTAGTGATCCTACAATAAGAGTATTGAAATCAAATTACGCGTTTCTTTTCATTATTGTGTGAATTATTATTGCAGAGCGCCGGCAGACGATGCTTTTCAGCGCGACGCAGACACAGAAGGTAGCGACGATAACGACGTTAGCCCTAAAAAAAGAACCTATATACGTGGGGGTCGACGACGACAAGGAAATGGCGACTGTAGAGGGCTTGCAACAAGGCTACGTAACGTGCCCGAGCGAGAAAAGATTTCTACTTTTATTTACCTTCTTAAAAAAGAACAAGCAGAAGAAGATAATGGTTTTCTTCAGTTCCTGCATGTCCGTTAAATATCATCACGAACTCTTGAACTACATCGATTTACCAGTAATGAGTATCCACGTAAGTTATCATCAGATAGTTTTCTATACTGTTTTTAATAATTGTAATAATGTAATGAGATTCTCTTCGATATTAATGTTCGCGCTCTCATTGACAGGGCAAACAGAAACAGACAAAAAGAACCACGACTTTTTATCAATTTTGCAACGCCTCCTCCGGGATTTTACTTTGCACTGACGTGGCCGCGAGAGGACTAGATATACCGGACGTTGATTGGATTGTGCAGTTTGATCCACCAGATGATCCCAAGGTAAGGACATGAGATATTTTGCCTTGTGGATTATCATTAACAATAAGACTAATCTCCAACAACGTGGTTTTGCGATTTATGTGCGTGGATTCGAAATATCGGCTTGTATAACTTTTAGGAATACATCCATCGCGTGGGTCGAACAGCTCGCGGAGAAGGTAGCAGCGGTCATGCTTTGTTAATACTGCGACCAGAGGAACTTGGCTTTCTTCGTTATCTCAAGGTAGCTCGCGTACCAGTGAACGAATATGAATTCTCTTGGAATAAAATCGCTGATATACAATTGCAGGTATGTGAGACATGTTTATACGTCATCGTTTTTTAATAGAGAACAGCGAAATCGAAAAACTAACAATTCTACCGATTTAATGAACATCTCTGAATTTCTACATTTTGTGATATAAGATACTATCGTCTTTTCTTTTAGCTTGAGAAGTTGATTTCGAAAAATTACTTCTTACATCAATCGGCGAAAGAGGCGTACAAGAATTACGTTAGAGCGTACGACTCTCATCACTTGAAACACGTTTTTGATGTAGAGACCTTGGATCTGGCGAAAGTCGCCAAGTCGTTCGGATTTACTGTACCGCCGGCAGTAGATTTAAGTAAGTTATTTTGATAATAGATTTAACATTAATTGCAAATACTTTCTTAATTGTAATGTCTTTAAATCTTAGTTACTTATTAAACTCTTTTAATAACTCATAGAAACGAAACAATTAATTTTTTTTCACATTTTTTGCTTTATTTAACACTTATATTTTGAATTAATCAAAATCATTTCTTCAACTTATTCTAATTATTATCTTTTTTATTGGCGCTAATCCATCAAACTATTTGAAACTTTAAATCGTATATAGAAATTTAAAAACAGCAATATGCAGTCTAGTCAAGCTAATATCAAACATCGTTTATCTTACTTAACTCTTTAATTGCGTATTACAGAAGTGGGAATCAACAAAGCTTCACGACCTCGAAAAAGGCTCGGTGGAGGCGGTTACGGGCACTTCAAAAACATAAACGATCCAAATTCGACGAAACAGGTGAAACGTGCCAAAACCTTTCGTCAAGTAGGCAAACGTAAGCAAGACAGCCGGCAATTTACCAGATAATTGTCATCTATGCGCTTTTTACACACGCGGATGACAGACAACGGTGTCCAAAATATGACACATAGTCAAGAATCGTAATGACATCGGTATCATATTGTACACACAGAATATACATTTACACTGGTTCAAAAATACCTACTATTTATATTGAGACACTATCGTTTTTGGCAATCATGTCTGATTTCTGTCTATTTTTATTTAAAATAAAGAAATTTAAATAAAGAGTTTTTAAATGTTTCAAGCTTTGATTTGTATTATACCCTCTCAATAATTCGTCATTTTTTATAATCAAAATTTCAAATTTGAGATTTTGGAAATTCTTCAAATCACAATTCTTAGAATTCCAGATAATGAATGACACTTCCCTATCTCCAGATCTTAGTATTTTTTCGATTTTTTTAGGAGTCCAATATACGCAGTTCGAGACGCTTAATTGATTTAAAATTTTGTGAACTTTCTTGGAAATGTGATTATAGAATTTCTGATGTAGTGACAATTTCCATTTAATTACATTTCGATTTCTGAAAATTTGAATTTCCGCGCTTCAAGAAATGTCGATGGTTCGCCCCAACATTAGGGAATTTATAAAATTATAATTTTGTAGTTGGTATTTCTAGTCAATTGCCATTACACCGATTTCGATATTTCGATTTAGTTTCGCGCCTTTGAACGAGTCGAGTGTCGAGTCTCGTCTCGAGTCTTGAGTGGATGGATCGTGTGTTGTTGGTTTCAGCTGATTTCGATCAATTTTGATCTCTTCATGTATCGAAATAAGCCTGTGAAGGGATTCGTATCCCCTTTCATTGTTCAGCCGCGAGCGATTGGCGAGAAACACGAGGAAAACGAGGTACCACCACCGAGCAACTTTGCGAGAAAGCCTCCCCGCAGTAACTTGCAAATTTTAAACTTTTTCGAAAAGGTGACTCAAGAAAATGAGGTCGGTCACGATAATGTCCAAGTGGAGAATAATTCACCGACCAAACGAGATGCCAGTTCTCCGATACGTGGGAGGAAAACGTTGGTTACTGATTCGTCCGAAACGTCAGCAAAAATGTAAGTATTCTTAAAGTAAGCGTTACGAACAGATTAATCTCGATTTTACGGGCTGTAAATAAACATTGTTATCGCTTACAGCGTATTTAACGTGATGTACGGAAAGATATCTTCAAAGAAACATAAAACATGGGATGGCGACGGTTTCCTGGAAGTAATTGGAAAAAATGCAATTCTTAAGGTAATTCAAGGCATCTATTATAAATCTTTCATTATATTAAACAATCACATTAATAAATCATTAAGCAATTATTTATTTTTTAATGCTTCTGATACAATATAGGACGTGGAGGGTAAAGTTTTGGGAAGAACTAAAAAAATCAATCCAAGCAATGTGGTCGAAGGCTTCAAATCAATTATAGGAAATAAACAAATAGAGGTAAGACGGCTTGCATTTATTTTCATTTAGGTTATATTGTCTGTAGAAATTCTGACAAAGTTAATTTCAGATTATAGATCAGGTGTCAGGAGAACCGTCGATATCAGAGAAACGGTCCGAAGTGGCAGCAGAGGAACCACTACAAAAAAAACTCAAGACATCTACAATAGGTGCATTTCAAACACTAAAAGAAAATGATGCTGCAGTTTATGAGAAGAAAGAATCAACCAATTCACCCGAAGCAAACACTAAAATGTAACTTCTTGAAAACTAAATTTTAAAAGATTAATTTGTATCCCTTGAGCTATATAAATAAATATTGATATAGCACATTCAACGTGGTGTACGGCAAAGTAACTCCAAAGAAGCACAAAACGTGGGATAGCGACGGTTTGCTAGAAGTAACTGGAAAAAGCGCAATTCTTAAGGTAACTACTACATCAACTGCAAATATTTTGACTCAAAGATTATTATATTTATTTTTTTATAGGATTTGGATGGTAATGTTGTGGGAAGAAGTAAAATTAATCCGAGCAATGCAATAGAAGGCTTTAGATTAATTATAGGAAACAAACAAGTTGAAGTAAGAGCATGCACTAATGTTCATTTATGTAGCATATGAAAACAAATCCTAACAAAAATTGATTTTAGATTACAGATCAGGTGTCACAGGAGTTACTTTTACCAGAGAAGAGTCTTGAAAAAACAGTGGAGGAATTGTCAAGAAATAAGTTCAATAAAGTATCTTCGACACATGCATTTGTGCCCTTGTTTTCATCCGCAAAAGGTACAAATTTATGACTGATTGGCTGCGGTCCGATTCACATTCAAGCGTTGTAAGCATCATTCTCTCTTCGATCGAATATCAAACGAAGATAGAGCGACGCTTTCAGCGCTGTGAGCGTGAATCGGACCGCAGTCTTTAATTATTAATTATATTAACTATTGATTTAAATAAATATTTATATTAAAGGATTGACATTGAATAGCGAGCCTTTAGTGATGCCATACTTGAATTCTACTGAATGGACAGAACAAAAGGAACAGGAAGTCTCGGTTGATTTCTGTTTAGTAGCAAAACTTAGAGAACACCAACGCCATGGAATTATATTTCTGTACGAGTGCTTAATGGGACTAAGAGTGCCGGATTACTTTGGTGCAATTTTGGCTGATGAAATGGGCCTCGGCAAAACCTTACAATGTATCACATTAATTTGGACAATGTTGAAAAAGGGTCCGTATGGTAAACCGATTGCGAAACGCGTGTTAATAATAACACCTAGTAGCTTATGCAATAACTGGGAAAAGGAATTCGTAAAATGGCTGGGCTCTCACAGAATATCTCCATATGTTGCGAATGGAAAAAATAAACCCAAGGATTTTATTAAATATCCGAAAAATTCAGTGATGATTATTAGCTATGAAATGTTTATTAAATGTCATACGGAGATTAGTGAACTCGCTTTTGATTTGATTGTATGTGATGAAGGCCACAGATTGAAAAATAGCAATGTAAAAGCAGCAAAGGTAATTCATTAATATACATTACTAACAACACAATTTATTATTAATTTATAAATGTAAATACATGAATACTTATGTGTTATTTTATGTATGTTGCAGTTGCTACACGAGATTGATTGTAAAAAGCGAGTCATTTTAACGGGCACACCTGTACAGAATGATTTAAAAGAATTTTATGCACTGATCGATTTTATTAATCCTGGCATTCTTGGCACTCCTAATGAGTATAAGAATTATTACGAGGATCCTATCGTTGCATCTCAGTGTCCCTATGCAAGTGATGCTATTCTTAGTCTGGGGAAAAAAAGATCCACAGAATTATATGAACGGTGCAAATCTTTCATTCTCAGACGTACGCAAAGTAGTACAATTAACAAGCATCTGCCGATAAAACATGAAATAGTCGTGTTTTGCGCTTTATCCAAGAAACAACAAGATTTATATTCTCTTGTTACCAGTGCTTGGTTCAACAAAATATGTCTAGAAGACAAAAGTAACATGCATTTGTCCATTATTACTGCACTTAAAAAAATTTGCAACCATCCAAATCTGTTTATAAACGAGAAGGAGAACGCGCTATATGATACTTTATCAAAAACGTCATGGATATCGCAAATAAAACGGGACGAAAACTTTATCGAATATTGTGGGAAAGTCACAATTCTACAGACATTAATGAGAAATTTGAAAAAGACTGACGAGAAGTTAGTGTTAATTTCCTATTACACACAAACACTTGATCTTCTTGAGACTATATGTAACATGGAAAAGTTAAAGTTCTTAAGATTAGACGGTACTACTTCAACCTCTATACGATTGAAGATTACCGAACAATTTAATACGCGAACCGATAACAGCAGTAAGTTTTGCAAAAATCAAGGGACACAATTGTGTCTTGCACTTATAGTATATATATTTCATGAATAAAAACTAATATATCACTGAAAAATAATGTTTACAGAAGTTCTTTTGCTAAGTGCAAAGGCGGGTGGTGTTGGTTTGAATTTACCTGGAGCATCCAGACTTGTGTTATTTGATTCTGATTGGAATCCCGCATCTGATCTACAAGCAATGGCAAGGATTTGGAGAGATGGACAGAAGAGGAATGTTTACATTTATAGGTTTGTATAAATTTAACATCATCAAGTAATGGTAGTATATTAATTACTTAACGAAGGTACATAACTATATGAACAAATTTGTAGATTATTGACCACAGGTACAATAGAAGAGAAGATATATCAAAGACAAATTAGCAAAGCCAGTCTATGTGAATCTGTGGTGGACCTGAATCGCCTTGGATCTCTAAAGTTATCAACTGCGGAATTAAAGGTATTTTTTATTAGAAAAATTTTGATAATTACGAAAATTATTACTTGGAATATTTTTCATTTTTTTTTTTTGTAGGATTTATTTACGTTGGCAAGTGATACAATTTCGTTAACACATGATTTAATGAATTGTTCTTGTTCGGGCCAGAATGAACACATACCTTCTGAAGAATTTACAGAAAAAGGTAACGAGACACGAGATTGTCAATTTACATTGTGTGACAAATCATCGCAACAAAATTTAACTATAAATCAACTTCGAGACTGGCAACATTTTAAGCAACCAATTTCATCTGACGTTATGCAGGTAATAATAAGCTTTACTCGGTAATAACTGAAAACTACGATTCAAAATTTCTGACTTGGTTTATGTATATTTACAGGATATTATGTTAAGAGAAGTAGGTGATAATATAACATTCATATTTAAAAATTCTACGATGCAAAGAGTTTAATTATATATAAATGACAAAGAATTATATAAATTACATAAAAATTATGCTGTTATAAAACGATATATTTTATAAGGAATTTACATATTGTGAATACATTTTGAGATATTAAATCCAGTACACTTAGTTTATTAAAGGATATATAATACTGATTTATATTGACTTTAAAGCTTATTTTTTCGTGTCAAGAAACTCAACATCCTTTCAGATAGTTCAGGAGATTCGATTAAGTTTTTCAACTCTTTCATTTCTTCCTTATTAACTTTTAATAAAATTTCTTTATTCCATTTACACAAACGCTTAGTCGCCAATATTGACTGAAATTAATCGATTAATTTTAATTACTATGGTCTACTAGCATAAATATATCAACAGAAAGTAATTGCGAAAAGCATTAAGCAAGAATCAATACCTGTGAAGAAAGTGTAGATATCATGTTCAAATAATTCCATACTTCCTCAAGAGAATCATGATTGTATACTTTGCTAACCAAGCCATATTGATTAGCTTCCTGAGCGTTCATCTTATATCCTAAATACAACATCTCTCCAGCCTAAATAAATATTTTTACAATGTAATATCGAAATTTTATTCTAGAATTGTTATAAAAATTAAAATTCCAGATATATATATCTCAATGATAATTTGCACATATTTTTTTAATGAAACATACTTTGGAATGTCCCAATAATCTCGGGAACGTATACGAAGAACATCCTTCGGCGACAAGACCCAAGGAGCTGAACGGTGTTTGAAAATATGCCTGTAATTTACGTAATATATTCGAGCATAATTATAATGTCTAAAACAATTTCCTACTGAGCAACTGAATCGGCACCTTATCCGAAGCATAAACTATGTCAAACATCCCTAATATTGTAGTTGCTATTCCTATTGCTGGTCCATTTACAACAGCTATTAAAAGTTTTGGATACATAATTACAGCATCGATAAATTCCCTGCAAAATATTTGTCCATTTAATTTCCATATTTATAAATTTTTAATACCTCCTTCTTATGCTGCTTACTTAACTATCACGAGGGAAGAACTCAAAGTAAGTTCCATTGAGGCAATTAGATCATTACCGCTACTAAAAAAATCTCCATTTGCTGTCAGAGCAAATACCATTACTTCGTTGTTTTCAGCAGATTCATTTAAAAGCATTGTTAATTCCTTATACATCTGTGAGAAATGAATAGGAAATTTACACGCGATTATTTTTATATTTGAAATATGCTATCAAGTAGGTACCCTTTATACACCTTTATTTACCTGTGGCGAAAGTGCGTTTTTTTTGGCGGGTTTATTGAGCACCACTTTTTGAATTCCATTTTTCAGACTGCTCAGAATAAACGAACTTACATGCGTCATACTGACAAGTTTCTTTATAGCAACTTAGAATTCGTACGATTTTATAACCTCGTTTTGTCACCGCTAAACCGCTTGCTAGAAATAACGGTATAATAGAAAAATGAAAAAATAAATCAATAAAACACTTCTTCTAGCTAATATACCTTATGAACAGTTATCAGTAGCTTTTCAAAAAGTTCTCGATTCAAGGATTGTTTCAGATAAACTGACAAACGGCTTGTTCATGCTGACGTTGACCACCTCATTGCCAGACTGTCTGTTGACTCGTTGACTGCAGTTGATAACAGATGTGATAAGAACTCGTGAATATATATTGAAACATTGTACTTTGTACTATTTGTACATACCCGTCAACGATTCTGCATTTCCTGAGGTAAGGGGGGAACATAGAAGCCTAGAGACACTATTGTGATTACTTCTATTAGTTGCTTTCCATTTACACTCAAGTGATTTGAGTCACTCAGTTATGTGAGTGTTTTATACTCAGGTAAGATATGTCATTTTGTATTTACCTGCTTATTTTGGTGACAAAGCTATCGCACAATAATACAGGTTCAATGCCTCACTTTTAATGTGATGAGTCTATTAGATTCATTAAAGCACATGGTCTCGATTGTGGATAAAAACTCAGTTGAATCTCACTTGCCAGCATGCAAAAAGAACGTGTATTCAACTGAACTGAGTTATGACGTCACAAGTGAGAATTATCTGAGTTTTGATGTAAATGGAAAGCAACTATTATATTAAATCACCCCCCTTACCTCAGGAAAGCAATCATTGACGGACAGTGTATATTACGTTCAGATATCAATACCACGAGTACCATAATTTTGGGAAAATTTCAGGAAAATTCTTCATGCTTATTTCAGGCTCATTTTATTTATACTGGCAAAAGTTGTTACACAACTTATGAGCTAATATCCTAGTCTGTTGCTAGCTATAAAGTGTATTCGTAAAGAAAACCCATGAAAAATACTTCGGGCTTATTGTTCTTTCTTTACTTATTATTTGTCTACCGGATAGCGTGTTAGTACTCAATAATAATAAAATTAGCCAAGTATCATATAATTTTATATACATTTTTCGTATAACTTTACAATGTATTAATACTGTATCTATACTACCTTTATCTTTACGGTATATATCGCAGGATTTCCCAAACTTGAAATACACATAAGAAATAATCTTTTTCATTTTTTGAAAATTTATTTTTTTCTAAATCGTATAAAGATATAACAGAGAACCAAAGTATTAAAGGAGTATACTGCTTCATATGATTCTAAAGCTATGCAAATATTTTTGTAAATTATATGATTGTGGATATTCGCGCCGTAAAAGAGCTTAGGAAATCCTGATTCGTGTTATACCGATAATAAATGATGGACTGGGGGCTTTCGACAATGCAATGCGTAATCACAGATTACATGGCCGTGTCACTGTCTTCTAGACTCGCTACAAAAGTGATTCATTAACAGCAACATTTCATGTTACGTTACGGGCCTAAATCGCGTGAAATAGAAATTTGAATGTAAAAGGCTCGCAGCTGCTCAAATACGCGAATTAAGGGTGCGTTCCTTTTGGGCGCTCACGCGCTCACACGCGCTGTAAGCATCGCTCTATCTTCGTTTGATATTCGATGTGCAACGAAGATAGAATGATGCTTACAGCGCGTGTGAGCGCGTGAGCGCCCAAAAGGAACGCAGCCTAAGTGCTTCGTGGACGTGTTTCGTTTGTATCCAAACAAGTATTCGAAATATAGGCGCGAAAAAGTTGGAAGTGTTGTCAATAGAAGAGCTGACGCGGCTCTTTCTCTAACATAACTTAACATTATCTTAAATCTGACATAAATTTATTTGTAAATTTACTATTGTCGCAGACTTAAATCGCAAAAATGAATAAACTCAACCACCTTCGTACTATTTTTAAATAATAAATCGCCACACCGGTGGCCTTATAACTAAATACAAGGTATTTGTTTGATACATATGTACTTATATACATATCTGTAAATATATGTATATTTAGTATATGCGTATGCTATATATAGACATTATAAATATAAAAAAACGAGGAATGCCAATTTATAGATGCATATTAAAAAGATTAAGGACCGCATGGATTAATTTGTAGTATTGCTATATGAATGCTTTGGTACATTAAAATACCGAAAAGTGTTTGAACAGTGTTTATACAGATGAAAATTATAAAGGTTGTAAATAAATATATTTTTCCTAGTAGCGCTGCATCTCAATAGTTTGGAAGATTTTCAACGATTTTCTACTTAAACGCTTTTAAAGTTCATATAATTTACTAAAATTAAATAACCGCAAAATTGGAATCATTTCAATATAATGTACAGTTAGATGTTTAAAGTAGCCGATAAAATATCAATATGTTCAATTTGATCTATTACGGCTTCAGAACCTTCTCGATGAATTTCTTTATGTCGCGCATTTCCTGTAAAAATAATAAAAAAGAAGACAGACATTATATTTTCTCTGAACGTGAAAAAAGATTCGACGGGTCTTTCTAATCGGAGCTTCCTTACCTCCTGGTCAGTTGTATGCATCATTCCTCGGTATGTTTTGAATTCTGTCTGTGTCATGAATTGTTTTAGAAGGGTCGCTGTTGTTTGACCCCATTTATATGGCACAATTGGATCGCAATCGCCGTGACATTGTAACAGCGGAGTGTTCCTATTACCTATCGCTTCCTGAAAATAATTATTATAATCATTATTCTATATTATTATGCGCGATTCTATTATACATTATTATTCTACATTATTATGTATATTATGTATATGATACGATACTTACTGCTGGAAATTTTTTATGTAAAAGAAGCCATGCGGATAGAGCTATGACGCCGGCTAAAGGCTCTGGGAATGTAAGAGCACTGTATATGGCTAGTGCTCCACCTTGACTGAATCCTCCGAGAACGATGCGCGTGGTGGGTATCCCAGCTGCAACCTCCTCCGCTATTAACGAATGGACCATTTCAGTGGCCTTACGTATACCTTCTTCATCCTCTGGGCCACTGGAGTCCAGAGAGCGCAGATCAAACCTAAAATTGCAGGATGCATCAGTAATCATGTAACACTGACTCGTAATAGTTTTCATTAGAAACTTAATATTAATGTGTTCATCTTAAACTTACCAGGCAGGCATTCTGAACCCTGCGTTAAACGTCACTGGTATCGTGGGCCTGAAAACGATCAAAGAGTCACATATTAAAATACATTATTAACTTACAGCTTCAGTCGTAGGACATTTAAAGATATTAGCAATCACATACGCAGTAGGACAAATAACTTTGATATGAGGGGACCGCACTGCGCCCATGGAACTAGCCCAGCCATGCCTGAAAACATTTATAAAGTGCTAACAAGATTTATCGTTTTGCAACGTTACAAGTTACATCCATTCGCTCCAGACATGAACTCACCCTGTATCACCCAAGCCATGGAAAAATATTAACTGAAACACAGGTATTTTTTAGTACGAAATAAGACAGTATTGACTTTATTTGGAAGTATTATTTTAAAAAATTGAAATTTCAGATTTAAAATCCGCGTTTCGAGACGCGGTCGCGTCACTGAAAGTGAGCACGACGGTGGAAGACCGGTGGCAGTACCCCATTCTCGGAGATGCTGTGTTTCATTGTTCCCGTTAGGATAACAGCCGCCGCGCCTCGCGGAAGACGTGCGATATTCGTTCAAGGAAAAAACCGACGACAAGATCAGTCAGCGAGCATCGAAACGGAGCAGTGATATCGTTTTCCGACGATCGGGGAGAAGAGAGAAAAAAAGGCGCAAACGTAAGGGAGCATCTTGCGCGGCGTAAACGTAATTCACTTATAATCAATTAGGATCGCACCACCGCGAGTGGTATAACCAAAAATTACCGCTATGTCTACGTAAAAGATTTGATATCTACCGTCGCTGTGTGCTTAGCCGTGGCCGAAATCACCACCGGGCTCGTCATGTTCTGTCGCTTTTTTGGACGGCCTGGAACAAATTCGAGCAATTGTGTAATAGTCTCGTAAAAAGCGTATAAAGCACGGCGCGTGAAAGAGAGAGAGACGTGACTTGACTCCCCTTCGCTCTATATTGAGATCGAGTTCTGTATAGTGAGGGAGAAGGGGGGTGAAGAAGGGTAGAAAAGGAGAGAGGGACAGTGTGGCGTGAAACGCGCAATATTCAATTCACTGACATAATTTCTATTTGCGGTCTCGCGCTTGATTCTCCCTTATCAGAGACCTTGACAATCTCTGACAATCGTTATCATTGATTGCGTAAATTTTGACGTTAAAGACTGCGCTAATCGAGAGGTCGGATTTTTATAGTACCGGCATGCAAAAACGATTTCCGTTTTTTCGAGATGAATTGGAGCTTGAAACAAACCTGCGAACAGCAAATTACCCATTAGCTGTTTTAATAACCCCGTGGCATTCATCGATTCCTGATTGATTTCGCGGTCAACGTTGATCCTTCGGGCGTTCGATAGCGATTGGAACTCAGTGCATTGATATTTGACACTTGCTTGGAAAGAAAAAGGAATTAAATATTAATTTGCGTACGAAATTGTCTGCATGTCAATTAGTTCGGATGGAGTTTGCGAACCAATTCACGTCCATTTTTATCAATGTAAATTAACTTTAATTTCGGTTTAGCTTACTTTTTATTCTTTTTCCAGTTCTAGGAATTAGAAAAAGATAAAAAGTAAGAAGTAAGATAAAAAGATAAAAGAGAGGATAAAAAATAAATTAAATCGAGATTGAAGTTAATCTGAATTAATATAGATTATAGATAGATATCAGATGAATGTTAAATCGATCAATCGTGCGTCGCGTCATATCGATGTATACTTTCTGTATCGGACAGATGATTGGCTGTAAAAGTCGCGGAACGCAATATACATACAATATACAGTAAGATTTAAGCATTGAGCGAATCTACCAATCGCAATGAAGAATTCTCGAGAACGTAAGACTGCGATTTTGAAAATCTCGATTGTGATTAATCGAGCCGCCGACACATATCACATATGTACATACAACGATACCCATTTGTTAAATATGCAATCGTACAAGGCGTGAATTAAATTGCAATTACTATCAAGTAGCCATGCTTATATCGCTCTAGCGTCACGTAAACAATATGAAAGGTAACCAGATTCTCACGTGCGCACTATGGTGACTGGCAATGCGATACGGACAATACACTCGTCGCAACTCGGAGCAGGAGCTGCCCATCTATCGCTCTCGATAACACATGGACGATGTCGAATACGTTTAAGACACGTGGGTGCAGCGGTGCACACATAGGCCAACGTAGGCACGTCATTTTTTCCGTCGCGAGATTTATATCGTCGGATAAACGCTTCTCTAGCGGTGCAAAGTCGATGCGAAGTCTCGATAGAGCGTTTTCTCACATTCTGTGCAACTTTGTCTTGATATATAATAAATGTAAAAAAAAAAGAAACGAAAGATAACCTGTCCCCGTCAAGGCAAACGTTGCTGTAAATAACGTCTCTTTTTTTGGCTTACCGTGAGACAGAGCGGCGTGGCGGTTTAAATTAATTCACGTGTCTCGCAGCATTCCTCCCGTTTCGGCCCGCTCGGAGTCTCGTCGCCGTCGGGTCACACGCAAAGAAAAAATCCTTCGACTGATAACGTCACCCAAACTCATTGGTTCGCGAACTCGTTGAATGACAAACAACGATAACGCGGATTATCCGTGCGCTCTGCCAGCAGTTAGTCGCTGTAATTAGGCCTAGAAATGACCATTGTCGCGAGTATCGTTTAGGAAAATAACGTTTGTTTTAACTTATCGCTCTGAAGTTTGTTACTCGCGAGAAAAACTGTATGCGTGTGTATGAGAGAGAGAGAGAGAGAGAGAAAGAGAGAAAGAATAAAAACGTGCGGTATGGCAAAGATAGTCGTTGTCGGTTCGTGCATGATTGACTTTACCTGGTGAGTAAGGACGAGGCTTTTTTTTGCGCGTTGCAAAAGTTTACCCTGCCTCGACGATCGATCTGCGATTATTAATGTTACAATTACATTGTAGTTTTGTTATAGCAAATATTATGATACAAGAGTGTCCCATTTTAAATAATGCATTTTAATGTCTTCTGTAACTCGTAGACAAAAATGTTTCAGACAAAAGTTGCATTGTTTGGAGGGGGCCACATGATGAAGATATATACCCAGATAGCACAGTGACGTCAAATGACGTATTAATTCCGTCATAATGCCGTCTTTAACGTCATTAAGATGGCATTATGATGGAATTAATACGTCATTTGACGTCACTGTGTTATCTGGGTATAGGCTTGTCGTTGGGTGACCTTTTCAAGATCAGATCAAGGTCACCTCAACATTTTTTAATAAAACACTTGTTTTTTATATTATATTCTTGTAGCCCTTGTCGAGACGTTTTCAAAACACTAATAAAGCTCTAAGTCCATATTTTCATCATATGGCTTCCTCCAAACCTTGCAACTTTTGTCGGAAATATTTTTGTCTATGACGAGTTATAGAAGAGATATTAAAATGAGACACCCTGTATAATCCTGATAATAGATGTATAATTACGAATTGCATGAAAAAGATGCTCTCACAACTCACAACCGCATGTGTTTGTGCCGTAGTAATTTCCAATTGTATTCAACGCACCTAATTGTTAAATAAGCAACGAGTGAATTCGATTATAGATAGCTACAATCCCTGTATGTTATTGTATTTTTGAAAATAAACGTCACACTTTTTAGTTTCTCTCCACGGTTGCCTAAACCTGGCGAGACGATAGTCGGGACCAGATTTGAAAAGAATTACGGCGGTAAAGGCGCCAACCAGTGCGTGACAGCTGCTAAACTTGGAGGATCCACAGCACTTATTGCTTCAGTAGGCATTTATTTTCTAGACAAGACTAACTTGTCACTTCTTCGCATCTGACTTTTTTTCAATATTCATTTATTATCCGTTGCTGTTTGTAACTCTAATTAATTATGATTTTTGTGTTGCATTTACATGTATTGCGATTCTTTATCTCTTATCACAGTTAGGCTCCGACCCGTTCGCTCAAGAATACTTAGAGATTTTTAGAAAGGAAAATGTGGACGCATCTCGCGTGAAGATACAAAGCGACAAGCACAGTGGCGTTGCTCACATTGTCGTTGCTGAAAATGGTACGTTTTCGAAAATATAAATCAGAATCTTTCCGAGTGCCTTGAAATTGCAATTCATATGGGAAGACGTCAAATAAATTCCGACTAATCTAAGGGATTAAAATAATAGCCTGAATAAATAACAGCATTAAAATCAAACTTCTCCGTTAAGATAATCCCAACGATCCCTCCCGTCGCGCTATAAGACCTGTAAGTAATCGGAACGCATTTCGAATAACGTTCGCAGGTGAGAACAGCATCGTTATCGTGTTGGGCGCAAACGAATCGTTGACTCCGGAACATGTGGATTCCGCCGCTGACATGATCAAAAGCGCGAGCGTTTTGTTATGTCAGTTCGAGGTGCCGTTGGAAAGCACGCTGCGCGCGTTGAAGTTACACCAGGGCCACGGTGCGTTTCTCTTTTTCACTCGTTTCACCCCACATTTTATTACAAGTATCCGTGTAAATCCTTTCTTTTTCGGAGCCGAACTATCGCAAGTCCCAGAAAAGACGTGGTCGAAAGCGCTGTCCTGCATTAATTGCCATGACAAAATTTACGCGAATTACGTGTTATCTTTCAAATGACTCGCGTCTTTAAAGACTGACGATTTGCGATATCGCGGCTCTGAGATACACTTTTACATAATCGTAACGTGATAGGACTTTCGATTGTCAACGGGGCGCCCGCGCTGAAGAACCCTGACCCGGAAATCCTCAGATTATGCGACATTTTCTGCGTCAACGAGACGGAGGTATGTGCAAAAGACGATTAGTGCGATCGTTGCGGTAACGAGACATCGCCGTTCTTTTTTTTCCCCCTCGAAACGCCCGATATATTAAAGAATTCAATTTATGGTATTTGAGGCATGCCAGAGATCCCGTTGTACTTTTATAGGCGGAAGTTACGACGGGCATTCACCCCGTAGACCTGTCGAATCTGCAGCAGGTCGCGGACGAGCTCCTGGCCAAGGGATGCAACGCGATCATCCTTACTCTCGGGCCGCTCGGAGCTGCGTATGCGTCGAGAGCGAACAGAAACGTCACGCGGATTTCTACTACCGAGGTCCACCCTGTAGATACTACCGTACGTATTGCATATATATATACACAGTGTCGCAGAACCGTCGTAGTTGCGGTAGATTGCACGGTGAATTTTTTGAGTCGTTATATTCAACGAAATTGAATAAGAAATTATTCTTTCTAAAGCGCACATTTTTGAATAACTTGATATACGACGGTTCTAGGACATTTCCTACAAATTTTTGTTAGATTTACGTAACACGACATATTTCGTCTCATTTTTCTTTACACAAGTACACGATCTGTACTTCCTGCTTATAAAACAATTTTGTAAATTGATTCTCAATCTCTTCACATTTATGAGATCATGAGATTGAAACGGTGCAGGTGAAAGTATTTGATGGTAGATGGTATTTGCCGGTTTGCGATCTTTTGAATGGACAACCGGTCAACTTCCGGTGAACTGAAACGCTGATTCACTTAGTGATTCATTGCCAAGTGATTGGCATGTAAGCATTTAAGAAGGAAATTGCCTCAGGTAGTTAAGTGCAGTGGTATGCGATGCAGGGTGCCGGGGATGCATTTTTGGGTGGGCTCGCATATTTCAAGGCGTATCATCCGGAGCTGCCGATGGACGAGTGCATCAGGAGAGCTTGCGTGGTTGCCACCAAGTCCATTCTTAAATTCGGCACACACGCGAGCTTCCCAACGAAAAACGATCTGCCGGGAGATTTATTTGTATAAACAAAAAGAGGCAGTTACCTCTCAAAATGTGTTATTTACGGATTTGATATTTTATCTCCTCTGTTACATATATGTATATATAGATATGCATATCTGAAATGTGTTTTGTGAAATCTTTTTAGATTGAATAATTGCGGAATAAAAGTAAATACCGAAAGTTTTATGCATAAAGTGTGTAAACATATACGTCCCATTTCCCAAAACTCAAAATAGTTAAGAATAGCACGGTCACGCGTTATAATGCAAAATTAATGCAGCAAATTAACGTGATGACGGTAAAATACTTAGAGAATGTGTTCACATATACTATGTAGGATGTAGAATAAAAAACATATGTAGACTCAAAAGTCGAAGTACCCTATATACATGTCTTATTTGTTCATCAGTGCATATAGGAGATTAAATCTTTTTTAATCGTTTAGAAAACCGGTTGATCTCCATCGTCGATCTCCTCTGCGTAATTTTTTGCAAGATCCTCGACGAATATATCAATTTTTTTGGAGTCAAATAGGATTTGCCTAAAAATTCGAAGGTATGTTTAAACAACAACAACATTAGCATAACGTAAATAATGTTGCAGAACAAATTTCTACGTCCATCTCGCAAAAAAATGAATGAACTTAGAAAAAGTTAATATTTATTCTGGGATATTAATTAAATATTCTAATCTGCGAAATCGGGGTCCAGCTTTATTCTTACTTTTCTTTCTCTCTTTGTTTTCCCGACATCCTGGTACCATCTGGCGTTGTAACTAAATTCCGAAAATAGGAAAAGGGGATTAATGTATTCTTATTTAATAACTTTAATACTTCAATTTTAAATAGGAGAAAGTAAAATAATCGAAATTTTGACAAGTAAAAAAAGAAATAACGAAGGGATAGTACGAATAAATTATAAAAGGAATTAATGAATAGCTCAAGTAGTAAATAGAAATTCGCGATAATTTCGAGGATCTTTTTTAAGGTGAAAAAAATGTCTGGCCGTGTACCGTGCCATTTATGCCGCGTTAGGAAATCTCATTTTAATATTACGTGCCTCTGCCCGTGACGAATAAACTAGTACATTTTTTCGAATTTCGGAGATTTTTCTGTCTCCAAATGTATTCGCGTGCGTACACGCGCACACATGTACGCGCTAGATAAAAAAAATAACGGTAGGTAATGGTAGGAGTTAGTAAAAATTCCAAGCGCTTTCACGATACGCGCGTTCTTCGACCTTCTAAAGAAAAAAAAAGGAGGCACGTCCGGGAACCCTGCGAGAGTACCTGGTGATGCCACCTCGACTGGTTCACGCGAATGTGCAGCGTTATTCAAGAGAGGGAGAGTGATGGAAGGGGCAAGCGTGCTTGCGTGTAAATGTCATTTAATATGCTTTCGTAAGGTAGTGGCGATTAATTTTTTGACAGTCACATCGTGGCGACGACGATAGGTCCATGCCGCTCTCAGCGTCTAAAATATCAGTATCGCCGCGAACTTTCGTCGGTGCGAGGACGATGAGGAGCTCAGCGGCGCGGCGATGGACTACCATCCGTCCGAATGCCGGAAACCGCGGGCGAAATCGGGAACGGGACGGTTCAGCTTCCGCGTGGTGTCTCATCGGTAATTCCCCGAAGTGTGAGTTAAGAAAAAAAATTCGACGGTAATCGGTAAGGGGGAGTCCTTTCCCTCGATACGTGCAATCGCGTGCGGTCGCGTGCCAGGCCAGGTCGGTCGGCGGTATCCGCGAGATCCGAGGCGCGCGAGCGTCAACGCGGAAAAATTGTGCCGCGCGTAAACGTCAAAAGGGAAAGGCGTTGCGTTATTACTTTCGAAGTAAAACCCCCTCGCGCGCGTTCTCGTCGCGCGTAATCGTCATCGTCATCGCCGTGCTCGCGGTGGCATACGTGAGGATATTGCTGAGAGCGAGGGGGATTCCGCGAAGCACGAGACATTCGGTCTCTCTTTCCGCTATAAGTGCGGGCATTATGCGCACCAAGGTGTGACGTCAATGGCCGAGATGGACAGCGATACTAAATCCATGTTTAAGGGAAGAGCAGAAGCGACGGCGACGACGACGGCAACCAGGATGATGGCAGGTCCATCGAGAGGGAACGAGGAGACCTCGTGACGTCAAAGAGGAGGGCGCGCGTCCGAAGAAGAGGGAGTCGCTCGCGCCGCGCTAAAGAAACTCTTCTTGGGGCCCCGGCCCGGCCCCCCGCGGCCCCGTGCACCCAGGGGCTGCACAAGGTGTGGGCAAAGAGAGGGGAGATATATTAGTCACATTCGTGTATACCGGCACGCGCAAGCCCCCGTTAAAGTGGGGCAATACCACCCACGTGCACGTTCGCGGATAGGATAAAAAATCCTTCGAGGATCAGGGAATTCTCAGTTTTAAGCAAGCCATTAAGACGATCGAACCGAGACGAGAACAGAGATAACCACCTCGTCTCTCGATCTTACAAATCCCGACGACAAGTTCGCGTTGAGTGATCCGCCGAGGGAATCCGCCGGGAATCCAGAAAGTTATCGAGACTCTCGCGTGCCTTGCGTTGGTCAGCGCCGCACGCCAAACTCTGACCGGCGAATTATCACAGAGAATCGCGCGGCATCCAGCCCAAAAAACAGCCAGATTGTCGAAATATTTTCGACTTACGTCAAGTGGCCGAAAGATCCGTCGGACGGTCGATCAAATTTGAAAAATTCCGATTCGAAATACCGCGCCGCGTGTATTCACGGTCTTCCAGTGTCTCGCTGAGATACGCACCGTCAATTTTGTCGAATTTCAAAGAAAATTCGATAATCAAAAGAACCCCGGAAGATAATCAATTTTCTGGTGGTAAAATTAATCGCCTGAGCTTGAAGAAATTTCCCTGAACTGCAGTTATCGGCTTTGATCGCAATCGCTCGATCTATTATCATATTTCCATCACATTCACGTAAACGATCGACAGAAATTATTCGGAAAGTGCCCAGAAGATAAGCCGACGTCGTTAATAAAGAAGTTTAGTGGAAAAAGTAATCATCCGTCAAGCAAAAAAATCGGGTTTGATTCCTAATTTTGTCATCTCGCATATATGTTTAAATGAAAGATATTATTCCACTGTGATTAAGAAACGCGATAGAAAGAAACAAGAGCAAAAAAGAAATTGAAAAATCTTGACGTTAGTGCGTGGGAAAACAATTTATATAGGAAAAGCATATCCGGAAAGAAAATCCATCCCGGGTTGTTCTAAGAAGAAGAACAAAAGCGGCCACATCATCGATAAAGGTTGCTGACCTCCGTGGAAGGCCTACCTTTTATACAAATTTCGGACTAAATCAACACAATGGCGATATTCAACGTCGGATTTTACCTGTCTGTTCTTGTCGCCTGTATCATCATTAGCCCGTCGCTCATTCAAGGCCGGAGTCTGAGACGCCGACACGGGCATCATTCCCATTCAAGTCATTACAATCTCGAGGAATCGCTGCCACGAGATCTATCGGGACGTCTCGAGGATGATCTGGAGTCTTATCGCAATTCCTACGGACAGACGAAGACACGCGGATATCCTCAAATTTTGAATCGTTCCTCGAAGTACGAGGGTTCGGAGGATCTACCATCGTACTTCCGCCGTTCCAGACACGAATCTGACTCGAGAGGTCGCGAGTCCTTGCGACCAATGGAGCTCGTCGCCAGGAGAAAACGTCACAATAAACATGACAGCATGACCTATCAAAAACTGAGCAAACCCAACGAGCAGAACAGGAACCACCAAGGATCGAACGATCACGGACCCAAGGTTTCCACAAGACCGATCGAGAACGATCCTCCTTTCTTGGAGCTGGAGGTGAAGGAGGCGCAGAACAGATCCATATGCAAGTACACCGTGGAGTCGGTACCAGACGTTCGGGGTTCCCGGGTACCAAAGGATCTGGAGCATGTGAAATGCAATTACATGCAATCACACTGTCAGGGCATCTACTGCTGCATACAAACATACAAAAACATCGAGGTGTCCTATGGCGATGGCGAGAAGGAGAAAATGAGGCTCTACGTAGGCTGCGTGTGCGCCGAGATCTCCATATCCAGTGATGTACAGGAGTCGCAGCTACCTATCAACAATTGACACCGAGGGACTCGCGAGACTAACTCGGGGAGGAAGGAGGGGAGGGGGGAAGGGGAGGCAGTGACGATCCGCTTCGGTGACGACGTCGCTTCGATGGCGACGGTAACCGGCGGTGATTTTTTTCGAACACCGGCACGAATCGAGCGGGACGCGTCTTCGGAGATGGCGATTGAAACCAAGACGGCGAAGAACACAATTGTTGTCATGAATGACGCTGCATGCAATCGGCAATCCGCGGACGAACGTCTCTCTTTCCTTTTTCTCTTTACGTAGGAACTCGTTTGAAGATTGCGCCTAGTGACGCGCGAATACCAGGAATTTAACAGATTTACTCAAACGTTTGACGTTAGAACGGCGACAGGGATTTATGGGACTGCGGCGGAGAGGTAGGAGAAGAAGGTTTGCAAAAGATCCAAGTCGCGACGCGCGCGTGTATACGAGATCGAGACGTCTCTTGTCAGTCCTTTGCCCCCTTCGTTCTGATATCACTCGCAGTCGACAATATGCACGCGTATCCAACTAACAAAAATCGCAATCATTCT
This sequence comes from Temnothorax longispinosus, assembly GCF_030848805.1. Classification (NCBI taxonomy): domain Eukaryota; kingdom Metazoa; phylum Arthropoda; class Insecta; order Hymenoptera; family Formicidae; genus Temnothorax; species Temnothorax longispinosus. Next base: position 1,200,732 of record NC_092358.1, on the reverse strand, counting down.
TCCGACGCATCTCGTTCTAAATAAATTCACAATAAAAACGGTGATACACAAAATGCGATACATCGAGGTAACAAGATACCGTGATATAAGGACGATAGCCGATAGGATGGTAACAAAGCGAATCAAAATACGTTTACTCGCTGTCGATTCACAGTTCATTCGAAATAAATCGGTAAAGAAGACGGTTGCAGAAAGCGCAAGGAGACCATGGAAACGGCTGTAAAGACAAATTTCACCGCTTTTAACGCAACGGAAAAGAGAATTAATTCATGCGATATAATACAAGAGATTTTCAGAGTGTCATAAGAGAAAATCTGACAAAATTAGCAAATAAATAGTAAAACTGATTACTTGATAAATATTTACAATTGTTTAGAAGAAGAAGCAGAGATTAACGCAAAAGTACTACAGCCCCCGTTCCATTTTTTTCTCCAAGCCCTTTCTGCAGGCCTCGCAGGATTTGCATCGTCTGAGCATCTTTCGGACAACCTGCATATAAAGTAGCGATTCAAGTGCCGTGACGTAATACCGTGTATACGTCTCCTAGTAGGAATAAGAAATTATTGTTTACGCTCTAGGTATTTATAGATTCTCTATCGGCCGTGTTGTTGCCAAACAATGTGATAAAACACGTACTCGATCATAACCAATCGCTCAGGTAGTGCTAAATCCGGTCAGACATGCACGTAGCACGTACCCGAATACAATTATCATCGCGCATTCATCACGCGCGTCGTTTAGATGGATAATGATTGCACGAGTGAATCATTAATGTCCGTCGCGATTGACGCACATTATCTATTTATTACATACATCGCGTATCATCCCGTCTATTTATTTTCGTCAGCACATTCATCCGTTCACTTATATTTATCTATTTATTTATTTATTTATTTATCCGTTTATATTTATACAGGTATTTATTCCTAACCGTTTATGCAGCACGTAACGAGGAATTATTTCCGATCTATTTAAAGCGATATAATTTGTGTTTCGCAGTGATACAAGCAGGAAACAGCTTCGCGATAATTCCGAGCGACGGAAAGCGTGTACTTGTTGAAATTTACATGTGTTAATTGGCAAATAATATGACTGATGTACGTAGGGTGTCAATAGAACCAAGCGTGATTTATATGAAAGTTATTTGTGAATTTCTAAGTAATCTTAAATAATTTGTACGCGATCTTTTTACATGTATATGTATGCCTATGTAATAAGAGACGAACAGTATTAAATACCGATAATTCGATATATCGATTATAAAATTGTAATTGTAAATTATCACGCGTATTTTTATACTCTTATAAGAGATTTTACTGCTGTGGTTTAATGGAAGACAAACAGTATTAAAATAAAAATAATGTTTCTCTCTAATAATGCGTCTCTTTTGTGCTTTTCATAAACGTTCCCCATGTTATATTAAAATGTATTTTTAAAAATGTCCAAAACCATATAATTCTTCAATTTTTAAGGATCAAAACGGCGTAAACGAGGATTGCTTATGTTTTGTTCGCAATTAACGGTATATGCAAAAATATATTACTTTTTGCATTTTTAAAATTATTATTAATATAATTATTATCAATTTGTCTATAATTAGCTTGATTCAAAAAGAAATATTCTAAATTCAAGTATCTGGAAAGTACCACGGTGAGAGAAAGGAGAAAAAATATTCAATGTTGCCTTTCTATTAATTTTCGCTTCTTCGCGTATTATTCTTCCTATTCCTTTTCTTTTATCCAATCTTTCAAGTTCCTTGTAATTTTTTACTCTGTCTTCATCAGTTTTTGTTACATGGAAGAAACACACGTGCCTATATATCGTGTGTTATAGCAAGTCGACAACTGCGAGGATTCTCGATTCTCCTCGTAAGAACGACCGGACTCGGAGGATTCGCCGCATCTTCCACGAAGGAGTCTCGGCGTGTCGGTCTTGTCGACGCGACGCGGCGCGGCGTCAGAGAGCCTGGCGGTCAGACGGCCGGTCTGTGACGAATACACGGAATACGGAATACTCCTTCTTCCGCAGGTGAAATCCTCCGATATATTGCTACACAGGTCAGCAGCTCTGACGTACGTTGGACGATCTCTCGATTGCGCGGTGATTCACGTCGAATTCCTCGTAGACGCGCGTCTTCCGATGAGGGATTTCCCTGAGGCGCGAATCTCGGGGGCCGCTGCGGCCTATTCGAAATCGCGAGTCACGGGTTGCCCGGGATGTGCGTGGCAGCGCGCACGTATTGGTAACCCGCGTCGCAACATAATCACCGCTTAAGCTACAGCTCAGGCATCGCGCGATGCATTGCGAACAAAGAGACAGAGAGAGAGAGAGAGACAGAGAGAGAGAGAGAGAGCGAGAGATGAGGAGAACGTAGAGGACTAAGGGAGAGGGCCCTGCCATGGAGGGGCAGGACAGGTCGGTAACGGAAGACGAGCGATTTGAGATATTGCAAAAATTTCCGATGTGTCATCGCGCGGAAATGCTGAATTTTAACGGGGTATCTCTTCCCGCGTCTCTCCTGTGCAACCGGCTGACATTCGAACGAAGGTATCGTGCGACGGCGACGGCGACGACGACGACGACGACGAGGACGACGATGGCGACGGTGAGGGGAAAAAAAGACATAAAACCGCAAAGAGGCGAAATGTAGCGTCCGAGAAAGACAAATGGATGTGCGCCTAGAGTTTAACTCGAGCCCGCGCGCGAAAGCGCAAATTCTACGCGGGGCAAATAAAACTGCAAATAAAGGCGGTTTATATTCTTTCCTCCGTTTTTCTTTTATTTTCAGCCCAAAATAGATTCGTTACATCGCTGTGAAATTTATGCGGTCAATCGTAATCGGTCTAGAATGCAATCTAATATGACTTGGTCCGCGAAGAAGGTAACGCGCGGAGTTTTGTCTAAGGTTAGGTGCCGTTAACCTTTAGCAAACCTGTTATTCCGCGTCTAGTGTCTGGCGCGTTAGACACGAGTGTCCGAAATCATCGTTATCACCGTTATCACCACTACAATTTCGGATCGCGATGCGTGAGGCGATGCGGCGTGTTTGCGTTAGATCGATCGCGTTCTCGTAACTTGAGCTTCGGTTTCTACGCAAAAAACAACTCTGCGAGAGAGAGAGAGAGAGAGAGAAAGAGAGAGTAGCTTGAGCTGCAAAGAATTTTATTTACTGATATCTTACGAATTCTTTTAAACTACATTATTAGTTTACCATGATCTTTAAATTTTAACGACTTGCATGAGCATAAAGAATTTTTATAGTCCCGTGCGGCGATGGCGGCGAACACGGCTATTGACAAGGATATATTTACAGGAATATATTTACGTATACTTGAAGTATAACGATCGGCTTACGACGACGGCACGGCCGACGGTACATTTTACACTTTAGCAAGATAATGAAGTGTAATCCTATATTTTCTTCGCAAGAATAGGAACGGCTTTTTTGCGAGTTTTTTGCGCGAGCAAACTTTTCCACGGTGTAAGCGGCAGTTAACAATGGCCGATCACTTTTTCCTTTTCCTCTCAAATTAATGAGCAGGGAAATATCAAGTTTTTCGAGAAACCTCTGATTTTAATATAAACTTTCGATCACATCGAGTCATCACGCTCGTCGAGACGGGCCATTGTAAAAGATGTTGCCGCGCGCGCACGATTTACATAAGGAGAATACACTATCTCGCGAGAGAGCGACATTATTTACGACAATAAAATTCTTCGAGAGGTCGAGCAGGTTCACACTCGTCTCGAGATAATTTTGGCGTCCTATTTTTGACCCAGACGCTTTAAAAGTGCTAATTTTAATATTAAACACGTAACGCGCGCATCACACGCGTCGTCGGACACCAATAAAAAGAACGTTTATGCTAACGTTTTTCTGCGTCCGTCCGACTGTCCGATCACCGCGGCACCGGCGCGGGCGGGTGCTAGCGTGACGCTATCGCGCCCAAATTGGCATAATGTCGTTTTATACTTCTGCTTATAATCGGAATCTCGGGTATCTTGAAAAATAGCCGGTACAGCCGGTTTTAACGAGCGTGTCACATTATACCGAGACGATTCTTTGGTGATCTACGGCATCTCTGCACCGCCAGCCCAGCCGAATTGTCGACTGACATTTACGTGGGACACGATTGCGTAGAGCGGAATAGAGCGAGATAAACAGGTGATAAGGTATGCCGAGGGATGCCCCGGCATACCGCAGTCTCTGATTTGCATGCGAAGTAAAGTCACTGCGAAGGTCGCCGCGAGCTCGCACAAAAGTATTAAGTAAGTACACGTCGCATGTAGGCTTCTACGCAATGCGCCCACGCCGGTAATAATGGCTTTTACGCGCGATAACGAAAACTTACTGACTGACGTGACTCTGCGAAATATCGATGGACGTCAACCCGAGCGAGATCGGATATCTGGGCATTTATTATTCAAGGCGCAAAGAGAAACATTTTTCCCTCCTCTTCCAGTAATGCACGAGCAATAAAATTGACGATGGGATCAGTCTACGATCAGAGTTCGAGGGAGACAACAAAAATTAATTGCTCGTCGAAATAAATTTATACGTAACTGCTATAAAACTGCTAAAACAACTACTCGAAAGTAGTATCAATAATTGAAGATATTACTGAAATAATTTCATCACCGAGTATTATCGTAAAATCTTTTTGACAGAAGCGTTTTCTTTTGATTCTTCGATCGATTTTAAAGCGCACATGTCATTCAAATATATTTCCGAATTCTTACAGTACTATTTTCGAAAAGAAAGCGCTATTTTGTATCGAATGACGAGAATAATTACAAGTGGGAGGACATTTTTCATTAGGTATCATCAAGTTATATAAAACTAATCTTATGCATATGTATATATCTAAACTCCGATTTGAATATTAGAAGATATATTGCCTTTCTTTCAATAAATTTTATCTCAAGAAACTTTGATCCCGCTCTAATCAAAATTAATTTACGAGAACGTCTTAACTTAATTTCGCAGCGCGGGAGCAAAAAAAAACAAAAAAGAATGAACGTTCTTCATATCGTTTTTAATTTCCTTACAAATACATGTATTCTTTCGCGTTTGGACGGAACAGTGTTTTTGATATTAATTCTTTAGTCGACGTTGCATGTGTCGTCTGGTTTACAGCAGCACGTCCGGCGGTACGATTTAATTTCGCATTTTTTTGTTATTGCTCACAGCAGAACAAAAGCAAAAATCTTTTTTTTTTATTACTCTCGTCGTTTTTTCCATTTTTTCGCCGTTTCTTGATCCAATTAACGTCGCAGGTCGTTTTGTAATACGAAACAAAATGCCATGTCTGACGTCAAATAATCGAATGAACGATAATTTTATCGGTATTTATCAATATTATGAACATTAAAGGTTACAATACATGTTGACGTCAATGGCAAAGAAATGTGTCGAGCCTAATTATAAAAAGTTTCAGGTATCGGCTGACGTAAAAAACAATCGAAATTTAAGTTGAAGAATGTGAGATAATGTCCAGAGATAACATGTGCGTGTGGGTTGTGTCTGCGATGCGTCTGCGACAAGATATTGTGAAATATTGCGATCACGTTGCCGAAAAAAGTCATGAGCTAGTAGAGAGCCCGAGCCAGAAATATTTTCAACTAATGCAACATTTTACATGTATGAGCTTTAAAGGTAAATAACGATCATTTTAATATTATCGCCAATTTCTATTTTAAAAAATGTAGAAATTTAACAGAAATAGAACTGAAAGATCTTATATAATAGAAAACTAGTTTAAAGTCATGCATATGAGCGAAAGTAAAATATCACATGGTTTCAAAGGATTCATCTTACGCGTTTCGGAGCAAAACGCCTGGAATACATCGTTTTCGAAAATTCGACTTTGCCAGACTTGTTCGTTGCGGATCGAGAGTTCCGATGATTCGAGAATTGCGGCATTGCGGCGGTAACGAGGATCATCGATAAATCGCCGGAACAAGCCGGGCGGCCGATGCGACGACCACGATCCGGGAACCCTTTTTTTCAGGCAACGATACGGAGGGACAGGACGGTGGGTCGCGGACCCAGGCAAAGCTCAGTAGGAAGTAATCGGCTGAAGGGATTTCGTATTTATCGTATACCACGCACACCCCTGGCGAGCGCGCGTATTTCGTTGCCGTGCGAAGCACCGCGGATACGTGCTACGTGCGCCTGTGGACGCGCGCGTCCACGTGTACACGTGGGAGGAAACCCGACGCGGAAACCGAGCAGAGAAAGAGAGAGAAAAAGAGAGAGAGAAAGAGGGATGGTACGTATTTCGAAGACTATCAATCATTGGTAACCTGTAAAGGATCTAATTATCCTGGAGCTGACTGGGCTCCGTTCGCTGCACCCACCGCTCGTCTTGTCCACCCCCGTTGGTGGTAGCGCTTCCACCCCCGATGCTCCGCGTCCCGCTTTACCCTCCCCCTTTTGGGAGGCCCCCTTTTTCGCTCTAGCAACCACCCTTTTTCACAGGAGAGCAAGGCGGACGAAGACAGAACGGCGGCGAAGGAGGAAGCGAGGGGTCGGGGAGGAAACGGGAGGAAAGGGTGGAATTAGAGAGAAAAGGATCGCAATCGAGAGAGCGTTGCAAGAGTGCAAAGAGCGAGCTTCCACCGAGGGAGAGAGAGAGAGGAGAAAAAAAGGGAGAGAGAGAGAGAGAGAGAGAGGTGGCGGGTGTCGGTGCGCCGCCTTTTTTTCGTACACGCCAACCCCATGTCTGGTGGCGTGTGTGCGCGTGCACATGTACGCGCGCCAGTGTGCGTACGTGTGGGGCAGGTGTATAATAGTGAGTGCGGGTAGTTGGTTAGGTGGCCCGGTCGATATATCAGGGCTCCGCTGCAGCTGTCTGTCAGGCTCGCGAACTCAGCGCTAGACGACGGGCTCGGGGTCTAGAGAAAAAAGCGACGGGCTCGTTCCTTCTCTCTCTTCTTTCTCTTTTTCCCTCTTTCATCCCCTCGTTCTCGCCCTCTTTTTTCCTCTCCGTCCTACGTTCACATCCTCAACCCTTCTCTCGCTCGACCGCTCCTTCTCCCTCTTCTTCCTCTCTCTCTCTCTCCCTCTTTTTCTCCTTCCCTCTTCATCCCTTGCTATTTCCCTCTCTTTTGCTGCTTCTGGGTAATTTTTCATCGTTGCAGCGGACGACAGAAGCGCCGCGACGGCGGAGGCGGCGTTGCCGCGGATACGCACACGAAGACGAGCGTAAGCGCGCGAGCGCGAGACCGCACGGGGGTGATGGTGCACCGATACATACGATCCCGCGAACGTACAGTGCGCACGATTGTCGGATATATCGTCGTAACGCTCTGAAAAATTTAAGAGTGAAAAGGAACGCACGACTGAGACGAGAGTTCACGTCCCTCCCTTAATCCTTCCGCCGCCGAAAGCCTCTCGTCGCATCTCTTTACGCGCGGCGATCCGGCAAATATTACCTATTATCTATTTTAAATGCAACATTATACGCAAATAATTAGGCATTAATAGAGCATTGTATTCTGCTTTGACAAACGCGATTCGACGGTAGAAACATATTTCCCATCGATGTCTGTTAATCTCGTCTTAGGGTAACTTTATCACTTCTCGTAAGATGGCAAAAGTATTGACCTTTTGATGTATTAATGTAAAATCAATCTAATACTATAAGTAAAAAATTTAAAACATGTATGTTTTGTTTATATTTTTATTTACATTAGTGTATGCAATTGCGTTTCTATTTTTAATAGATATTTATTATTTAATAGATATTTATTATATATCAATTATCTTATAAGAGAAAGATAAAGTTAGATCAGATCTGGCTTTTTTTTTGCTAGCGAAACGAAAGTTCGAGAAGAAGGACTTTATGGAATTAAATAATAACCTTAGGGTATTGGAGTACCATTTTTGTCAGTGGAATTTTTTACTACGGTTCGTTCCGATACCGAAAAAAAACTATGTCGTCTGTAAAGTAAGCGTTTCGTTTAATATAAAATGACATAAAACAATTTTGAGATTAATGTGATATTACATTGTGCAATTTTGAATAAAAAATATTTTATATTCGGCAAATCTTTCTATTTTGTTTTTAAGAGAATTAGCGAAATATGGAAGCCAAAATTTGTATCTAAATTCGCTAAGTTTAAATTCCAATGATACCCGAGAAAGATCTCTATGGTTATTTATGACAATAGAACGTCGAGGTAAAATGTACTTCTGCGACATGTACAGCATGGAAAATCGACGTGGTCGAAATTATACCGATTTTGAGCGCCCGCTGCACGATAACAGGGCGTTTTCCGCTGTCAATGAGGCGCACTGTACGCAGACGGAAACCACCGCAGCCACGTGGACCAACACACGCGGAGAACCCGCGAAAAAACTGTCCAAGGCGCACGCATACTCGCAACACACACATACGCACGCGCATGCACACATACATCCAGAGAGCGTACACGAAAGCATGGACACATATGAAATGCGCTCGCGCTTTATACGGGCAGTGCCCCACGAACACCCGCGAAAAATCCGCTCAATCACACCCTCACACGACTACACCGCGTATCTGTCCACGTGCACCCACATGCGCTTGTCCCCCTTCCCCTCCAACGAGGCGCAAGAGCGCGCGCGCGCGTGGGCACACACACATACACACACACGTAGCTGCATACACATGTATGCACACGAGACGCTCGCAAAGATCCAGAGATGTGGATACACAGAGACAGACGCGATGGTAGGTAACCCCCGCGAGACCCCCTGCGCAGTCACCCCCGTCTCTCCCTCTTCCACGTCCTCTTCCTCCACCTCACCCCATCCTCTCTCGTGGTAGCAAACCTCTCTAGGGGAAAAAGTAGGAAAAGAGTGGGGAGGATCGATTTTTACTGGGGCAACCGCCCCTCCCCCCTCCCGCATGCACCCTCCTGCATCACCGCGCGCCCCCTTCCACGCTCCCTTCTCTTCCCTCACATCCTGTACTTTCCTGAGCTAGCCATGCCATGCCCTGTCCCGGTCGTAATGCACCGTCTCCGCCCCGGCTAACACCCACCCACCCCTTCCTCCCTCACCGTTAACCGACCCCCCAACCCCCCGATCCCCAACCCACTCACCCCCTCGTGCCTCTTCTCCCCAACGTCCGTTCATCCGTCCTCGTCTTTCCGCGCGCACTTCGGTCCCCGCAACATTTTTCCTCTTTTTATTCTGCGAAAATATTCAAGAGAGTTTCGGATGATGGTGCATGACGATCTTTTACCTCGATGCTTGCCTCCCGACTTCCGTCGGGACGTTAAACGCCACGGCGGTCAGGCCGGAGGAGGATGGAGTTGGGGATGGGGATTGGGAGCGAAAAAAAATTAGAAAATGGCTTTGAGCGGTTTCACCGTGGCTCGCGGACGGACGGCGGCGGCGGCGGCGGCGGCAGCGGCAGCGATGGCGAACCATCGGAGAATTCGGTACCTATGTGGCTAAGCGAGGGGAAACAAAATCCTGAAAGTGAGGAATCGCGAGATTTCACGAGAATATCGCGCACGCCGAGGGCCACGTTTTATCCTAAAAAAGAGAGAAAAATAAAAGCGTCTTGAAACTTAAGCGTCAGTAACTTCGTTAATCCCTATTAATCATCGTAGCCTCTTTTGCAAACAATTTTATCGAGTACATCTTTGATGTAATTTTGTGATCTTATTTAATTGAAACAATTATACATAAATCTATATTATTGTTATAAAATTGGATAATGTGCCGCGCTCTATCAAATGCGAAAGTACAAGAAGCTTCAGAATAAATTACGTGTGAAAATTAAACGTAATGGGATTGAATTAAAGTATTGTAGGTGTAATCCCTTATCGTAAATAGTTGCGCGTGTTTCAAATGCGTTACATGTAATAGCTTTACTGTAAACATGCTAATGTAACAATATATCATATAATTTATTTCATACTTACACAAATGCAATGTGACGTGTATATCCACACATACACACACACACATCAGTCATTATGAATCTTAAACGTATTAACATGTGATAAGGAAAATATGCTTTTCTAAAAGATGATGCCATAGATTGAATGACGTCAAGTCAGCAAGATAAGCGTCGATAGTACTTAATAAATAAAATCGTTAATATTCTCGGACAATTTCCAGCTTTAGATATCGTAATTCTACGCAATCTATCGCACATTATGTATGATTTTACGTCACGAGCAAAGTTATCGCGTTTGACAGAAAGTTCTCCCCCACGGAAGAAGAATTATCCTATTTCTTTGTAATGCCTCACCTTGGCGATGATTTAAACGTTAATTTCATTATTTCGAGGAAGTCATTGATTCATTATTCCGTCTCGGTGATTCCGTCCTATGATACGCACGTTCGCATTATCGGCGCGTTCCACGCTGATTCTCTCCCTCGCATCGTTCTTCTTTTTTTTTCCGAGCGTGCTCGTGCTTCTCTCTTTGCTAACGGCGGTGCCTCTCCAGAATGACAAGGTCAGTAGCTGGCATCGAAGACAGGTCGGGGCGATTGTTGAGGTTGCGGATCGGTGTCAAGTAGGTACCCTATGCCATGTGCGGCGGCCCATTCAGTCGTTCGTTCATTCAGAAATATCCTGCCTCTTCTCCCCCCTTCATCTCTTTCTCTCTCTCTTGCTCTCTCTCTCCTCGCCATTCAACAAGTAGATCATCGAGCCTATGCGGCACCCTCTACCGTCGGACCTACGCAACTTCCAAGGGTTACGAACTGACTGAGGGGGTTGTTATGCAATAAATCCGAGTTCCCTCGAGTCTCCTTCAGGGGCTCGCGCGTCCTGCGGGACTTCCCGCGCGTCTCTCTCTCTTTCTCCTTCTTCCACCTCCTTTTTCTTTATCCCTGTATACCTAGTACCGAGTACGCCGGAGAAGTCGACGACCCCAAGGCCGTTGTCGACAGAATTTTGAAGGGTCGTCTTGTGCGAAGATTGAGAAATATCCCCGTGCATCGAGTAATCGTATCGATGTCGTTTACGTAAAAAGAGACCGCGCTGCGACCCAAATAGCAATAGCGTATTTCAAAGCGTTTGGAGGAGAATTTGATGGCTTTTAATCGAGTCTTACAAAACTGGCATTAGTTAAAAAATTAACGTTAACAAAGTCCACTTCTGATGTTCGATGTGACTTATTTGTTATCAAAGAGGAAAAATGCAGAGAGCAAGGCAATGAAGGCGAGCTGCGAAGTGTATTCGAAACTCGAGCGAACTATTCAGAAGTGATTTATTCAGAAGTTCCGCGGTACTAAATTTAGCGTGGATGATAAGAACAATTAAGAAAGCTGCCGTGAAGGTCGACTTAAATAACGAAATAACTACATCGATGAAAAATGGCAACAGATCTTTGCAATGGAAAATTATAGATGCATGAAAAATATCACATAAAAGCACAAAATTGCATCTAAAATAAAAAATTAAATAAAAAAAATACAATGCACGTGAAGTTTCTTATCCGTGAACGTATTACATGGAACACTAGCAGCAAGTGTGCCTTATCGTTTCCGCGTCTCTCTAATATTAACGCGATACGGGCGCATTCGCGTATCACATTAAAATCTCGCCTCAGCCGCAATTTTTTTCACGCTGAGCCGTTAAGCTCGCCAGCCACCAGTTTTTCCCGTTGCGGGTAGAAAGAGTATCGCTGGTATTTATAGATTTCAGCATAAATTAAATGGCTTGGGAGAAAAGAATGGAGCCAGTGAGCCGAGACTGGCAACCCATCCGGACGATGTACGAACGAACGAACGAGCGGCGGCGATTTTGCGCTAATCACTAATCAGAGCAAGCTTGCTCTCGAGAAGGAGAGAGAAAGAGAGAAAGAAAAAGAGAGAGAGAGAGGGGAAAGAGAGACGGCCAATATAGTGTCCGCCCAACCCCTTTTAGCACTATGATGTCAGCCATGGCCAGCACGGCGCAACAACAACAACAGCAACACAACAACAACGCGGTCGGCATGATTATAATAAGTGATCGCTTGGATACTCGATGTGTGCCAAACTGGAAAGCTTTCTGCCAGGTGGAATAATGGGCTGCTCTGCACAGTCGACCGACGACATTGCCACTCATCACGGTCTCATCACTGTCACTGTCTACTCGACAAAGCCCTTTTGTCCATAACGGACGCGGTGCAACGACGGCGGTTCTGAACCCAGCGCCCAGCAGCGCACGCTACCCCCGTACTCCCCAATAAACGCGAAGCGGGGCTTTTTTATGAAGCGCATTACGTCCCAAGATTGCGATAATTCTCGCTAAGTCGCGCGCTCCTGTCCAACGAGTTGTTTCAGATAGGAGGGACGCGACGGCGTTACGCCGGGCGTCTCGTATCGATTTCTGAAATATCGCGACACCTAAACACGACATGAAAAAAAGAAAGTGTACGCTTATATATGATACGCCATTTTACATACATTTGTGTATAATTAATCATATTCGTGTCACGCTTCAGACAGGGCATATTATACGTTATCGATTCTTAATCTATCTTTTTTGTCCCCCCCCCCTGATAAATATATATAAAAGGCATGGGATATTTTCTTAACCAAATACATAGCATCCTTTAATTTAAACAATCAAGTTTATTAGAACGTAATTTGCTTTCTTACATGCGAGAAAAGGTGAATCGCGATAGAAAAGGCGTGTGGAAAAATTAGTCACTTTATCAAATCATGTAATGTGTTGCAATACGAAGTTATGAAATATGCAATTACGATATTGTTAATTGACAATGCGGAGATTCGCGGCAAACCGAGTATTACGAAGTGACGGTGAGTCGCGTGTATATATGTACGTCATGAAATAATTTTCGGAAACACCGAGTAGATTTACGTTGATAAGGAAAAGAAACATTCGTAAGACTTGTCGTGCAATCGATACGCAATCGGATACGCTGCGCCGTGATGGAATTTCTTTTTTTCTTTGACATAACTCTGATTACGTTCGATGTGATGCAGCTTCATAGTTGTGTGTACAAAATTTTAGATGATGAGTAATAATCTACGAGGAAGACAGATGTGGAAAAACTCACAAACGATTAATTAAAAGACCAAGTTCTAAGAATCCAGTCATTTCGAGACTTTTCATTGATATTAATTCACGCCTGAGGTACGATTTGCACACGCACACGCACGATCCTCATGCATATGTATTCACGTACGGCTCTTAGATATCTGCAACTCCGTTTACCTTCTCGTATCGATGTTGCATACAACCAGGCGTCTTCGATGTATACAGGTCGTTTCAGAATTAGAATGTGTATTTACAGTGCATGATTCTCTGTGCATAATTTTGTAAAAGTTGGAGATGATTTTTGTAAGATTGAGTTATGACTGATATAATTGATGGAAAATTCAGAATATTTCGCGAATTAAAGTCTATCATTTTTAAATAATGAGAAATACACGAGTTTCAAGTTTAACGAATTTATGAGTTCAAAAGTACGAAGATCCAATTATATTCAAAAGAAAAAGTAATAAAGTTACAAGGAAAATACCCCGAAAGGAAAACCAAAAAATTTGGTATCCGGAGACTATGTATTCTAAGAATCATAACACCCGGGTCAACGACCTTGGCGTTCGTATAATACGTACTATTCCTAAATCTCTAGCGCCCGTGGCATATGACGAGAAAAAGGAGGGTACGCACTGGAACAGTCAGGGAGACGAACAACGCGTGGCGATTTGCAAATGCATGGGGGAGGAACGTCGACAGACGGGAAGAAATGTAATGGTAGACAGCGGGACAGTAAGAGAGAGAAGAAGTCTAGGCCAACTAGTGGTGAAAGCTCCCTCTCGTCCTCTCTCTGCTGCCGTCTCGCTTTTTCGCTCCTTCTTTCTCTCTCTCTCTCTCTCTTTCTCTCCCTCCCTCTCACGCTGATTCATTCAGCACAGTTGCTGCTGTACGAGGCTCCTTTGCGGAGGTGGAAGCAAAACAACTCGAGTGGCCCTGAACTCCATAATGGCAGCGGTCCATTTTTTTCTCCTATCGCACACTTTTCCGCGCATTGTTCGGCGGGGGGGAAAAAGGAGAGAGGAGTACGGGGAGGGACTAAGACTCTCATCTAGTCTGTACTTCTTCCGTTCATCCTGCTGACCAACTTCGGCGCGAGTTCGCCTTTCCTCGTCCGCCAAAGGTCTGGGTTTTTTTGACTCTTTTAACCTCCCTCACCGTCAACCCTTTCTCCATCGCGCGCTTATCGACAATTCTTCACGAAAGCTCATGAATAATTTCCTCGTTGACGAAACTGGCTGCTTCGCGTCTATTAACGAAGCAATATTAACCTTTGCTATATGCAAAACACGCTACTATTACAAAAAAATGTATAATGAGTCGAAAATTAGGAAACAATATTGCAATAACAAGAGCGTGGTTTCGAAACAACCGTTTACTTTCAGCCAGCATTTCCGAGCAGCTTTCCCTACTAAGCTACAAAAAAAAGGCGAAAGAGCTTCGTGTGTCTTGGCAAAAAAAGTGCCTGCCGACCCTCTGCAAATTAATTAAGGCCGTTATGTTATACCTTGGCTTCAACCGCCGCTATCCGATGTTCTTGACGCAAGTATGCTCGCTGCGTTTCTAATTACATCTCATTTCGCAGTTTCTTTCCATTAAATATGCCGGTGTGATGTGACCAAAGTACTTTGCATTATCTCTTCATCAATTTTCGATTTTATTTTCTAATTGAACATTTTGCGTTAAAATTTCTCAATTTCAAGAAAAAAAATCGCTTATAAAACTTATGCTCGTGAATATAAATATCAGTTTAATAGCATGTACAATATTAATGCGAAATTATACCAGTTAATATAATTGATCAATTTAAAAAGTACACTTGCAAATTGTATAATTAGTGTACAAATTTCAAGTTTACTGTTTGTCTCGCGATGAATGATGGTTCCGTTCACGTGTCGGCGTTAAGATTCGCCTCTTCAATCGCGCTTCGTCTTTATACGTGATGACAGTGGATGGTCGTTCGCCTGCGACACGCATTTGCATACGTGACATTTCCATGCCAAAAAGGGAGGTTCCAGGGAGTCGAGGGTTAAACTTTGCACAGTTAGTCACCGTCCACTGCCGTGGCTTCGGAGGTTGATGACATCTTTCCTCTCCTTTTTGTCTGCCTCTCTCTCTCTTTCTTTCTCTCTCTCTCTCTCTCTCTCTCTCTCCCCCCCCTCTCTGTCTCTTTCGCTCTTTCTTCCTCTCTTCTTCGTATACCTACCTCGTTTCTCTTCCCCCCTGCGGCTTCGAGAGCCGCCTTGTACGTGTGCGAAGCGAATCAGTCCCGTCGTTTCGCGCTAGTCTCGTTTAAATTTGCTTTAAGTATTGGCCCACGACTCTCTTCGAGCGATAGCTAGTTCTCAAATCGCATAAACGTCAACCTTTTGCCGGAGAATTATTGCCGTAATTAACCGAGATTGATGACGATGTTTACGCAGAATTAGTTGCTTTTAAGTAAGTTAATGTTGTAAAACAATAATATTTGTCTTTGGCTGTGCCACGTCGCTTTGCGTAAATATTGAAAATTGAAACTGTGTTAAAATGTACAGTGCATAATTGTGGAACATCGCACAGCATCCTATTGTTTATTGGCATATATAACTCAAATTTCGAACCTTAATCATTTCAGATAAGTCAAAAAAATTTATCAAATTTATCGTATATAGTCGCATCAATGGCATATACAGTGAAAACAAATCACGTACTCGCCTTAAGTGTATCTTCCAAACACTTTAAAACCTACAAAACCGGATCGCTAAGGTCCCGAGGCACATCACGCGTTATCATAACTTTGCAATTAGCGATGTATCCTAAACGCGGCTAGACGACCAATAAGGCGCGATGATTCGCGTTATCATCGTTGTGGCGTGTCGTCAGTAACGATTATCGTAATTGTTACATGACTGCGAATGAGATACATAGAAATGACATCGAGCTTGGGCAAAACATCGTTGCGGCGACGAAATCTTCTCGTGCCATGTGCTTTCTCCCATGCAGCTCGGTCAATCGGCCCTGACACAGAGAGAAGGATGGAGGAGGTCTCGCAAAAAGAGAGCAGAAAGGATGCCGTTAGGGAATAAAAGAAGGTGTGCGAGTGAGAGGGGGACAGAGAGAAAGGGAAGGTACACTCGCGCGGTTCACACTACTTTCGGTCTCTCGTCTCTCGATTCGCGGGAGGACACTCGTTGGAACGTGATTTGCGGTCGATGTTCCGTGATGTGCCGAAGCCATCGATCTAGATTTTTCTAGATTTCGAATCCCGAAACGAAATTCCGTCCGGATACCTATACGCGTTATCGTTGACTCCGAAAAAAAATCATCGAGATACATTACGTAACTTTGTCATCTCAGAACTTTTTGGATCTTTTATCACAATATGAATCCTGATTACGCATCAATCAATGCGAAAGCTCAAATCTCGTGTTCGCGCTCATTTTGTTTTCCACAATATAAACCATTTTTAAGACAATAAATTGTCGCGCTTGTTGGGTGTATAATAATCTTACAATTAGTTTAGAATTTCTTATAAATTTTGAATCATCAAAGAGAATATGCACTGCGAAAAAGTTACGAAGATTAACCGACGCTTGAGCGTGTCAAAAATGAGCATAAGCGAACGCTTGCACAATTAAATTTACGATTCGTTGTTTGTTAATATATTACAGAATAACTTTCACGGAATATTCTTATATATAAATGCAGCAAAGATATACGACGTTTGGGATAGTCTTTTGACGATTTAAATACGAGAAAAGAAACAGCGCGACTCAGCGGTGGCCGCAAAAGAAACATGGGTAATTTTATCGAGTAACATCAAAATCGTAGCATCGCCGACAATCTCTTCCTCCCGTTCACGTTTTCCCTCTCTCTCCCTTTATCTCTTTCTCTCATTCCTTCCTCCTTCCCTCGCCCTTCGTCCTTCGCCCTTCCCGTCAATCTCCTACAAATCCTCTTCCCCTCTCTAGCCATCTCTGGTCACGCTGTCCGGCGAGAGGAACCGAGGCATTGCAAGAGCAGAGAGACGACGGAGGTGGTTGGCGGTTCTCGTCGTTGCTGTCGCCGATGCTGCTGCTGTTACTGCTGCTGGTGGTGCTACTGCTGCCGCTGCTGCTGTTGGTGCTGCTCGTGGTGCTGATGCTGATGCTGCTACGGCAGCAGATACGCGGCTCTCCTCCTCGGACTCCTCGGAGCGCGCGCGCGGTAAACAAAAACTCCAACTCCGGCGACGTTGTCGGTTCTTCCTCCTCCGCTCGCGGGGTTCGGGGACTTCCTCCCATTGGCCACCGCCGGATTTTTGTCCCTCTCTTTCGCTCCTCGCGCGCTCAGCCTCACCCTCTTCTCTCCCGTCCTCCTCTGCCTCCTTCACTCCTCTCGATGCACCGCTCTCTCTACTCTTCCCCCTCGTCCACCTGCTACCACTCTCGAAACGGCCCCATGGTTGTAAGCCGGACGCGAGGGGCAGGACGGAGGCAGGAGGGAGGACGAAGGGTGACGCAGCGAGGGGAGGAGGGTTGCCGCGCTACGGACGGAGGAGACGAACGGGGGAGGGAAGGGAACAGGACGGGAGGTACACAGGAATTCTCTCCCTCCCCTACTTTTCACCCAGGTTTGCAGCGCATCGTCTCCGACACGCGCGCTCACACGCACGCAAACACACGGATACGCACACGTGTCCGCGCGCGCGGGCGTTCAAGCTTGTATCACACAGATGGGACACATTCATACACGCTCCAAGATCGAGAAGCACGATTCACACACGCGTATACTCGCGTACGCGCACCACACCCCTCGAGTATCCTCGTGGACCGCGCAGCATGCCCATGCACCCGCACATGGATCAGAAACGAATACACGTGGCCAGATGAGATAGATACACGAACATTTACATGCGCGCGCACGTATACGCTTATGCACACAACACAATACGCATAACACACATATATATACACACACATGTACGCACGCACGCACATTAGCGCGCGCATACACACACACATACACACACAAAGAGAGACTCGTTCCATCGCGTCTCCTCCTTTGCTCTCTCCCGTCTCTCCCCTATCCACCGAACCGTCGCGTCGGACCAACGTCGTCTGTCTGCCTCCTTGTCCTCC
This sequence comes from Temnothorax longispinosus, assembly GCF_030848805.1. Taxonomy (NCBI): domain Eukaryota; kingdom Metazoa; phylum Arthropoda; class Insecta; order Hymenoptera; family Formicidae; genus Temnothorax; species Temnothorax longispinosus. The sequence continues at coordinate 1,182,632 of NC_092358.1, read as the reverse complement.
TTCTCTCTCCTCTACCCTACCTCCTCCCTCATCTCGGTGGCGAGCACTCCCTCGCTAACCTACCGTACACTTTTGTATGTTTAAATTGGGTTGCGTTCTACACTCGCGCTTGGAGCGTTAACCGAATCCTTAATTACTATTCTGATTGCGTTTTACCGGGCGCCCCGATATCTCCCGGGATATCCTCGTCCACCCTCATATCCAACCCCTTTCTATCGCTCTAATATCGCGGACTATTCCACGAGAATTTTCGCGAGAATGTCCACGGCGTCGTCAATCCACCCTCGAGGAACTTGGCTCGGCCCTCGCTTAATTCCCGCATAATCATGCAAGTTGCACGGAAGTGCCGATCGTGAGGCCCGGTCAGCTCGCTCCCGCGGAAGGATTTTTCGTCCGATTTTCTATCGTTTAAGCTTATGTCTGATCGCGACGTGTGACAAGAACCGATTGCACGAGAATTAAATGAACAATCATGAATCGACTAGTCGGTCGTCTCGTGTTCCTGCTTCGTTACGGCTGACGGCCGTAATTATATAATCGTTTTCCACGAAATGGCGCGGATACGTGACGACTAATAATGCGTGACGTACGGGTGGTGTTGCATGAACGCGTTCGCCGTGTTTGGTTTTACCGATTGGAAAATACGGCGATTTGTGATTGACCTTTGAATAGCCGAGAGACGTATTATCACGTTTTCCCGGTGGTCTTCTTCATTTTCCGGTTTAGGATAAGATCGTATTCCCGTGTTGCAACAAAATGTGTGCGAAGGATATTTATACGACGAGGCCACAAATCACGATTTTATGATTTATATGTGTAACACAACGAATTTGAATGACCTAACTCGAGCGATGCGATTCACCTTCGGTACGCATTGCCGGGTAACCGCGAACGTATCATTACACGAAGTTACAACCTCGCAATTAGCTCGCAGCTTCTAGGTAATCCGGCGCTGCTTCCGTTGATTATTCCACGCGGCGGTTTCGACTAATTCTATATTATACGTCGATTAACATTGCTCCCTTTATACGCCGGGATTGCCATTCGCTGCTTCGCCGTTATGTCAACCCTCCTAAAAGGAATTTCGAAAAGTTACGCGTATAGGGATAGAAGGAGTAGCGGAATAAAAAAAAATGTCCCGCTAATATGGATCCGCGAATTTTAACTTTGATGGAGATACAGGCTTTGTTTTGTTTTGCGGAAGCTAATCGCGCAACGCCTCAATGGAAAACGACCGTTTAAGTTTGCAGCGCGACGAAGGAAAGAGGAAAAAAGGGAGGAAAACTTCTGGCGTCCGTAGACGCGATGACGATCGTTATTTTGGTCGATCTCGACGATTTCCGTGACGCGCACTCTTCGTTCTCCGCTTCGTCGCAAGTTTCCGTCGAAATTCTGCGTTTCGCGTCGAAAGTGGGTAAACGTGACGACGACGTAAGCGCCGGAAGCGCATAAAATAACATCGAGGATAGCTCAGCAGACAAGCGGGCTACGTACGTCGCGCGTAGGTTTTTACATGATCGTTTGCCACCGCCGTCGTCGTGTCTTTTTTCCTCACGTATGATTCATGATCGCGTGTATACGTACATAAGTGCGTGTACAAAGGTACGTCGCTTACCGTAGGTCAAGCATGTTGATATCGACAACGATCAACCGCCGTGCGTAACCATCGATTGGAACAAACGGAAACCGACGCGAGTACGGAAGAGAAATGTAATGTTCGTGAGACTGGCATAAGTCGCTCTATAGTCGTGAAAGACCGCGCGTATATAACGACGAAACGTATAACATTTTATCGGAACCGTTAATATAATATTCTCATCGGGCGAGATACTTCTAAAAATAATCTAGATAGATGAACTCGCGCTACTTGGATACGGCTATGAAATATCACATTGGCCTTCGAAATACTCGATGTCTTTTTACTGCACGGGTAACCCAACGGAGTTCAAGGCTCGATAACCTTACGCGTGTAATGCTACTTAGTGCGATTACAAGAGCGATTACGGTTAGAACGTTGTACGTCACCCCGAATACGCCGCGTGCACGAATCTCTGCAACTTTTTTGCCGGCGTCGCGGAGCGCGGAGTTCGCGGACCGAGAGCGGCAGATATTTTTAGATTTATAGCGTGAATCACACACACGGCAGAGCGACGCGTCGCACGTAATGCACGTTTTATTCTCTTTTTTAGTAGAATATGTCTGATAATGTGCGCGCAAATGTATATCGCTCTCATGATTTTTATATCACCATCGCGTATCTTTATATTTTTAAAAGCGAAGTATTAATAACGATATCTTATGTTTAATGTTTATCCGTCGATACTGCGTCTATCTCATTGGGGCATTCCGCGCTGTGGACAGTGCGGGACGGGATTTTTACACGGAAATTCCCTTATTTTAATCACGTAAATTACGCAGCGTATACATCTCGCGATTTATTCGCGATGTAAACGCATGCACCGTCGCGTCGGCGACAATAGAACGTCTGTTCTCTTTGAGGCGGCTTCGACGCTCGGAGTAGTCGGAGTACCCTCCAGGAGTCCTCGTCTTGATTTAAATGCGTACGAGGACTTTGGTGGCGCTGCACCACGCACTTGTATGCGTGCTACTAGAATAGCAATGGTAAGTTATTTTCAGGTGACACTTTGGAGAGGAGAGAGATCCGTGCGAGTATAGTGTCACTCATAGACGCTCGCTCACCGAACCTCACGCCTGACTCTCGGGAGTCGTTAAAAATTTTACTTTAGCGCCTCGATGTAAAAATGGTTTTATAACGCGTTCAGTTTTTTTAAAAAGTTTAAAAAAAAAACCTCTAAAATTATCAACAATAAGAAAAGAATAACGCGAAATTATAAAAATCTTAAATAATATAGATGTCATCTTCATTCACAGATATTTTCAAGTAAAGATCCTATATTAAGTAAAATCGGTTTTATCTCGATGCCGTTAATTATTTTACTTCACAAGCAGCCGTTTAACGCGCTCGTTAACAATGTCTGGCTTTCAGAGCTCAGATTGTACATTTTTCCGAATACTTTGTCAAGTGTTCGATATTTGAAATGGCTGTTTGAACCAGCCTTATCTTTCTACGATATTTTCTTATCTTTCCGCCTGTTTTTCTCAATCGCGCTATCGTCATTACTGCACGCGCGCGCAATACGGGCCGGCATCCACGCAGATTCACCGATCGCATCTCGCCTGCGCCTCTCGCCGCGCGCACCGTGATCAAAAGTGGAAAAATATTTTACAAAACACTTCGCTTTTGATCCCACGCGAGGAGAGGAGAGGAGAGGACGAGCGCACACAAATGCGAGCAACAACCGCGATGCACGTGAGGCACACAAGTATACCGCGGACCTGTTGCGCGTCATTCATTTCAGTACTGATTCGGTCAATGTCTGTTAAACCAGCAATCAGCCGGCGTACTGTCGATAAAGTTGACAGATATTAACAGGAATCAACGAGAATCAACGATGCGCCTTTAATCATCTTCGATCGGCGGAAAAAGCATTTTACGGGAAACAACGATTAATTGTCCGAAACAATCGCGAGAAATAAATGGCGTTTAACCCCTTCGATCCGTTCGCGATCAAGACGAACTGCAGTTACGACGCGACCTATTGGACGTGTTACCCTGTTATATAGCGCGGTAAAGGTCTTGGCAGGAAAGGTATATAATAAAACTCAAAAGAAGAAATTCTCGGAGAAGACGCTTTTGGCAGCGGAAGAGTTCATTGGTCGCGATGTGTCGGATATTTAAATGGATAAATTAAAACGAGCGAAAAATATGAGCGTAGAAACGTTACCGCAACGTTTCCACGTATCTCGAAGAGAATTTGGCACCTTGAACCGTACGCCGTGACGAGAGGGAAGACTATGCCGAATATTAGAAGGTTTGGCAATGGCTCATGGTCACACACACATTTAACGAGGTGCACGTACAAACATAAAATTTGAAAGAAGGTGCGACGAGTGGCGGATTGCCAGACTTATTTTCGTGACATTTTATTTTTTTTATTAATTCTACAGAAATCTATTTGCTATTTGTTACAGTCTAAAGGGGAAAAGGGTAGATTTCTTGAGATTTCTAAAAATTGTACCGCGAGAAGAGACGCCACGAGATCCATTGGATTCTGTATAGAGATTTGGATGGAGTCACGTGCGATGCATTATACACATATGTATATAGATATAAAATTAATGGCGGAAATCGCGCGGCTTCAGAATGTTTTAATTGACGTGTCCGATCAGGAGAGATTGGCGTAAAGATGGGGGAGCCGTGAGCAGCAAGGGGGGGAAAACGGAAGGAAGAATCGCTTAATTCGCACGCCCCGCCGGGATATGTAAATTTAATAACGCCAATTTGGTGTGGGTGCACCTCGTGCGGCGGGCGTAGGGGGACAGTTTACATGTGCCGCCTGTGCATTATGCATGCGTATTGTGTACACCTGTTGCCCCAAATCACGGTTCGCCTCTAGCGGAAACCTAATACCGCATAATTGCGCTTTGAACGCACAAACAAAGCGGCGACGCTCCACGACCACGACGTCCACGACGCTCTGCGACGCCGCCGCCGCGCCGCGCCGGGCGGGAAAGGACGCTGCGCGAAGCATAACTCTAAATTATCCTTCTCATGCGTTATTAATGAGGCTCATTTTCGCGAAACGTCTCTCCGCGCGCCGGGCATTAAAATTCAAATTGTCATTAATTAACGGTGCCGTTCGCTCGCTCGCTCGCTCGCTCGCGCAGCCCGACGACGTCTCCGTTTTCCGATTTACAGCGACACGTCTCAGCCAACGAGTTCGGCGAGTTCGATGCGTACAGCGTGTGCATAGGAAATATGCGCCAAGTACAGGCGATCGATACGGACTTATAAGCGGATTAAGCTCGAACCAAACGTGAAGAGCATTCCGACGCTGGCCGCTCGCTGTCCGACGAAGCCCCCGAGCCTCCGAGCTCCCGGGACGCGACTGAGGTTAATGGAAAATTTGGGATGGGGGCGGAAGGGGAGGCGGTATACACCCAGCACCGCGTCGAACGTCTCGAGAAACCTTCTGAGAAAACGCTCCGCGACACAATCAACTCACCTGCGTGTGAAACGAAAATTTTCAGTCCGATATACGCAGTGACAGTAGATTATAACGTTACTCCGACGGGAGATTCACTCTCGGCGAGTAAAGAGACGCGACGTCGCCAATTCGCTTGCGTTAAATGAGATGAAAACTTGTTAAATCCGCTGTGCGATAAATCAATTAAATTTAACGCCACTTACCACTTAGATACGTCGATCGTACGGATTTACATACATACGCACCGAGAAGATCGCCCGTCGCTCGACACTCGACACTACCGACACTACCGACACTCGTTTGCACGCAAGATTCACGTTTCGAGGATTTCGAGAACGCGAGAAACGCGGAGCGGGCTGAACGTAACCTCGAGTGGCTCGAATTCGCCCTAAGATACTGACATTACTGACCGTGACTACGCCAAACGCCAATAGGAAAAATTTGGAAAGAGTAGGGGAGTGGGGGAACGTGTACGCCGCGTGTCGCGAGCGTCTTCCAGGAAAGCCGAGCCAGCCGAGCCTCGAGCCTAAAAAACGTAAACAATCTCGGCGACATAAACACGGCGGCAGTCGAGCGACGGCTCGCGAGCGACACTTTTTAAGCTTCGTTCAATTTCTCTCTCTACAAAATAATAGATGAATAGAAACTGTTTTTCGGCGTGGCGACGAGTGTGACGAGAAGGAACGCGATACGTGTGATTCGCGGCTAATATCAGCGCGCCGATATGCCTCTCTCGCGCGATTGTAACGTGAAATTCATACGTGGAGTGTTTTATTATGCAAAAATGAGTTAATCCGTCTTGAATATGTTAAAGGGTTATTTCGACCCAGCTGAATACATATATACATATATAACTCATTTTTTCGAGAAATTTTGCGAGTTTACTCGTTTTCGCATAATGTCCCGTATTCAATGAAGCCGGCGACGCTCGCGGCGTGAACGTTTGACGAACGCATCTCCCCTCCCTCCCCTCCCTCTCTTTTCGATTTTTAACGGCTAGATTCAGTCCGATCGCGTAGCGTCCGGATCCGACGGCGATCGCGGTCGCCTCGTGCTTCTCGCGTCTTTTTATCCGCCGGATGTGAATCTCGCGTGCAAACGAGTGTCGGGAGTGTCGAATCGAGTGACGGACGATCATCTCGAGTGCATTGATGGTCCAGGCGATCGCACGTAATGCGTCTCGCGACGTCGAAGGGCGGCAACGCAATCTACCTCTTCGGGCATTGCAAATGGCGGACTTCAGGTGGACTTCTGGCGAACTTCTGGTTCAACGATACGCAGGTGAGTCGCATGCGCTTCTTTTTATTTGTCGAAAATAACTTTGGCGTATAAATGAACGCTTCGGAGTGCTGTGTGCTTTTCGATAGACGGTCGGTTATTATTTTCGATTATTTCACCCGGTTTTTCTGAAAGGGACGTTGTTCTCGCCTTGCTCCCCGCGCTTATCCCGAATTTTCGTACATATTATAGTCGCGTTAAGTATAATGACGCGAGTCCGAAAGCGTGTCGCGCCCGCTCCGCGTTTCTCGCGCTTTTCGCGTATCGCGCGATTAATATTGCGAACGCGCGCGAAATCACGCGCAATTATACTGGTTGCGGCGCGCGATGACGAGTAACGACAGCCAGTTTTTGCGACCCCGATAAGGTATTTTTGTATTTATTATCTTCCTAGGTGATTCAGGCGAGTTTCGTATCGCGTCGCGAGAAAGCGCGCCGCGGTCCTCGCCAAAAACTTGGCCTTCGTCGACGCCGCGCCGCCACCGTTGCCGTCAAAGTTTCTCCCGCTGCCGCGGCCGATCTCACTTTAATTACAAGCACGAAGCTCCCGTATAATTGCCAGCTTCCGGAGCGGAGAGTAATCGACCGCTTACGATTAGCGCGCGTCCTCTCGCCGTGATATCATGATATCAAGAAAGAGAGAGAGTTCTCTCTCTCATAACTAGCCCGCGAGAGAGGAAAATGAGAAAGCGGCGCGCGGCCTAAGCTTCCGTCGAAATACATTGGAAACATGCCGCTGGACCACGCCTCTCGCCGCGATAGAACTCATTTACTCATTGTCAGTCGCTACGTCGAAAAATATCGGAACGACTTTGTAAGACGAGGGCGTACAGCGGGAGGGAAGAACGCGAGAGATAAAAGACGAGGGAAAGGGAGAAAGAACGTATAAATTTTTACAAATACCACTGCTGTGAAGCGTATGCACGCGTAATTGCGGTGATATCTAAATATTTTAAGATGTAAAAATTTTTGTACATCATAAACGGGTGGGAGATATGCTTGAGAAAAAATCGGAAATATAGATCTATCAACGAATATAGCTTAACATTACATTCTTGACAACGCAAACATTTTTTTTTCTCTAACAGAATACATTCCCAAATATTCAAGAAAATTCCCATCCAAAATATTTGCCAACTCTGGAGATATTTTTCTTAGCACAGGACGCTCTTCTTTCGCGCGATGATCCCTGAGGCGTCCGTTGGCGTCGCGCCGTAGAGTAGACTCCGCGATCGATCGGCGTAATCGACCGACGCCGACGCGACGGCACGGCGCGGTGGATCGGGCATCGGGCGGATGTGATCGCGATCTAAAACGCGACGCATCTGCATCGGCGCAACGGGCACCACCAGGCTGCTGTACGCATCGCGGTCTCGATTCGTGCGGCTCGCTGGAAGCGAGCGATATATAGCGCGGAGAAGGGAAAAGAAAAAAGGGAGAAGGTAAAGCGAGCGGCAGCGGCGGCGACGGCGGCGGCGAGATTGTGTAGCCGGTAGTCCTAGAGCCGGTATTCGGGCGCGTGTGTGCGTGCATTGCGTGCGCGCGTGCATACGTACTTGCGTACGCTCGTGCGTTCACGTGCTATCTAGAATCTAGATGATGGCAGTGAGCTTGACCGAGTGGCGCTTCGCGAGGCCGGCCGACGCCCTTCCTCCTGCTCTCGCTCGCGGCTCGCGGCCCGCTCTTTTGCTTTTTGCGCAACCTACCTACCTACCTACCTACGCAACGCGCACCGCACCGCTCGCTCGCGCGATCGCGCGTCCACACCTGAGCTTGAAACGCCATTACATTTCCCTACGTTCGCCGGCTACCGCCGCATCGCATCGCATCGGGTGAAGGAACCGACGCACCGCGCACCGCCGGCGAAGTCACGTCGCCGCGGGCGATAACCACCGTGCCGCACACGGAAGCACCGGCTCTCTATCCGCGCTGCTACTGACTGAGTGGAGAAAGAGAGAGAGAAAGAGAGATAAAGAATCCGCCACGCCGCGACCGCGGCCGCGGCCGTGCGCCGCTCGCGTTGCCTGCCTGCGAGAGCATAGGAAAATAACTTTTTCATCTCCTCGAACCGGTATTCGATTGGTTGCATTGGTAGTCCGCTGAATCGTAGTAGTACTTTGAATCTTTCAAGTTATTAAAGTTGATATTATGCGCCGCATGATCAACAATTTATGTTATATTCTTATTTTTATTGCTTTATGTTCGTTGCAGATTATGTCAAATATAAGGTGCGCTTTATTTTTCGAAGATACCGCTATCTGTGTGTTGAAAGTATCGCCATGATTAAAGTACTTCGAGATCTTTCAGTCTCGGCTCGAAATATCTTTTCCAAAGTTGATGTTTCAACAGAACGCGTACGCGTATCGGGCGCCTCGAAAGAGAATTAGCCGGTCCGACGCGACGCGACGCGACGCGACCGCGACGGCGCACATCCATGTCGCATCCTTGGAGCGTGGTAGCCGGTCAAGCGCGAGCACTCGCCGCGGGCTCGCGCGATCACGCGGATACGCCTCACTGGTATTCGGAGAGAGAACGTTCGGTTTTACAGTATAAACCGAACGTTCCGTGGGTGGAGCTAATCCACCCGACTGAGATTAGTGCGGCGCGGCGCGGCGACGACGTCTCCGCGCTTCGTATCGATAGGTCGGTGGAGGTTTAAGATCGTGACGCGAGATATTCCGTGTTCCCGGATTGCATTCCGACAAATCGATCCACGGACACGCTCGCGCGCTCGGATTCCTTCGTCCGTACGAAAGAAAGTTTCCCGGGTACAGGGCAACCTTCTCGCATTAATCATTCGTGTCTCCTTTTACGGGCGGTCGCGGTTGCGACTGGGATTTGAGTGAATGAACGGCGAAATTAATTGCGATCCCAAGCGCGATGTTAAACATTCGACCGATGGGAAGGCAGAGGAGGTATAATCTCTTCCTCGCCCATTATCAGCCATATATACTAACTGATAAGTAATGTATCTCGATCAAATCGGGATACGTCCGGTCGCCTAACGCGTATAAACGCCAGGCCGCATCACGGCTCCACGGTATAATAACCGTGCCGCATCACGCACGGCCGAGCGGCGTTCCGCGAAGAACATCGCGAGTCATTGCGTCGAATCGACGAATCTTCGAAACCTATGATTTACTCGTTAATTATTCGGAGCCGAGGGTAGGTAGATAGAGCAGGTAGGTAGAGATAATCGCGCCCCGCATCCTTGCAAGGACATCCCCGACGGGGATCCCGCCAGCGCGCTGCAACGGCGGCGTGGCGCGGCGGTGCGAGACGCTCGAGGATGGAAATTACGGCGAGTTCATTAACCATCGGATACGCGTTTACGCACGCGATCCACGCGAGAGCTCGAGGGACCGCGATCTGTTCCTCAGGAACCGGGAAGAAGAAAAAAACGAGAGACCGATAGGGAAGGAGGGGGAGAGAGAGAGAGAGAGGGAGCGAAAGGGGTATAAAGATAGACGATATTCCGGGCCGAGAAGAAGGATACACGAGGAAAAACGAACACGCACATACACACCCTCACTCACATACATCCTACGTGCTGCGCGCTATAATCCAGGCGGCGCGTACTCGGTCGTGTCGCGTCCACCCATTCTCCGGTGAATTTTTCCTGCTCCCTTTCCCCCAACTCCACCCTCTCCCCCTCCTGGTCCCTCATCCATCTCTCCCTCGTCCCCCGCCCTTCCCGGCCGGCTCGCGGGAGATCAGCCTTTTTTCTTCGTCAACTGCCATGCCGTAACCGTTGTAATTAGTAGCTATCCCCCCGGTTTAAACGTCCGCGGTGCCCGCGTGTGCGCGCACGTAGTATATAGTGTACGCGCAGTCGCTCATGTTACCGTAGGGAAAAGCGCAACGGCGCGGGATGCGAGAGGTGTACCGACTTACAGCTCGAGGGTGAGAGGGAGGATGGGAGGAGGAGGAGGAGAGAAGGAGAGGAGGAGAGAAGGAGGAGATCGAGAGCGGTGTAGGATGGACAGGGATGGCGGGTGGTGGGTAAACCGCACGCCGCCGTTGGTGCATAACTACGCGCTTATTGCACTATTTTCATCATGAGCCGATACACGTGTGCCTCGGTCTTTCCCCGCTCCCGCGTTTCCTGCGCGCTCCCGTGACACACGCAGGATCAAGTACGGACGGAGGGGCAAAAGATCGGGTGGTTCAACGGTGGGGGGGGGGGAGAGAGAGAGAAAGAGATAGAGAGGAAAGATGAATGTTGCCGGGAAGACTAGGGCAAAGGAAAGCAGGGAAGGGTGTTGTTCGAGGAGTTTGTCCTGTCGAAGGATCAACAGGCGTTAACGCGTCGAGGACGCGTACGCGTACGATTTGTGGAGCAAGATAGGAAAGTGGCAAGGGAGAGGGAGGAGGACGAGAAGTAAGGGGGAAACCACTCTATGCACAGGTTGTAGTTATCCGAGCGACGAGATGTGATACTTGCTCGATGGTTTTGAATAGATAAGACGGTCCGGAATAACGGCGCGCTCTTGTTAAGTATCATACGTCGAGGAGCGGTAACAAGAGATAGCGCAAAGATTTGACTGTTGAAGCTAACATACGTCTCATACTAATTGCAAGTATGTAAATTACGAGCCGCGAAATCGATACTATCTAAATCCTGGCGAATAGAAGATAATAATAACGACGATTGTGTAGCGTGTAGAAAATACACATCGTAATCGGATGATTGAGACAATACGCGAATATCGCGCGCGAGAAAATTATCGTTGTTTTCCAACATCGATATAGAGCGCCGATGCGCGACGTTTCGTTTGCTTTTTTATCTCGCACACCGAGCGTCCAGTCTCACCTGATGGAAGACATTAATAAGCATGCAGAAAAATGAGTTACGGTACGTAATTCACAGGTCGCTGCTCCGATAACGGGCGATTATCGCGTTGCAAGAAGGTTCCCTTCTCGCGTTGATGCGGAGCACGGTGCTCTCCTCGCCGAGTACCCTGCGCGGCTCTTGTAACGACTTTCTGATTAGGTGCGAAAGGCAGGCTTAGAGAGCAGTTAATCGTTTCAAACGGTCGCTCGCTCGTTAGCGGACGGAACGTCGTCGGGTCGTAACGCGACGGCGACGGCGACGAGTTTTCGCTATTCGAAATCTTTGCGTGAATCCGGCCCACAGCTTCGAGAGATAACGGCTTATTCTTGTAGTTACTTCGCGCGAGGAGTATCGACACTCGATTGCACAAGTTCATTAAACTCGGTAGGCGTGCCAGAGTTAAGCTGCGCGGTTAAAGCGTGACAGTGTGCTAGATTTAATGTTGCATCGATGATCGGGGCGAACGTTATCGGGGGGAAAACATCGCGTCCGACGACGCCGACGTCTCGTCGCTATATCTTTCCGTGACGCTCGGGACTTTGCGTTTTCTTGAGAGATTCGGAAATTGAAGAAGAAAGTTTCTATTTTAAGATCATATCTTATTATTGCATGTTTTTTTATCTCTACAATTAAATGTTAAACGCGTTGTCGCTGGCAAACAATTGGTTCAAGCGCAGCCTCATATTTCGTTTGTATAAGGATAATTCCGCCCAATAATGTTAATTCGATCATGTAGGAGGAAAGGGGAGATTTGACATATGTATATATCGAAATGCTCTCGTTAATACTCAGCATTATCCTTCCATCATTCTTGTTTAAATTGCACCACGTGCAGCACCGTCAGTGCCCTAATCTTCTTCGTTTCAGCACCGCGAGTATCTTTTTGCGTTAATCGAAAAAAAAAGAAAAGATCAGCAGTACGCGCGTAACTCCATTCCGTTGTCGATAGGAAACTTACCTCGCGATTCGCGAAGCTCAATCACTGTTCAATCACGGCCTGGTCGGTCGGGATGGTTAATAATTTTCCGTAGTAATATTCCCGCGATAACTCTCTCGTCGCCGGATAACGCTATGTCAATTCTGGGACCTAGTGGAGCGTACCGCCGGCAATTGAATACAGTAAAAAAGGAAAAAAAAAGAGAGGAACCTACGACCGCGTGTGTCTGTGCGTGCGCACACCTCTACGTACTCGCTCGCTCACTCGCGAACGCGGCGCTGTGTCCGTGTCACGGACGCGCTTATACGCATCAGGATGACCGATCGTTTCTTTTCCCCGCGCTCACTTAACCGGCTTACCATCCTTGCGCCGCGCCGGCACGGCACGCCCGCCGCGAGTGCCGGTACACGGCTATTACCGTACCTAGGCCAAGTCCGCGCGCATCGAACGCGAAACGATCGAACGCTGAATGAGGCCTCAAAAATGTTTATCGCGCGGAACGAGCGTGGAAAATTGGAACGGACAAGTACGAGATCGTGGCCACGCGTGAAGAACACCTCGCCGGACTTGGTCGACTTTTAAATCCATCGAACTAACGGTTAACGATAACAATCGCGATTGTCTCGACGAGTGACTGATGTTGAACTGAACTAAAAATAATGACAAAGTAATTAATTTTTCTTAACTACTTTATCGATATAAATATTTGAACTTTATTGGTATCTATATATTCCAAGTCTCGGAATTGATGGAAAGTAGATAAATAACATTTTTCCTTGAAATTCGGACCTATTATTTCTTTAGAAAATACTCTTTTAGTAGAAGCAAAGTTCGTGGCAGAGATAAAAATTAAGATCCATTTCAAGCTTAAACAACTCGATACGCGATATTTCACGATGCAATTATATTTGTTATAACGCAATCGACTTAACAGGTATCGAAGGGTGTGCCACTTAAAAGTATGAAGTATACTTTAACATCATCCTCTGGATTAAAGGTTAAACACATCCGTGGCGGCGAGCCCAGTTATTTCTAATGCTATGCCAGTTCCGCACGCATCCGCCGCGAATGATCGAATACTCCGAGAGTCTCGCCAGTATTTTCTCAGGCATGCAGAAGGCGAGGTGAACTGCTTTCCGTGTCAAACCCGATTTCTACAGAAGGGAACGCAAGAAACTTTCGTCGTAACAGCAATTGATTTAATTGCAAATAATTCTCCATTCCTCTCGCGGTAGAAAATGTCACCATTATACTACGAGCGAAAGGATACGCTTATCGTCTCTTTCCGCAATTATTTCCTGCCTAGCAAATTGATGTACGTTTAAAATATCGGTAAACGAGCGATCACTTGGTGATTGTTAAGTACTGTTTGAAAACTTCACCATAAAATCTATGTATATTTTTATTTTGTGTGCATTGTAAAATCTACTAGTTGAAAAATTCAAAAAGTTGTGAATTTTTCCATAATTGAAAAGCAAGTCATAAGTATAGTGTTAAGCGTGATTTATATTATATAAACGTGATTTTTATATTTTTGTGCCCCTACCTTTTAATGATTTAATTAATTCTCAAAATCTTGATTTTGTGATGCACAATGGCGTTTTCTCGGGAAATATTTCAGAAATTTATCTAACGACACAATATGGTGTGTGTCAGATAGTAGATAGAATAAAATTATTCTAGGTACATAGCATTATCTAAAAAAATAGCAAAGTCTAAATTGGGAGAGTGAGAGGGGGAAAAAGAGAGAGAGAGAGAGAGAGAGATAGAGAGATCACAAAGAGGAACATTGCGGCTCTCTCGTAGTGGCCATGGGCCGTGGGCCTTCTCGTTGCTCCGGTCGGTCTCTCGTAGATGACGGATGGGGACAGTTGTTGCATCGCCGTCGCTGCCAAGAATATCTCTCCAGTGACCACCCTTTCCCCCCTCCTCTCCCGCTTTATCTCGAAACGTCAGTCTTCTCCCCTTCCCTGCGTACCTCGTTTCCCGCGCGCACCGCGCTTTCCTCCCCCTTTCACCCTCTCTACGCCAACCAACGCCTTTTCGTTTCGTGTTGCTCGCCGTATCCTGCTGCTGCTGCTGCTGCTGGCGGAGTTCGTTAACGCGTCCCATAACCGCGTACGCATAATTACATACTTATGCGTCTCGGAATCGTGTAAAGAGAACTGCTCGACCTTCCTCCGCGATTCCGGGCCTTTATAATGCGAATCTGAAGAAAGTTTGTAGAAGTAATACAACAATTAACTGGCAATTGATATGTAACGGGATCGAATAAGGTTGATGAGGTTGATTGAGAGCGCGAATTTTGATAACAAATTATCTATGAAAATGCAAAATTCGCAGATATCAATGGAATGGTCTCAAATAACAAAACCAAGGATTCTTTGATAATCTCACTTTAAACAGTTTTACGACATTCGTTGGACGTTTATGCTACCAAGATCAATTGGGAGATTAATGATCGCTTTTAATTGAAACTATCGGGTGAAATCATTTGGCGATCGGCAAGGCCGCGAGGGCAACGAACGGGGACGATGCTTATCCATCTAGACTAGATGTATAAATAAGCGTAATACAGTCTTGTCGTAATAGTCGGACTAAAAATCACTAATTAATGCAGCTCGCGGAAGAGAGTACACCGGTCGTTTTATACCGAGGTGCGTCCACCGCAGCGTTAATAAGACGCCCCGGCTAGCGGCTCTATACCTCGTATAGAGACTGCTCTCCTGAATCTATATTGAGCGCTAGTCCAACCTCTCTTTTTCTCTTTCTCTCCCTCCCTATTCTCTCTCTCTCTCTTTCTCTCTCCCTTCCTCTCGCGGTTACCATAGCCGGCCGGAGCTAACGGCTTCCCGATTTTTGTGGGATTTTATCAGGGAGCGGTAGTACGCCCGCCGATGCGTACACGCGGAAAGAGAGGCAGCATGGCGAGCAAGAAAGGAAGAAAGAAAGAAAAAACAGGACAAAATAAAAGAGAGCAAGAGAGAAAAGGGAGGAGTAGCGCAGCGACTCGAAAACAAGAATCTGTGCGGCTATTGCGGCTTCCGTTACGCTGAGTAGATGTTGCTGCTGCTGCTGCTACTGATGCTGCTGCTGCCGCTACCGCTGCCACTGCCGCTGTTGACGAGAACGAAGACAACGACGACGAAATAGAGTGCTAGTTCGAACCGGTTTCGAACTCACTCGTGTAAAATGAGTGACAGGCTTTTCGAGACGGGGCTTTCCCGCCCTTCCTGAGATTAAACCGCGAAACGAAATGTAGGCCCGTTAGATGCAGGGCCGGCCTTAGACCAGTCAGGTCGAAATATCTGGCCCGACATCCATTGCGGACCCAACATTATAGCCATTGACCGCTACTTTCACCTTTTTCTACATATAAACATCAATTACCATTTTACTTTTTGACAGTTTGTATTAACGTAATCTTTGATCTGATAACGAAAATCCAAATTGCGAAACCATCGAAAGTCCATTAGGCCTCGCGCTTGATAAAGCCAGTCCTGGTTAGAGACGGGATCTCGATAATGACGTTATCGCGTATCACGAAATAAACGCGGGCGATTGTTTCCTCGCGGTAGCGCGGAGCTTTGCATGCCGGACTATCTGATTGGAAAGTTCGATTAAACGGTAGATTGACGTGCGCATACATCGCGCGGTGCGCAAAACATCCCGTGACGGAGGAGCGTCGATAAAATGCGAATTAATTAGAAAAGCGATCGCGCACCGTCATCCCGGCGCTGATCTGAATCGCACTTAGGCAGGGGTCGCGCATCCTGAGCGGTTGAGCCGGATGACTGTAAAAAGCGTACTGACGATGCGGCCGCCGCGTGATGCGAGTGCTCCTTATAACGCGAGTTCTTATACGAGGAATTACACGTCCGTGAATACGTCTCGTTTTTTACGAAAATAATTTCTAATTCTAGCTTTCGCGGAAGCTCGTAGAATTCTTAAGATATTTCGTAATTACTTTGGCGAATATTCTCCGACATTTCTCCGATTTCTGATTTGCTTTTCACGTTACGCGTTATTAATCTCGTGCGAGAGATTATAGGTTTACTGCGCGAGACGTAGAGCTTACCACGAGGATGGAAAACCAGGCGGAAAATGCCGCGCCGGACGCGGCGGTCGGCAACGCCAGAATTAACGGAACACCGATAGATCGAGTGGTAAGACACTCGGGTGATTACCCCAATTATATAAGTTCCGCGAGTCGTTGGACGTCGTGCACCATCGCCCGACACATGTGAGGCCGTTTATTAGAGGGGAATATCTATCGCATTCGCGCGCGCGCTCACGGGCGAAACTCTGTCCTTCTCTATCCGCCCGGTGGTCCGTTTTCGCGCGAAATCACGTTCCGTCGGCGCGGCGGTAGCCGGCAGTAAGTCATTTCGACGACGCGCCGGGCTTTCTACGTAATTACCGCTATTGATTTCAGCGCATTAACGCCTGGAAAAATGCACGATGCATATTACGCCTCTGACTCGGCTCGGTTCACTTTTTGCGACGTTACGGCCAAATGCCGCATTTGTGCTCCAAAACCGTAGCAAGCTCGAGGACTCGAGCGTTGGAAAAAAATGTGGAGGACATCGATCCTTTCTTCTTGTTCCGCGATGCGTGTCGCTACGGGTTTCCTATTTGTCACGATATAGTTGCGATAAAGAATAGAGGAAATCGTCCCGAGATTTTACGTAGGTCGACTCGAAAGGCTGTCATTAGGGTTAAAATTGCAGCTCACGTAAGACATGGAAATTTCGATTGATGAGACGAAACGATTGAAACGTCACGGAAAGATCGTGTAGAGTTGCGTCTCGCGTTATCCACGATCGGATGAATTGACTCGTCGCCGTCGCGTCGGCGAGATATCGGAAAGTCCAATATCGTTCCTTCCGGCGTGGCGCGACGCGCGAGCGCAGGATTCGTCGTCGCGGCATTCGCGCCGTGCGAGACGCGCGCAAATTAACGAGCTCCTTCTCGGATGATGCTTCTCGCTAAGCAGCGCTCCAGATAATGATGCTGCGCATTGGTCCGCGCCGCAACGCGCGGTTGCCAACGCTTCCGTTGCAGCGCGTTGCAGCACGCGCCGTTACACGCACCCGGATCAAACTGAATCCGCGCGACGCTCACGTGTGTGCATATGCACGTACGTGCACCTAGATGCTCCGAACTGACGTACCCGTAATCACGGCAATTACGTACACGAAGCCCGGCCACGACAGCCCTGCCGCTTTTCCCTCTTCCTTCCTTTCTCCCTCCCCCTCCCCCTGCCCCTTCCGCCGCGCGAGTGACCGCCGATCGTTTACCTCCGCGCGTTTTAATTATTATAGCTCGGCTCGTGGCTCGGAATTTCTTTCGTACCCTTCGCAGGAGCATCGAGATCGACCAAGATTCAACTTAGATATGAAAGCGGAATGCGATGTCCGGTACGATGCGCGCGCGGTACTCTAATCACATGTTACGCCGATTACTGGCGTGTCCGCGAAACGTTGAAGCGCGCAAATTCTCTCAAGATTAACGGCTCTCAGCCGTGAGTTTTTTTTGGGGCGTGAAGATTGCGTAAATTGCTTCTTTTATACGATAGATATTGGAGAAGTAAGCAGTTACTGAAAGAAGCTCGGAGAGATGAATGAATTGATCGAATCGATCGCGGGCAGGATATGAGTCAATCTTTTCTGGGATCGAAAAACACGATACTATTTTTCCTAGATCATTATTTTTCATTATCATAAAATAATTCTCGTAAAACACGCTAGGTATTTAGCTAAAATTAATGCATTCACATGCATTAATTTACTACAAGAGTTTTAAAGAAAAATAAAAAAAAGATGTAAGAATGTATCGCGAATAAACTGTTAAGGATGTAGTCTAACGTATATAGTTCAATTGCTGACTTAATAAGCGATATTATACAATCAGCGGTGGAACGGAATAAAAATGCACAAATATTACAGGACGTGCAACCGCAGGAGTAAATTAACGGTAATGTTACACGTTAATCATGTTGTAGTTACTAAACATAAGTCGAAATCAGTCCACGCACAATAAAACGCGCAATAAAACAATTATTCATCTCTCGCGCGTTTGTAATAATCTAATTGACTTCTGCTTGCGTATACGAAGCGGGATTAATAATCCCGAGCGCAAAAAACCCCGAGCGTATAATGATGTCGAGTAATTGATATTCAAATAAAATGACGGTTAATAAAATCGCAAAAGAGCTGCATTGAGTATAACCATTTCGTCAATTGATATTAAAATTACGTTTTCGACGATCGTTTACAAAAAAGAATATGAGAGAGAGAGAGAGAGAGAGAGAGAGCGCAAGTGTTACAATACGTGTTAACTATCACTTTGCGATATTATGCCTCGGATAATCATTTCAATTATACAGACTCGACGCTCGAAACGTCCTCGAAACGTACGCTTTTATTTCGTCATTCGCGATTTTCCAGCACGGGCTGGGAGGACGGGGAATTATCGGATGTTTCGCCCTCCCCCACCATTTTACACGCGCTTATTCCTTTCCACCTACCGCGCGCTTTAAATTCGGGCTGTGCCGGGCCGGCAAAACGGTTTCCGCAAGGTTCGTTCGCGAAATCAAAAAAACTCGCGAAAGCACCGTGCCAAGCGAAGCCGCGGAGTCGGCGTGCCAGAGTCGGTGCAAGACACACGTGGCCAGACGGGATGCAGACACGCGAAGCCCGAGGAGCCTAACCCAACCCAACGTCGCATCGGTCGCACTCTTAAGGCCGTACAACCGTGCTTTCAATTTGGGTATCCGCCTCCCGCCTCGTCGAGTGACATAAGGAAGAGACGAAAATGCGTAATGTCGCATAATATCAACCGCGGAATAATCATTTTCGTTTTTTTATGACTACACGCAGGGAGCACACCTACTTTCCATCTGTCGTGGTGCTGAGACGGAGAATTATCATTCGAGGAAGAAATGTGCGAAACAAAAAAGTGCCGACAATTTCAACATGAAAAAAATACCATGATTCTTCTCCGATAGATAATACAGTTGAATTGAGTTTGACGCGCGCATCAAAACGTGGCACAAGATTATCGCTTCAGTAATTTTAATGATTATTACTCGCTAGAGGACACCGCAATATTCTGCTACCCTCGCAGATTACGTCGAATTACCTGCAGTCACAGAATAATTATAACAGTGTGCGGGAACGTTAATACTATTTTTTTCGGTAATAATTCTCAAGTCATTATACACCACACTACTGTTATTACTGTCCTCAAGATCTATATTGTGACCAATAATGAAATTCCGCGCTGCATTCCGTAAACGTTATCGAACAATCGCGCGCGGATATAATGACTTTTATCGAAGAAGCATCTTTATCGGTAACCGGAGACCGGCTGTAGTTGGCTACATGTTTCCTGCAGGGAAAGTCCCATTCTTACAAATTGCATTCCTCATTCTTCGAACCAAAAATTTAGAGTTTAAAAATATGTTAAAATACTCAACATGCCTCGTGAACAATTAGAGAAATAATTGTTGCAATTTCTTGCGTATAATAAAGTGCGGTGATATAATTAAGCGCTCAATGTGAAATGGAAGAGAGTTCACTGCAACAAATATTAATTCTTATCAAAGAACTGAATTATTTCATTCCGTTGGAGGTTGGAGCAATTAAAATGTACCAGAAAGGAGAACGGGAAGAAATAAAAAAGAGATCTGAGACAAGCGGTCGTAGGAGAGCGCTACGAAACTTTTTTGACACACCTTTCGCGACTCACATGGAAGGTCTCTCGCGACCATGTTTAGGATGCGCGTTGTGGACGATGGAGTAGCGCGAGAATCAAGGGGAAAAAACGGGGAAAAAAGCACGAAGGCAAATTCGGGCAATGCACACTTCGCGCGAAATAACTCGCTTCGCCTCTCGATTCATCCCACTCCCGGAGCAACCCCTCACCACCGCCGCTGCCGCAACCCTTGGTTCCCCGCGTACCCTCGGTCCTCGCCCTCCTTCCACCGCCGCTGCCGCCGCCGCCGCTGCCGCCGCCGACGTTGCCGCCACCGTCCTTCTCCCCCGCTGTCGAGCCCTCCGTCGCCGTCACCGCCACCGCCAGCACCACTACCACCCGTCGTCTACCCCACTTTCGTGCCTCCACCAATGTATTCCTGGCGTTTCGCACTGCAAGGTCAACAAACTTCTCCCCGATAAAAAATAAATGAAACGCAGAACTGTTTGAAATTGTAACAGTAGCAACCGAGGGGGGGAGAGATTACTCCCGATAACTTTAAAGAGGCACGATTTCTTTGGTCGCTTCCTCACCTTAGGAACTTAGCGGGGTGGTCATTCTCGCTTTTTTTTTTAATTTTTTCTCCTGAAAGTCCGCAACGGATGCGCGTCCGATCGAAAAACCGGAGTTCGCGATCGAGTTCGATGACTCAATGGGAACTCGAATCAGCATTAGCTCGAATCAGTCCTACTTCTACAGGATCAATCATTTCCGAATCTTTAAAGTTTTGCAATAAAATGTGTGTCCTGTTTCGTTTATTAAAAACCTCACCAACGTGTGTGAAATCTGCCTTACAGAATCTATTATATATTATTATCTATATATTAGAAGCAGGCCTCTCTCTAAACATTGTTCTGTTTAGCTCGAGCTGTAAATCCGTCATTATATTAGGCGCATCGGCAGCTACTAAATCCACCGTTTAAATTTATGTGGCATGCCGGCGATTAATCATATCATTACAATATGCCGCTCACGCATCGGCAATGGCCGACACGAAGTTTCTTTATTGCGATCGATCGAAATGCAACGGATGTTTATGGCTGTCGGGTACGAGCCATTGCCCCTTCTTTTATCTCTCGTAATAAGCGCGGCTGTTTAATTGCCCATAATCGAATACGTCAATTGCTGGAGAAATCCATTTCTCGGTGTTTACTCGGTGAGCGCCATATGGGGAGGTAAAGTTGTACAACTCGTTAATTACGAACATAGCGCCAGTATTAAGTATTGCTCTCGTTTAATTCTAATCAACGGAAATAAATATACAAAAAAATCGTTAAAAATGTTCGGAAAATATACGTAGCAATTTATAAGCATTCTGTTACAATTATAACATACATGTCATGGCATAATTATATTACAAGAAAAAGAAATTGATATTTTTGACTCTTAAACTTTGCGCTGAAAAAAATGTCATCATGGATTTGACTAAAATTGCAGCTTTCGGAGACTTTAGGTGAATGGTTCGATTTTGCTTTCTTGTTGCTTTCTGCTTCCATCCATCGTCCATCGACGACGCAGATTATCGCGCCGATTAAAATCGCATTAAATTTTCACTCCTGACTGAATCTCGTTCGACCACGGCCGCGATATTTGCTGAAAGAAAAGAAAAGCCGATCGCTCGTTTATCGCTCACGCGATGGTCACTCGAGAGATCATCGTGCTGCTCGTCGTAACGAGACTCACGTGCTCTCGAATGCAGCGTGAGCGAATCGGTCATTTCGAAAACAGTGAGTGAATACAAAGAGCTGGAATTGTTGAAACAGTAGTAAAGACCTTGGATGTAAACTTGAGAAGAAGGTGCGAATACGAGATAGGATATAAAATACCGCGTTGCAATTTTTATTTTAAATCTACATCATTATTGCACATCCTATGTGTGATTCAACACTTTAGCGTTTACCGTTTACAAAGCATGTCATTGTAAAAAATCACTATTACGCGCTACAGTCGTTACGTACTCGCGGGTGTTTCAGCAAGTATACATCGCTAACACGTTCCATTAGCTGCTTTGACTTGTAAAAGCTGCAGACTTATGTATGTTGTTTTCAACGTAACCGATTTGAACGTGGTGACGCTAACGGAGCAAATACACACAATTGTCGTGCAAGGCATTTTTGTCCGATGCAAAAACTCGGGGTCTTAGCCGCGCTATCGGAAATTACTATTATCTGGAATCCGCTAACGTCGACGTCAACGCGATATTTCTAGACCGGATTTAACGGGGTGACCGGGCAGATAGGGGCCCAAGAGCGCGGGAGAAGGGGAGTTAGGGCGGAGGGTAAGGCAAGGGAAAAAAACGCACACGACGTGGCGATGCGCGTGGAGAAGGATATTGCGCCGGACCAAACCGCAATCTACCGACCATTATTTGCCCCATTCTGTGCGTTCTCGTTTCGTTTACCCGTTCGATCTAATTTCTCGCGGAAGCAAATGATCTCCGGTAAGTTGTCGTTACGGTGCTCCTTCATCTTAGAGCGCTCTCGTGAAGTAGCGCTGCCGAGAGCTCGTACGCTCATATGCTCGCTCGCCAACGAGTTATAAGCCGACGTTTTCCGGAAGATTTCGCACGCCGTGTTGGAACCAGAAATCATCAGAGCAAGTCCGCGCGGCAGTAGATCGGCGAGAAAAATCCGCATATCCCGGTGATTAGCCGGCGCTAGGCGTTAACGTTGCACGGAGCAGGTTTGGCGGGGCCGCGATACGAGAGGCGGAAGAGAGGAAGAAAGAGAGAGAGAGAAAGAGAGGGAGAGGGGGAAAGAGAGAGAGGGAGCGCGAAAGAGCGAGAACGAGGGAAGAGGAGCACGAGAGCGAGAGAAAGAAAGAGAGGAGTGGTCCCGGCAAACAAGAAGCGAGCCGCAATGCATTCGCTCTACTCGCTAGATATAAATACGCGACAGAGGGCAAGGAACCAACCACGCCTGCACCGGCAGCTACTGCCTAACGACACCGACACGCACACGCAGCCGCTCATTGTGATAAAGCAGAAGAAGGAAACGGAGGCAGGGAGAGAGAGAGAGAAAGAAGAAATCGGGGAGAGAGAAGAGGAAGAGAGAGAGAGAGAGAGAGAGAGAGAGAGAGGAGACAAAAGAGAGAGAGAAAGAGACCGGGCGAGAGAGACAGAGAAGAAAAGAGAGAGAGAGGCGCGCAAGCTGCTGCCCGCCGCTGCAGCGAGTTCGTTCATGCGCCCATCCGTGCGCTGCGAGTTGTGGACGAATGTGGTCGACTCCGAGTTCTTCCCTCTCTTTCTCTCCTTCGTCCACTCTCTTTCTCGAAGACGCGGCCAAATATTGCATCGTCGGATAAATATAGGCGGCCGCGGACCGCGCGACTGCACCAGCCCTAACGCGTACTTTTGCTTTTCTCGCTCCTCGCTCGTCGCTCGCTTTTGGGACGGGACTACTACTATACAGTATACACGCCGGCGAGAAGTCGCCGGCGCGCCGCGGCATTCCTCTTCCGCGGCTCTCTTTCCGCGCCTTGCCGCGTCGCGCAAAACGATCGTTAAATCCGTTCTTCGTTCATGGCCGAGAACTTGGCGATAACGATCCCTGCGCTTCGTGATGTTTTTTTCCCTCCTTTTTTTTCACCGAATAGAACCACACCCTTTCGGGCCCAAAGTGAGGCAAGTTAGGTGTGTGTTTTTGAATAACCTGTAATCGACGTCAAAAATAAAATTAATATACATACATGTTTATACATGTTATGTTATATAATATGTATACATGTTAATTAATATATTATATATATATAGATATATATGTTTATATTTATATATATTTTGCTTTATTACGTAAATAAAAATTCGGCAATGAAATAAAATATACGTTATGAAAAACATTATCGAAAGAAAAATGGAAAGAAAAGCTTTTTTCACTGATCTCAAAATTTTTGTTGCTTCTGTAAAATAGATCTTGCGATAGCATAGCATTACATAATATTTCTCTCACGAGAATTTAATATATAAAATCTAAATGGACGATGCAATTGATACAGTCGAAATTATTTCTAGAAATTCACAGCGAGGCGTGATCCAATCCTTCGCGATCCCATAGCTTATAGTTCATTCGGTTCGAGCGGTTATCTCGTGGCGCATTACAGCAGGCGATAAGTTGTAATCGGGTCACTACAACGATGCATTGTAAAGTATCGTCGACTTGCTCATGAATCTCCATGCTTCTTCCAGCTTCGCGAGAACAACCGTTCGACGAGCTTGAGATATCGTCGCTGCCTCGAATCTTACGAAGCTTACGTAAGGACATATAATCGGGTCCTTCTTCCGTCAACATTAAGTATTCATCAATCTGTGATTTGTCTAAAAATTTTTTTCCTTTGGCTTGAATAAAATTGGCAAGAGACGAAAATTCATTTTGCACCTGTGTGCCATACAGCTTACCATAGGCATCGTTTATAAAAGAGGAGCGATAGAGATTAACGTCGTATTGTAAATCGCGTTGTAGTAAATCGCGATATCAATAGAGAGAAAGAGAGAGAGAGAGAGAGAGAGAGAGAGAGAGATGCATTATCGAGACAGAGTTTTAAGCGAGAGCGTCCGCTCCACTACAGCCTATGGCTTATCGCTCGTCGCTGTGCACGCGGCCCGAGTCCGCATGCTTCTGCATGCCAACACATATACGACCGCGACGAGTCGAGTCGAGTCGAGCGCGCGTTTACGTCACATGTATCGCGTATAGCGTATACATACGCTTGCGTAGGCATGCTCGCGTTGGACCAGACGTCGCATCCAGCATCCAGCGACGACGAGACAACTATCCCTTAGCATGCGACTAGTCCGCTCTCGTGGGGCGCATCGGCCCCCTTTGTTTTCGTGGCGTGGCGCGGTGCGGCGTGGCGTCGCGAGAGCGAGCACGTGGCTGCGAGGTTGCGGGCATAGTCAGTGAAAATCATCGTGCGCGGACATTGGATGGCGGGAAACGTGCGTGATAGCGCGCGGCAGGCCGTCGCGGAGGGAGGCCCTAATCAACCTGGCGCGTGAACCTAACCCCACGCGAGAAACGGGGTGGGAACGCGCGAGGTGGAGGAAGTGGTGGAGGAGCCGGCGGAGAGACGCAGGGGCAGGGGGAGGGAGGGAAGCAGAAGACGACGGCGGCGGTGCTCTCTCGCCTCTCGCCGACGATCGGCGGCAAGACCGGGGACAGAAAGCGGAGACGGTTATCGCGGAAGTTCGGCAATTATAGGTGGCGATTCGTTTTTTTCCCTTTCTTTCTTTTTCCCCCTTTTTTTTCGACGAGTGATATTGATTTGGGAGAGGCAGTTCGTATTCGCGGCACGAGCATACCTTGTGACTCGCAGAGGCGATGCCGCCGCCAGCGCGATGCATCACGGCGCAGCGCGCATTGAGGGGTACGCGTCGGCTCGCCGGGAGGGTGAGAGGATCGCGCGGAGAGGTTGGGAAGAACGGAGGGACGAGGGGGCGAGGCCGAGGGGGGAGGACAGGAGGAGGTACGCGCGATGGCCCGAGAGAAAGGAAGAGAGAGAAGAAAAGCGATCGGAACGTTTCCCCGCCACTCGGTCGTTCCCCTACACCGAAAGGCTGCCCCACCGCGTGGACCGTCGTTCCCCGACGGCGCGGTATCAAACCCCTTCCACGGGTTCAACGAATATAACTTCCTCGCTTCGCCTCCTCTCGGCTCTCCCCTTCCTGCCGTCGGTCCTCGCCGGTCGTCTCGTTCTCCACCACCACTGATCGCTCCCGCTGCCGCCGCCACCGCCACCATCACCACCAATCTCCTCGCGTCAGGAGCGAACGCTGAATCTCAGCTGCCCGCGGTTCTTTTACCGATTTCGCGGACAATCAGGATGATAAGATTCGACTAGTTTTTTAAGTTAAAAGATCGAAATGTTAATAATATTGATGTCGATCGATTGACACTCGATCGTGTTTGAAATGACAAATTCGAATAATGGATCGCGAGACAATACTAGTTGTTTATCACGAGACACTGAACAATTTTTATAGAAAACGTGTAGCCTTTCGCTGAAGATGATCAGCAATCAATTATCATCGAACAATTATTCTCCTTGGAACAAGAGTCGGGTCGAACTACTCCTTACTTAACCATGGAGTAAATCCGAATTCTAATAGTCTCTGAGGCTGTCACATCATTCTTATTTCTCTCAAAACGATGTATCAGGATCGATCTACAGAGATATTTAAATCAGGATAATCCGATCAAATTGACATAAGATACTTTCTGGAAGAACAAGAAGCTAAATTAACATACTAACAAATTATATCATATTGCGCCGATAAGTTTAAAACAAGAGTATCGCAAGATCCCTAAATAGTCCAACATTCGGTCTAATCGTGACAGTGACATATGTCACGTGTTACATCGCAATAGATTTCAACTCTCCTTGAAACTTAAACTTCAATTTCAACTCAGCTGTGTCTTCAGCTCTCTATATACTTTCCCTCTTCACATCTACAGTTTGGGCTGACTGGGGAGTCGCGAGTCGCGAGTCACGAGCGGGAAATGACGCAATGTTACCCTCGCGGATGCATTCGCCCCTGCAGCCGTCGCTGCTGCCGCCGCCGCCGCCGCCGTCGCCGCTACCACCGCCGACGCCGCCACCACCACCCCACCGCGACTCGTTCCACGGCACCTTCTCCGCTCTCGCGTCCTCACCCGATGTTCTCTACCATCCCAAACCCGAACCAGTCCAGAAATCCCCACTCTGGTCGCGCGTGCACCGCGACGACGGAAGCGTGGCAACACCGCAGAGCGCTCGCCAGTGTCTCGGTCTTGGCGAGTTACTCGGGGGGGCTCAGGCCGAGTCTACCGAGATTGTGTCTGCCGGCGCGGGTAACCCGAAAGCGAGTGTGGCGAGGATTAAAGTCGCGGGCCGTTTCCCGGCATGCGAGACCGTCTCGCTGCTGTCTGAAGGCCGTACAAGAACGCACGTAGGACGGCGCGCCAACGATAAGAAAAGTTTCACGGCCGCGGGTCTAGAGGAAGAAACTGCCGACGACGACGACGACGAGGACGAGGACGAGGACGAGAAGTACGGCAAGGAGGAGATAAAGCAGGAGGCGAAATATCAGGAACGGCAGCAGAAGAAAGAAGAAAAAAAGGCGTCGTAGCAGGAGGAAGAGGAGGCGGAGGACGGATCGTCGCCGCGCGACAGACGTAGCAAGGGCAGAAGCAAGCCGACGAGACCGGGCGCCGCGTCGCGCCGCGCCGCGCGCTCGCACGTTGCCGTGCCGCGCTTTACTATATCGCGCCACACGCGCATCGTGATCCGCGTACGCGCGCGTGAAACATACACGCGCACCATATTACATATTTATATGCATACACGGTGACCCGCGCGCGGAGATAATACAGTGTAAATGGCGCTCTCGGCGCAGAACCAGTCGACGTCGTACGTGAACTTGTATTATTCGATCGTCCAGCGTGCGGCGACGCGCTACTTTAAGGAATATTACAATTCCGGTAAGTACCATACGCACACGTATGCACGCGTATACACGTGCTCACACACGTAAACATGTACACATACGCAGACACGCGCAGATGCGTATCTTGGTAAAAAGCGCAGCCGGCACGCATCCGCGACGACGGATTCGCCGGCGAGCGCGGATAGCGCGCGTCCGGCTTTGTATCGTGTTCTAGCGGCATTTACCTTCCTCTCCTTCGCTCGTCTCGTCCGTTGCCCACCCGCGAACTTTATCCCTCATGTCTGCGACAGACGCCGGTAGCCATGTGCGTCCACGTTTTGGCAAAACGCGACGTCATCGCGTGCGCCGCACCGCACCGTATACTCGCGGTTTCGAATTTTCCCGCCGACATCCCTTCTCATTTTCCTCTCGCGCGTTCGACGCCGCGCCGTCCGTCTCTCCGCCTCCCCGAAGACGTATTCGATGATCTCACTCATCCGATGGTGACGTGGATAAACGCGACACTTTTTATTTCTACCTTCGTGCGCGACAATAGTCACGTGATAGCGAAATATCGCTGCAACGATCTGGAGAAATAAAATTCATTAAAACTGCTTCGGTTTCACACAATCTCTGCTCTTTTCTCCGTATCTTTCATCCGAATACTCTTTCTATCTCTCTCACTCATCTCTCGTCCCCTCCCCTGCCTCCTACATGCTCGCGTGTGCACGTATGCATACCGGGACAGTTACAGGAGCGAACTATAACGTGTCGACGACTGCTTGTGGTAGAAGTGTTCTTCTGACTGCGATTAACAACGCTAGTTAGACACGTGTCCCGTGCGAAACTCGTGTATCGCTCGTGTATGTCTGCGGTTAAACTCGAAGCTCGATTGAACGAGACGTGTTTAATGTTGGGAGACCGAAAGGGAAGAGAGGGAGAAAGAGAAAAACGAGAGAGAGAGAGAGAGAGAGAGAGAAGAACGAGGTGCATAGGGTGACCCAGAAGTATCAAGGGGGATAAGAGAGTATTGCTATCCGTCGGCCAACGTCTAGTACATGAAACTCCTTGCGCAATGACAGACAGAGAGGGAAAAGTCGCGTGTCCGTAGCTACTGCACGAGGCGAAAACAAGCGAAAGCGTGTAAGGGGGAAAAAGAGGGAGAAAGAGAGACGTACTTACTATACTACAAATCCCTCTCGTGAGCACCGGCACCGGGCAAAATGATGTAGCAAAAGCTATGAATCGGATGGAATGTGTTAAGCGAGAAAACGCGCGCGGCAAGACAATCGTATTCGATAATCCGAGATCCTGTGGAGGGTAATAAAAAAAACCGTAAAAATCAGAAACCAATTCGAGATAAACGCGAGACTAGTAATTATTAAATAATTCTGTTATGATAGTTTGCTTCGCGCTCAGGAACTAATCATAAAATTGGATCTTGAATGATTAAATCTCTTTATTATGGAACACGGTACTATGAAAGACGGAAAATTTAATTAATGCTCTGGACCAAAACATTCTCGTTACGGATATCGATATGGAGGAAATGCAAAGAAAGTGGCAGCGTTGATTGCACAAATCACTTAATAAATTTACCCGAACGCGTATCGTGCTCTAATGGTAGAATAATTTTAAAAAAGAAAACTACATAAATACACAGACCGAGAGACAGAGACAAATAATCGTAGATTGAGTGCACGTTCCCTCTCACACATGTAATTGTGATCATTGCAATATAAATTAGACGGAATTTGATGATTATATATGCCGACGAATACGCGGGTGATTTAAAGAAGGATGAAACACAGTATTGTTAGAGGTGTAGTTTATTGCACAGGTATGCATCACTAATTAAATATTTATAGATAAAAAAAGCGCAAAAAGTTCTTGAAGAGTGCATCGGCATGTTGAATGCTGAAAATTATTCAGACGTATTTATACAATATATTATAATATAACATTGAGCATGTACATAATACGAGAAATCTTTTGAAAGATTTGATACCAATATATGATAAATAATAAATAAAACAAAAAGAGCTTCGCAATTAAACTGTAATAGCATTATCCCGTATCATCGTGTCAGCATTTATGGTTATATTAATTATTTACATTTACACAACATCGTTTGCGGTAACGATAGTTATACATTGATCGTCGCTTATTATTGATCCGTATCTTTTAATTATCCTTTTAATTATCCGAAATATATAAAATTAAATTAATTTGTTACCAACATGACTGCGAACTGCACTTTTCGATAATTAAACGTTCCGGCAATTGTTATTAACGCAATACGGACCATTTGCTTGATCTCACCATTTGTTCCGAAGCAACGTACAAATTGCAATCAAATTTTTATGACGAGAGCATTGCAGTTTATATAAATCGTTTCTTTTCTCTCGAGTGAGAAGAAGGCACAGGGAGGGGAAAGAAGAGAGTTACGTGATGATACGCAAGGCACAATCATGTAATATCTATCGCGTCGTTTGGGTCATCTAATCGGTCCCCGAATTATCGCGGCGAGCGAAGTGACGAAACGCGTGAAGCGATAAGTTTTCAAGCTACCCTCCGACCACCTCCGACGGTCTGCGCTATAACTTTCTCACGGATCCGCATTGAAATCAATCTGAAGGGAAATAATCCGATTGTCGTTTCGTCCTTCGATTCATGGCGGAGTAATTCAGCGGTAAGATAACGTACGACGCGCGCCGGACTCTCCGTACCTTCCGTTACTCACCGGATTCATCGACCAGTCCCGGAATTGACTTTTTCTCAGCGGGAATTCGATACGATGCCGCGACTATCCTACTAACTTTTTAATATTCAACTTTAAATTTCTTCCAAGTACTAATCTCTGAATTAAAACTTTCGTTCAAATTTCACTTATAAAAAGAAAGTGTCCTGTCGTCTACTTTTATCATTGAAGATTTTTTCTATCGCGCAGTTCACCTCGAATATTACACGTGATTTGTTCTCGATGTTTCGGTCTCGTCAAAAAACGGTTCCCAAGCGCACTTATTGCGGAACAAACTGCAATCACAACTCGTTCTTCCTTTTCGGAAGATGTAAAAATCACGCGTGACGCTTTTACCAAAACGTATCGATAAGAGACGTATTTGGAGATTTATTTGGAGCGGATCGACAATGAAAACCCGTTGGGACCGATCGCACGGTCTCGCCGCGGCGCGACTCCACACCGATCGAGGCGCGCAGCCTGGTCAAGGTGAGCGTCGTCGGCCGAGGACTCTCGTGATCGTGCTCTTTGTGACCGAGAAATACAACGCTGGCAATCGTGAGTGAGTGCGTCCCGCGCGGCCTGCGGCAGCGGGCTCTATGCTCCAGCCGAGGGCGAATGACAACGGAGGAAGGTCGATGACGGAAACAAGAAACAACCGCGCTAGTCTGAATTGCCGCGCGACGAATGGGACTGATCTTTTCCGGCCGAAATCTTACTCTGGTCGCGTAGGTGCAACTTGAATGTTTATCTTACGTATTTGCCGTTTTTGTTACGTAGCCGCGAAGGTAAAGATTTAATTGTTGAGAGAAAATCGTTTAGCGTCAATCTGAAAAATACCGCATCGGGTCGCGAAAGGTTAATCTGATTTCCGTGAATTCCACTCGATAAATCGCTTTCGTAAACACACCCTGTCCGAAGGACGTAGCCGCCGCGGCGACGATTTCAAACATGGCGAGAAACTCTGGCGCGATTATATTTGTGACGGGGAAATATAGACTTAGCGCGCATTGCTGGAAAGAGACGGATTGCCTATTTAGATATGCTACTTTGATAAGAATGCTGGTGAAAATTTAGTACGTGTCGGACTGCATGCGTCAAATCGACCTTATGCATTTTTAGCAATTGGCGCATGTAAAAACTTTCTCAATTTATATTATGAAATTAGCAGTATATAGGTAATAATCCAAATCTGCTAATATTTTTGAAATAAAATTCAAAGTTTCTTCTCGAGAACATGAGTATTTTATACCGACAGTGAAAACGATGCGATGCAATTAGAAATGAGAGATTGAGGCACTAGATCGATAATAACGTTCAACATAAATAAATCACGTTAATGCGGGGAGTAAGTCCCCGCGGTGTGTAAATATAAATCGCGATACGTTCACCGCGCCGCGCCGATAATAATTGTTATATTGTCTTAACGATCGCGTGAATATCTTAATCGCGCGATATACCTCTGTACGTTAAAGCGAACGATCGTAATCGCAAACTATCGTTATATTCCGCGGCGTTTACGCAGCGTGGTTTATGTCGAGAAAATCAGTGTACTTCCACAATTAAATAACTCGTAAAACAGTCATCAAAGAGTGGCGCGGAGTACTCTAAGTGCGGCTGTGATTATTCCCATTATTATTACGTAAACGCATATTTAAAGCTCATCTTGCGCGTATTAGATGTTCGACCATTCAAGTGCAGGTGTTTTGAAGAAGCGAGATATTTTTAGAATTCATGTTCTTGTCATTGTTTTCTTTGGAAATAACGTATCATTATAGATGGATATTGTCACTTTCAACGTGTCAAGTGTAATCCCGCCAAGTCTAGCATTATACGCAGTTACGACGACATAATGCCTCATACGATTTCTCTCGAACGGGTTTTACATAAAGTGCAAGTTGTAAAGCTCGTAAATATTTGTGCGCATCCGCGTAAGCCAAAGTCACGTTTTAGCTGGGAGTTAGATGCCGAGAGATTCAACCTTGACTTGAATTCTCGAAGGCGGTCGACATTACTACGATTACTAATAGAAATTGCTGAAAATATTAATCTCATAATTGTTCTTTTTTTTCGTCAAAAGTTCCCTTCTCTCCGCCAGGTAAAAACACATTCATCGCGTCGCGAGATAATTATGACGTAATGTGATAAAATCGTAAGATGCAGCATTGAAATATGTATCGCGCGATACGATAGAAGATTCGCTCTACAAAGATGCTTTGATACACGCAAAGTGTGTCGACAGTATTTTTAAGTGCATCGGGGTTCCTAATCGTAACATGTAATGTGAGATACCGTGAAATATCGTATGATACAAGAAATGCATTGTACAAAGATTGTAATTGTCTGTTGAAGATGCTTCGTAGTACGAATCGCTTCGACGAGTATGAGTCATTTTTATTGAATAGCGAGGAGAGAGAGCGAGAGAGAGAGAGAGAGAGAATCAGGGAAGGAGAGCGGAAGGGAGGGAGAGGGAAAGCGCCGACGTCGGTCGCGCGCGCATTCGGAAAATAAACGCGTCGACGAGTTTATCGTTTGACTCCTGGCGATAAAAGAGCGATCATTGCTCCGTATCATTCGTAATATAAGAATTAATGCAAACGAACGAACTCATCGCATGTAAAGAAAATCCGCGATCGACCTGATTTAATTCACGGATATGCAATAATTATAGATGCGTTCGTTTTGCTGTCTACTTTGTCTTCGTAAATTACATATTAATGGCACAGCGTGACAGCAAATGGCAGCAAATTACAATATTTAGTCTGTAATTATGTTAAAAAACTTTCCGTCTGAATGATATATGTGACCGATGAAATTGGCTGGCGAATCTGTGAATGGATCTACAACGATTATGAATGTTTATATTCTGTCGCCCGCGTCGGCTTTATAAATTATGCATCAGTGGTCCACTTGTGAAAAAAATGAAATCATATTTAATTATTCGCAT
This sequence comes from Temnothorax longispinosus, assembly GCF_030848805.1. NCBI lineage: Eukaryota > Metazoa > Arthropoda > Insecta > Hymenoptera > Formicidae > Temnothorax > Temnothorax longispinosus. The sequence goes on along the minus strand of NC_092358.1, from coordinate 1,149,670 downwards.
CGTCTGATACTGCTCGAGATATTATTTCGATGAAATACTTTACTCAAATAATTAACGTCGCAATTAAATAAATAAATAGATAAATGTAGTTAATGAAATCAATTCGTATATTTTATCTCGGCTATCTAAACTTCATAAATTATACATTAATGTGTAAAAAATTGCAGCGAGTTCGAGTCACAACACAACGTTTGGTATCATCACGCGCTGTTCTACAACTTTTCCACTTAAGCAATTAATATCGCAGCACAACAAAACTAAATAGAGTAATAAATATATCCGAACGCGAAATGTTTTTAATTGGATCGTTATCAGATTCGATTATTAACTACTCATTACGTGCGAGGCGCGACAGGACACGTCGGTTTCACGCGCGTTTCGCGATATTTGCGCAAATCCGCGATGGTCTTGGACGTGAACGCACGAATTGTTTTATAAGGCAGAAATAATATCCTCCGCGAGTGCATTCGAGCATCCGTCAAAAATATCGCGGTAACAATAGCGAAAGAAAAAAAATATATCCGACGTTTCGACTTCGTCAATGCGTGCACTACACTCTCGAGCTAACAGCGGGCGTATTTCGTTTCTGTCTATTTTTCTGAAAACAAACATTCGATCTGACGAGCTGAATAACGCCAATGGAACACTAGGAAAGGACCACTCGTTTCTGGAGCACTCTTCGGAGCGCCATCGCGGAAAGTTATGTTTTTGTTGCGCCCGTTTCGTTTTTTGCCACCCCCACATACGACCGTCGCGCGAGGGAGGTCCCTTGAACGGTTCGATAGGAATATGGGCCGCAGGTATTTCCTCTGACATTCGATAAATAGCGGCCGATCGCGGTTCGCAAATGAATACCCGAGTCCCCCGTCTCTCTCCACTCGCGAGATCCTCGCACGTTTAATTCTTAACTTATATCTCATCAGCGTATGGATATTATAGGCAAGTCCTTCAAATGTGAAAGTTGCATGATGCAAAACATAGAGAATTATTTTGGGAATCTCACACGTAAAAATCTTACGTATAAAAATCGGCTGGTATAAGAATTATATCTACTGGAATGACGTATTACCTACTGAAAGAGTATAAATCGCGTTGCCCATAGTGATATTTTCGTGATTCAGCACCGCGTCTAATAGATCAGGCGTCCAACTGCCAAGTCGAAGTGCTTAGAACAGCCAATCAATAAGATATCGCGACGAGGCAAAAACCAGCTCTCTCGTAATTTATACGCAACTCCCACGCGAAGTGCACATTGCCGCTGCGGCGCGCCGTCTCTTCTTTTCTGCAAGAACGCAAGGAAAACGATGGCGTTATGCCGCGAATATTACATTCGCGAATCTCGCCCGTGACCACAACTATCGGCCGTTCTTTCGTTTGCGCGGAATCCATAAATTAACGAATAAAGCCACTTTATTTAAAATAGTGTCGTGATTTATCGTGCTGTCCTCCGAGAATTTTACCGATATGTAATATGTTATGTAATGTGAGAGATGCGTATAATATGCAAGACACTTGTATAGTATCATAATACTAGGCATCGAACGAACAGGAAATGATACGAAGAACGATACGCACGTGTTTATTTGCGCTACGAAAACAATATGTCAAAATTAAAGTACATATAAAGGCAAATAAGAGCCAGCACCGTTGGTGAGAAACGTAAGTAATATTATACAGTACATCTTTTAAGGTACATCTTTTAAAAATATATAAATTTAATTGGAACAATATTAAAATTTTGGATAGAAAGAAATCTTACATAAAACGCAGTATTTCTGAAATGTTTCGTATAAAACGTCAAATTAACGCTATCAAGCTACAAGAGGATACATTAGATCTCAGCAAAGAGTATTTATCAATTACTGAGACTTTCACATATATGATGTTGTCCTTGTTTTTATGTTTTTATTTATAATATTATTTGTTTCTTTTTTGCAATGCTTTATAATACGTATCTGTATATACTTTTCGCTTATTAGATAAGACGAGTTTAGTCTGCAAAATTTTCTCTGTTCGATATATAGAGCGCACTAATGCCGAGTACTAATGCCAAAGGATTTTATAGTTTCATATTCGTTTTAAGAACTTTTTATTGATTAATCTTGCTAGTCATTTATTCTGACTTTTCTCTTATATGGCAGCAGTCACTTTTGCGTTTTAGTGTCGATACTTGTTTTTATCCATCGCGCGATGACCACTTACTATGATCATTATGACTGCATTTGATTATTTTTTTACCCTGAGGAAGGTCTAAACCTAAGAGCAAAATATTTGTTTGTAATTGTATTTTCAAGAGATGTAATACCTTACTGTGTGTGTGTATAATATTACTTTCGTTTCACCACCGGCGCTGGCTCTTAGTTGTCTTTATATATTTACTTTAATTTGATTGTATATCTGCAGAGTTTTATTTTTGGTTTTATATAAATATGTCAAAAATCTGAAAATCCCAAGGAGCACGAAAACAATTCGAGAAACCGAAAACCCAAGAGTCCCAGCAATTCGAAGAGCAGGAAACGTGAATTTTTACGCAAGGCATACTTTGTTTTATCTGCGGATTTATCTACAAAGTGTGTCGCGGGCTTCTGTCAGCCAGTGTAAAACTTGTCGATCTAATACTATGTATCGGGTTTTCTCCTTCGATATTTTCTTTTATTGTACGCATATCGTGCAGACTGCGCCTTCACTTTGAGCCCACAAAGTCGCTTTCACCTGTTCAATTAAATCCGCACTTTCGATCAAAGACACTCTAGTTATTTCGCGATTTTGTCAGTACGAAGCAGAGAAGGTTGAGTTTTTCTTTCTTACTTTTCTTTTTCTTTTTGTCTAATTTACGACACCGTTAAGACGGGCCGGAAGCCAGTGCAATCCGCGTAAAAATAATCGGCTTGATCGCCAGTTGTTTTATTTCCTCTTGGTCATTACAAATCCAGTGATCATTAACTCTAATTATCATTAATTTTAAATTTACGACGCGACGCAAAAGTTGAGTCGTCCAGACTCGTCAAAAGTACGACTCTCAATCTTTTCTTCTTCCTCGACGTAGTTTACCGAACATTTTATCGACGTATACTTAAATGAAGCAAAAACTCATTCTAAATTTTAATGCTGTGTTTATTCGTGATAATAGCGTCGCGACGATTGATGTGAGGGCTGACGCATTTCACATTTTTGTTTCCAGTATAGGAGATTGACCTCATCGAAATTATACCGGTTTTGAAGCCTGTGTCGCGGTGCAAGTTTTTCGATTGTTTGCTTGGAATAAAGCGCGATTCCCACCACTCGGGAATCGACGGGATCGACCCGGCGACTTAAATCTACGAGCCGCCGCGGCAGGAAAAATCTTTAAAAATGCTGGCCCCGACGAAAAAAGCGCGCATGTGCAGCCACGAGCCATCTCTCTTCCCTTGCTCCTCTTTCTCGCCTCCTACTACCGATGCGCTACGGTCCTCCCGAGCTTCGCTTTATACGTTTCTCGCAGCCAAAACAAATCGTAAAGACGCCCGACGGAGTGCAATCCTATGCTTGTTACCGAAAAATCAATGATATCAGCATTGGCGACTTTTCTCAAACACGAAATACCATTCCACCAAGTACCATACCATGCAATAAATGAAGAATTTTACGTTTTTACGACGGGTTTTCGTACCTCATTTCGCCAAGCATTACCGATATTTTCAATTATTGATCGGTCTAGATATTTTTTTCGATCAAGAGGAGCTCGACGTCAATTTTGCCAAAGACTCTACTTTTCAAAATATTACTGAAAGGAAAAGGAATGGTAATAAGAACCAGTCGTAGGTAAATTATCTGGCTCTTATCGGTTTTTTGCTTCTTTCGTCGGTCATATATCTTGGAGCCTAATATGTATTATCCCCTATATCTTGCACGTGCTATACAATTTTTTTTCTATTTCTCTAGTTTTCTTATATGTCGTCTTAACAACTATGCGTCTTTATTTTCTCTTTTTTTTTTCATTGGTAAGCTCGTATAATTTCTACCAAGATTTTTTCCGATTTTTGTTGACACAAGTGTTGCTAGTCTATCCAAGTGTCTGTTGGTGTCCTTACTCTAACTTGAAATGAGATATCGATATCACGAGAAATATTGACTAAAGCGCGACATATAACACGTATTGAAGATTTTTACAAGCAGAAGTATTTCTATCTGTTATATCGTTTTTTGAATGACGTGTTGAACGGATTAACAAATTTTAATTTGAGTGATTTATTTTTTACGCGGGGGATCTATCAGGAATTATTCGTAAGTTGTTGAAATAACGTGCGGTGCTCGGACTTACTCACTCTATAAGAACTTGAGTGATAAACCGGTCCGAACGAGAACAAAACGTCATTCAGCAGGGATTCCTCGACGTACGTGGTCCCCGTTCTAACCTGTGTATTAATGCAACACTGTCGAACAAGTACTATCTCATTTTCACTCGCTGGCTATTCTTATCGAATTTTAATGCAAATTTTAACTCTAGCGACAGAATTTATTGCTTGATGTGGAGCTAATTTTTTGTTATAATAATTAAAAATTGATATACAATACACAAATACACATTTTTTAATCATACCTGCTTGTCTGATTTTTTTTATCTATGACCGAATAAATGTAAGCGATCATTTACGTTTAAGTATTTATGCTATTGAGATCTTAAGCTTTGTGTTCGTTCGAGAACAACTCGTAGTAAGTAAAGAGAACAAGAGAATAAAAGTAAGAGAACAACTCTTCACCGTAACACTCTCCACTGATATACCTATCCATTTGTAAGTGTGACTTTCAAGAGTGACTCTCGACAGTATTTCTTTCAAATGAACAGTAGCCGCTTGTCTTTATGTGATTTGTGAAACATAACGCGCATCAAAATCAACTCCGAGATCTTACGATTGCTTAGTTGGTAAAGTTATAAGTGGATCGCGTCTCTCATTAAAGCTCGGTCGGATTGCAGCAAAACTTGGAGTTCGTATCAACGCTTGCCAATGTTTATCCACGCGAATGCAAGGGAAATCGAAAGAACAATCTGGACATTTCTTTAATGCAATTTAGCATTAAGAATGCTTCTTGAATAACGCGACAACAGGAAAGATTCTCGCGATGGAGAGAAAACTAATTTTTATCTTTGTTTCTTTTTTTTAGTCTCTGTAAATATTAACCTTCTGTGTTTGAATAATTGGCCGAATAAGTTATTATTATAATAGTAATTATTTTTTATTATTATCGTGCGTTTGATTATTATTGACATTGTAATTATTGTAGTACTTAATTCTTTAAAAAGATTTATCTCAATCACGATTTCTTCTAATTTCTCATAGAAATAAAATTTTAGGGCAAACGAAAAAATCTTTATTTTACTCTATTAATTAAACTTTTAGTGGCTTTGGTGTTTTAATCTTAACTGTCAGTTTTCGTAAAGTGCACTTGCGGCTTACAAAAACTTCTCTCTGAGACTTCTTTTTATACGATATAGCTAATGACTTCCCGGGTGCGAAGGAAATTTGGACGATTGCTCCGGGATTCTGGATGTAATTAAGTGTTGCCGGACGGAGATTGAGTTTAATGAGACGTAACGTCACCTTGCTAGCATAACTTTTGACGAATTTCTCGAAATAAGCTGACTTTAGAGCAGATTAATGGATGTAATTTTTCTAACACAAGGATGGATTGTATAATATACGTTAATTGTAAAAGAAGAAAGAGATGGCCAATAAGAGTCAAACCGCAGATGTTGCGTAAATATTTACGACAATATATGATTAATGCTTCTATAATGATACAATTGCTTGGGCTATTTCCCGCTATAATATATTGAAAAGCATTTCGGTTTTCCTCATTGTATAACACATATTTGATTAAAGAAACAGAAAGCGGTGTTTTGCAAACCAAGATTGAACTACGTGCAGTACACGCTAATTTAAAAAGTTGTGGAATTCGCGAAACGTTACGAGAATTATATCAATGATAATAACGATATTCTTCAAACCGCGAATATCATATTAGCGCCACTTTTCGACCAGTTGCTTTTCTCTTAACCGCGATAACGGGATACTACAATGTTATCGCACCGGAGATTCTCGAAATAGTTAAATGCAATTATATGATGAGATAAACTTGGAATTGCAATAAAACTAATCTCGACATACCCGATGCACATAGTATTATCTTAACAAATAACGGTTATGTAACGAGTAAATACGACATAATAAAAACGATTAACTATAAATACGATTCACGTGCAAATGATCAGTGTATACATATATACGTATATATATATTTTTTTTTCTTTTTTATTTCATTTCAATGGCGCAACAGTCCGAGTCGGACCTAGGCCTCCCCCAAAGTCATGTGCTTGTGGTGCGCACACAGGTTATACACAAGCACATATATGTTGAATTGCGATATGATTTTTTTCTCCGACATAAATTTATATATCGGTGAACTTTGTTTACAAGTATTTCCAAGTCTTATCGTTATCTGTCATATGACATTAACCACTGCACATCACACAACGTTTCGATCTACTTCACGTTTTTCTTTACACATTCGTTTAAGTTTTTCGTTTTTATATTTTTCCATCTCTAGCAAATTAGCATTTGTCCTACTGTTAATCAATTTTTCGAAGAAAATAAGTTATGAAATATTTTTGTGTGCAGTTTTGATTGATATAAATTGCGAATCTCGTAGATTGTGACTTGTTGTGTATCCAGGCGATAAGACTTTTATTGGAATACTTTTCACAAAGGAACAATATTGCATCAGATGAGTCATCCAACAAAGCAAATGCAAAAATTTAAGCAGGTCGCGAAAAATGCAGACTGATCGTGAGTGACAAATTCGAAGTGGCAAATAAAAGAAAATGAAGGCTGATGTAATTAGTCCGATAAGAGGAGGAATGTCTCGCGATATTACGTAACATAAATTCCGTAATCGTAAAACGACTTAAGCCGTCTTATTCCTCGCAACGTAATTGCGCGCGATAATACTGATTGGGTGAGACACATGTCTTAAATAAGCGTCTTAAGTAGCGTGGCAAAGTTTAATTAAAAACTTGGCGCGATATGATTACCTTCCTTTGCGTTTGCCTCTTATTTTCGGATAATTGTAATCGCATCCGCCTTTGTTACTCACATATTTAAAAAATTAATAAGTATAAAAAAATGAACGGATTAAAGCGAATGCGCGATATGATTATAAGAAGTTCCGTCTTAGGCGTCCAAGGACTATAGCGTCCAAGGACAGAATTCTTCAAGGATTCAGGAATCCAACGAATCAAGCCACGTGGTTTTGTGTTGCATCTGTACCTTTAGCACCTTACAAATTATCAACGCGATACGCAATTCATAGATTTGACCTGCATAACTGCTATTGAACTTGTGAAGCGTGAACCGGACGTGTCTGTTCATGCGTGACTAGGAACGTGGTCTGATCTGATATTCTAGAGCGCGTATTCTAGAATCGAAGATTCTAAAGATGCAAACATCTATGACTCGTGGCCTAATTTCGAATAACGTTATTCGTAACCAAAATTGGCCAAAGAATGTGCTTGCAAAATTTAGCCTTATTTTACGAATACTATATAACTGTCTATTCATACAATATTTATACTAAAAAAAAATTGAAAATTGAGACTAAAACTGAAACTCGAGACGATAAACGTAATGATCGTTACCGATAAAATAAAACGTTTTATTGTATGCAAATGGAAAATAAAATGAGTATTTCATATTTCTTTTTTTTTTTTCACAATAACGCGCTGTCAGCACCCGCCTAATTGCGAACCCTCTTCTGCATTGTTTACTTGCAGATACTGGCGCGCCCTACGTATTGTACAAAGATAACATGGAGAGACCCCAGGGTCAGTGGGGCCCGGGGCCGGGATCTCTCCAGGACGGTGGACTGTACCCACAGCAGCAACAACAGCAGCAGCAGCAACAGGGTTCCTCCTCGTCGGGAAGCCCACAGCAGGCCTGTGGACCTCCAGTCGAGGGCGGTGAAAGCGGTCCCCCGCCCTCGTTAGCCTCGCCCGTGCCCTCACCATATCCCTCGGCGCCTCCCGAGCCTCAATCCTTGACTCCGCCGGACGATGACATACAATCGAGTCAAGCCACGTCCCAGCAGCAGCAGCAACAACAGCAACAACAAACGCAGCAGCAGGTCCAGCAACAGCAGCAGCAGCAGCAACAACAACAACAACAACAGCAGCAGCAACAGCAAGTTCAACAACAACCTCAGCAACAACAACAAACGCAACAGCAAGATCACTCGCCGCAACAACAATTGACTCCTCACGCAGATGTGGATCGCAGCGACTGCTTTCCCGGCGCCGGAGAGTTGCAGCAATATCCGCAGCATTATTTCAAAGAGGCCCGGCCGCACCCCTCACCGTCCGTGCCGCCACATATGCTCACGCCCGGCGGCTTCTCCGCGCTGCACTATCTCAAGCAACCTGGAGTAATGCTGACGTCTCTCGGCCAAGGCGACGGCGGGCCTGGTCTGGACGCGCATCAGTACGCGAGTCCGGGCGCGCCGAATATGGCAACCGGGCTGCCTGACATCGTGCAGCAGAGCGGCAAATCGTCCAAGGCCGGCAACAGCGATCTACGTCTGTTCAAGTGCTTGACCTGCGGCAAAGACTTTAAGCAGAAGTCGACTCTGCTGCAGCACGAGCGGATTCACACAGACAGCCGGCCGTACGGGTGTCCAGAGTGCGGCAAGCGGTTCCGTCAACAATCCCATCTCACGCAGCATCTGCGCATACATGCTAACGAGAAGCCGTACGCTTGTGTATACTGCGAACGTACGTTCCGGCAGCGTGCCATCCTCAACCAGCATCTGCGCATCCACTCGGGTGAGAAGCCATACCAATGTCCGGAGTGCGGAAAACACTTCCGTCAGAAGGCGATCCTGAATCAGCACGTCCGCACACACCAAGGCGAGCATTTCTCTCTGCCTCCCAGACTCCCCAGAGGGCGTCCACCACAACCAAACACTGACCCACCCACCGGTTTTCACTCATTACTATCGAAACCACCGTCGCCACCGTCACCATCGGCATCATCGTCATCATCGTCATTATAATCATCACGTTCATTACCGCCGGCGGTACAATAACCCGCATATTAACGATTCATCTCGATTCTCACCTGTCTGCACCAGTGGCGGATTTGCGGCTCGAGAAATAGCAAAGAATTATAAATTAACAAGATGATGTGTCTCGAAATAATGGGGGTAAATTCACCACTGGTTTATATCATCTATATCCCTCATCAGCTTGCCGGAACGCGTTTTTTGCTTCAAAACCTTCCAGAACTAACGACGACTTACCAGAGACAAGTACCGGTACCATCGGCCTCGTTGAAGCTAAGGCCAACCGGCGGGTAAGAACGGTTGAGCTGGACGCGACAGCGCTGGTGAGCTGTGAGAGCAGCCCCCGTCCCCATTCTATGCGATCCGACTTGTCATCCATCTAACCCGACTGCCCTCTAATAACTCTAGTTCCTCGCGTGTCCCTCCGTTAAAGTGAACATCGGCCTATCACGGATAACTACTTTCTCTAGCATTTCTTCCCGCATTTACTACGCACTTACTAATGCTAATAACTTTCAATGGGGACCACAATAAATTGGGTCATAATAATTTCCCAAACAGCACAAAAGTCCAAAAGACATGTAAACGCCGTCGAACGAATCAGAATACCTGATTAAACTTAAGCTTTCTCGGATGTTTGTGTTGTCTGGGTGTTTGTGTTCTCACTGAACTTGAGCCAATGTTTTTGAGGTCGCGCTTCACTCGCGCTACAATTTACACGTAGATAGATTTTGTCCTGTATCATTAAACCGTAATCCGGGCTACTAACGTTTCCTCTTACCCGTCCGCCGTGGAATACCGCCGATGAACCGTGGACCGTTCTCTCGTTACAGACGTAAGTCCGCACCTCATCTTCAAGAACGGAATGACGCCAACCCTCTGGCCACAGGATGTTCCCTTTCCTCCCGAAGAGGGTAAGGAGGAGGTGGCGTCGACATTCGGCGATACGGACACGCAGTCGGGCGCGTTCAGTCCGGCGCCGGACGCCAACTCCATCCAGTATCCGGCATACTTCAAAGACCCAAAGGGCGGCAATCACGCGGTCTTTGGCGCGGGTGGTTCGAGCAGCTTCGGTGCCTTGCAGTACATCAAGCAGCAGGGTGGCACGAAGAGCTGTCTACCCGATGTGATACAGCACGGCCGCTCGGCTGGCATGCCGTTGTACGTGCGTTGTCCGATCTGTCAAAAAGAGTTCAAGCAGAAGTCCACGCTGCTGCAACACGGATGCATACACATCGAGTCGCGGCCGTATCCTTGCCCGGAGTGCGGCAAGCGGTTCCGACAACAGTCCCACCTTACGCAGCATCTGCGCATCCACACGAACGAGAAGCCGTACGGCTGCGTGTACTGTGGACGTAACTTCCGCCAGCGCACGATCCTCAATCAGCATCTGCGTATCCATACCGGTGAGAAGCCTTACAAGTGCCAGCAGTGCGGCAAGGATTTCCGTCAAAAGGCAATCCTGGACCAGCACACGCGCACTCACCAGGGCGACCGACCGTTCTGTTGTCCGATGCCCAACTGCAGGCGGCGCTTCGCCACCGAGCCCGAGGTGAAGAAGCACATCGACAACCACATGAACCCGCACGCGGCCAAAGTGCGCCGGAACTCGAGCAGTGACACGAAGCCGCCCGGTACGCCCGCGGGCTTGGGTCCGGTACCGGTGCCGCGCGGCCTCACGCCGACGGTCGTCAAGCCGGAGCTCTATTTTCCGCAGTGCTACGCGCCCGCGTTCAACCATCAGCCGCCGGTCTCCACCGCGCAATTCCCTGGCGCCCAGGCGAATGGCGTGTCCGTAACCGGCGAGTTCAAGCCACCGACCGGTCTGCCGCCGCAGTGACTAACCGTCCATCCTGCCGCCTACTAGCAAGCAGGAATCCCCGCGCTGAGGTTTCAGCGCTGTTTCGGTCCCGCCGGGTTGGAAGCCGACGCAACGTCGAACGCCATCGCCGTCGCCGCCGCCGCGTCTCGATGCGGCCAGCAGCCGATCCAGCAACACTACCCGTGACATTTATCATTGTGCATTTACTAGAGTCTCCTTTATTTTCGTCGTTTCACAACTCGCTCGCTCTTCTTGTTCCATCGCTGCTTAGCAGAACCTCGGAACACACCCAGCTAGTCTTGAACTCGACGGTGAGAACGGTGTCGTCGCGCATATACCACATAACGCGAATATCCGAGAAACATCGCGAAAACGTGCACTACCCGGTCGCTACGTCTCTGATTGACTGTCGGATAAAATTATCTTCGAAAGATAACCGCTTTTCTATCCCTCTCTGAATCGTAGCGCACCGGCTGTGATGTAAATAGAGAGATATAAATTTCGAGGATCGTTCGGGTACTTGTTTGACAAGTGTCTTGGATTTTCGCGTTGTTTAAGAAGCAGGAAGATATGCGACCGGGTCTCTCCTGTGACATTCGTCGAATATGCTGTCACATTTGGTGAATGACATCGCGGAAAGACGACAATCCCAGTTAGAATTGTCGCTACCGAGTAGCAAACGACGATTCGATTATAATTGCTCAGGTATTAGTCGATGACACTTCAACTCATAATAAGTTCGTGACATACATTTTCTTCTTTATTTTATGATGTACGGTACGCGATCGCGACGCAACGTTTATTACTTCCTCGCGACCGTCCGTTATTTTTCGCTTTTCGTTAAATTAAATCGGTTCTTGAAGGATCCCAAATCAATGCTTCGTTATTGTTGACGCACACCGATGAGTCTTAGTTAATTCGCTAGCACACGGAAATACCGATTCTCGCTGCGATCCACATCTCCAGTCGTCGATCTCGCACGAAGAACAAGTGACGTGAGGGGGACGCAGAAAAGCTCGGAAAAGCGGCCGCCGCTCACCGTCGAGTTTCTCGCTAGCCAGACCAAGGTAAAGTAATCAACGAAGAGTCTCGTCTATTCCTCCGTACGTATTTTTTATAATTAATCGATTACGACGTACCTTCTCGCGTTTCTTTCGTGGACAAGCGAATAGCACGAGAGTTCGGGGCTTATCCCGCGAGACGTAGGCGAATTCAAAGAGATTGACAAAGAGAGTTGTCGCGAATCCCTCTGAATCCGCCTATCTTCTCCTCGCGGGATGCGAGGTGCACGCGCCGCCCGGGGCGCTACCGCTCACCGTTCAAAATGCCACGTATCGCCAAACGGGTTGAAGATGTTCGATTTCGACCAGACTAAAACGATTGTGATACAATATTTAACTTGCCTATGTTTTAAAAGTTTCGCGGGAGAGAAAGAGAAAAAGAAAGAGTGAGTGAGCGAGTAAGTGAGAGTGAGAACGAGATATATAATATACATATTATATATATAGAGAAAGATATGTTGTGCTTCTTGAGAGGAGCGCTTACACGACCACGAGAAGAATACCTGTAAATATGTAAAGTCGTTCACTTCAAACAAAAGAAGAAGGGGAGGAGGAAGAACGAGGAGGAAAACAAACGACGGAGAAAGGTGAAGTATGCGAGCGCGTGCGAATGAGACTGGGTGTGAATGAGTCGAAAAAATAAAAAGTATGACGTGAGTGAGAGGGTAGGAGAAAAGACGACATAGGGGGTTGGGACGGGATGGCGGGGGAGGGGAGATATGACGAGCCAGAAAGGAGAAAGATACGAGAGATTATAGGTAGAATTTACGAGAACGACGCATCCTCCCACTGTGCTGAGCCATAGCTTTCGGTAGATCGAGTCGTGAACGACGACGAAGATGATCCGCGATAGTACGAATAGGTGGAGAAACGGAAGAAGGGAGGGGAGGATGCGATTCTTGTATACTATAGTAATATTTGAATGTATATTTATACAGGTTATATTATATTCTAACTATATGACGATATTTTGAATCGGTTTTAAAATCAGATTGGTGCTGATAAAAGAAAACTAGGTAAGCGAGTACACGAAAAACAAGAGGAGGGAACGTGGAAGAAGGCTGAGACACAGTAGAAGTTAGCGTTTAAGTAGCGTAGACGATAGCGTAGCTCAAAGTAAAGAAAAGACTTTGAAGGACCGCGCTCGCACGGGGTCCGCTCACATCTCGAAGAATTATCATCATCACTCTTTAAAGAAAAGAAGGGCGAAAAAAGGAAAGGAAAAGAAAAAGAAAAACAATTCGTGGCAATACTTAAATGAAGAGCAAAAATGAAAGAGGAGAGGGGGAAGAAGGCTTCGACGTATTAGAAAATAATCTTTTAAAATTTCTATATTAAGACGTGTGTGATCTCTCTAATTATTGTACATTACGTAATGAGTCTAAAACCTAGACGACGAGATGCGTTAGTATAATTACGATTACGTACGTATTAGGTGTTCTACAGTTAGTCTTTTGTCATTTAGAGACACAGAGATCTGAAGATGATAATTGCGCGGCCATATTCTCTGTGGCCTGTTCGTAGTGCCTCGGAATTGCTGCTCGCGGCAGTGATTTGACCGTATTTTTAGGAAGGTATATTATACTATATTGAGGAACCGCAATTATATTATACTCTCCAATATACAATATTGAAAATAAAGAAAAGGAAAGGGTTGGGAGGGGGGGGGAATCGCGTCGTGAGGCGTCGCGTTAATAAAACGACTCATTAAATTATTATGACGAAAGAAAATCTACTTATATATATCGCGAGGATGAAATGACGACGACGATTTAATCGTGGTGGTTGTTCACTGTTGTTTTTGTTGTTCTTATTATTTTTACTTTCCTTTCTCTCGTTCATTACGTAAAACGCGAAAATATGAAGAAAAAGATGGCGAATAGGAAAATATTGAACGCCGGGAATGGCGGGGTCTCTTCCGGTAGCCGTTCGTAATATTTATGAGTATTATTATTAACGTTGAGATAATTTTAACACTTACCTACGTGCCCTTTTTAGGATATCTCTTTATCGTTCTTGCAGCAAAAAGAAGGAAAGCGCAAGCATGGCAAACTTGCTTAGACATTAACGCTCATTTAACTTGGGTCATACTCGAAACATCGATCCGTATGCCTTCGTATATACACATGCGTCTGCAACAAAAATATTCTTCTTACGTTCCGCAGAAACTTTTTGCAATAGTATTTTGGATACGGTAAACGGTAAGGTCGTATAATCAAGCGCAGTGAACGATAACGTGAGATTGAGATGAAAATCATAAGTAACAAAATGGAGTAACTACACAATTCATGAGGTCTACTTTAAATACGAAGTCGCATTTAAAGAAACACTTGCAGATTATATGGACTACTTCTTTCTTGCTCTATACGAGCTCTTTAATCGCCATAATAATTGTTTTACATATTAGTGTTGAACTTTAGCGTTTACCGTATTTAAAATATCGTTAAAGCTCAATATTCATTAAAAATTACAGCAGTCATTTACGCATAGACATCGAAAGCTCAGCATACGTCTCTCTAAAACTTTGAGAACTTTGGTTCGTTCTCGTCGACAAAAATTTAATTGAAAGAAAAATAGCTGTTTAATTTTTTCCATTTTTTTTATTGCTATAAACTTGACACTGACCGCGCTATAATCGTTTCTCAATTGGAGATTTATCTCGATAATTTATTTTTGCTGTAAACATCTGGTCTTATTTACATATTTCGCTCGTTATCAAAGACAGAATATTTTTATTGATAGGATAAATGTCAATGTCCAGGATATGTTCCTCGTCTTTCACGAATAACATATTACAGTGATTTACATTATTATAAAAACAAGTAGACATCTGAATAAAAACTGGAACTATTTTACAGATAACACAGTCATAAAACACATTTTTTAAATTACATTATCTTCTTTTTTTTATTTCCCGGGACAACTAATGTTTTACTTCTTAAAAGTCTTTAATCGTATCTATTTCGTATACATTTTGGCCGTAAATTAATTAAAGTTAATCTATTTTTCATACTTTATCTCTCTACGAGACAGAAAAAATTGAAAACAACTTATAGCTTAATTAACGAGTGCGCAGCACTGCAATAATGCTCGCGATAAAATTTACAACGTAAATTAAAAATTTTAAATTAAATGAATAAAATAAAATAATTTTTGCTCAAAACTTTCTATAATTTGTAATACGTTGTAATTAGTAGCCGGTTCTTGTACGCCCTTCTCCTTCGGTCCAATTTATGTCAAATTGGAGATCTCAACGACGATCTCGTACAATTCGATCGGTAAAACTCGCCGCGGGGAACATTGCGCGCAAACCGTGCGGTAATGCTGAAAGAACAGCGCGCGAGGTAGGGAGTTTTTCTCGAAAAAGTAGAGACACCGCAATAAAAGGGAAAAGAAGCATGTTGACAACATTTCGAACTTATTCATGTGCACGGCCGATTGTACTTTAAAGGAATCCGTGATAACGAAAATAACTGATTATACAAAGATACACATACACGTAAACATATTAACATAACAGGTCAAGCTTAGAGGAAAAAAAAGAAGGGAAGAGGGAGAGACACGCGCACACACGTTTCCCGACGTGATCTTTTTTCTCTCTAACGAGTTAAAACATTATATATCGAGAAGCGAATTGGGTTTCATCGCGATTGAGAATCGCGTAAACCGAAAAATGCGAAATACGAAAAAGAAAATAATAACTGTTGTAGACAATGTGTAGATAAAAATAGATATTTGTTTTCTTTATATTATTATTATTACTACGAAGAACACTCGATATAATTATATCATTATATCTCATTATTACTATATTATTATTTTATTATTAATTATTACTATTATATATATAGATATAATAATTATTATATTATTATTAATTATTAAGTTTTATACGAGAGAGATATTGCGTATGGTGCATTTCTTTTAGTACCGTCACAGAGTTTTAATTACCTTTGTTTTTATTACGCTGTATCGACTGTACGAACTTTTCTCACTCTGTTTTCATATCCGACAAGAAGTCTCTTTTTTTATATGCTACTATCGATATTAGTCGACTATTAGTGCTTATGCTTATTATATTCTAATCTCGCAGTCACAAAATCCGCCGTGTGATATAACAATACGTATATTCGAGTGTCGCGAATGAAGAAGCGATGTCGGATTGGTGTTTTTTTAATCTCTTTTATATATATATGTATTATATATATATATATAAATATTTTATATACATATTGCAAGATGTACTTTGCAAAGAGGAGGGGGAGGTCCAGAGTTGTTTTCTGGCCGAATGACAGGGACGTTACTTCGTACTTTAAGTTCCGCATACGCGCGAGACCGCAGGACTTCGTGGCGAGCTGTTGCGAGTAGGGATGAATTTATATGAGGAAATTAAATGCGACTTAAGACTGTTCGGAGGAAAACCACTGAATTAGATTGTAGGAGTATCTTTTGATTTTTTGGAAAAAAAGAAAAGAAATACGAGATATATATATATTTCTTTTTCGCTTCGGTTTTCTAAATATTATTAGCTTCAGACCGCGAAAAATCATCATCCTGCCCGTGCCTGCGAGCGAAACTGGTTCGGATGGTTAGACGACGACGTCGGAAGGTTGCGCGGTGCCATTTCGATTGACGGGAGAAAAGGAGGGAAGCCGAGAGAGAGAGAAAGAGACGGAGAGAGAGCAAGGCATACTTATTAAGTAGAATCGGCGATGTACTGTGATAACGACCGCTAACGACATGCAACATCCGCTTAATTTCATTTAATCCTATGTCGGAATTACACATCAGCCAGCTTTCTCGAAGTTAGATATCACGATTGCCTTGCAAACGCCGCACTCTCTTTCTCCGTCGTCTCTTGCTTCGTTCGAATCGCTAAGACGGAGGAGAATCACCGTCGCAGTGTCTGTCGATCGATTTATTATTTTGCAACAACGGCCCTCGTCTATCACCTCGATACCAGCGTTTATCTTTTTTGTTCATTATTCGTCATTTTTGTGGATGCGCAATAAAAACGCCGCGAGTCTAGTGTAATTCTACGTCTGGTTTAACAACAAGCTTTCATGGATTTTGAAGGTGTTTACGCAGGTCCACGAGTAATCTGTGAGAACTGGGCCTGGAGAACTTTTTATCATAAAAAAAATAGACTCGGCCAGTTTTCCTTGCGCGTCCGTGTTGCGACAAGAATAGAATGCATGAACAAATTCCAGGATATCCAGCTCGCGACGAATTCCGCGGTAAACGCGCGATCGTGTATCCGTATACGTAAACGACAGAACAAGCGATCTTGTTTCTTTTTGGTTATTTTTTCTCCTTTTTTTTGTTTTTCCTTTTTATAGTCGGATATATGCTTTCAGAGACGTGTAGAAAAAGAGGCAACGCGCTTATCACAGGCTGCGTCACTCTCGTCGTTCACCGAATGCTCAACATAGATTAGGTGTAAGCTTTATATATATAATATTACCTAATGATATATATATATGTAAATTATTGTTTTCTTTTTCTCCTCGTAAGACTCAGGGCACGTGCTCTCAAACGGGCCGTACCCCGCCGACAGGGTGGCGCATCCGACGTTCCGTACATAATCATTCGTACTCATTTTGTTTTCAGAAGCTCCGCAAAAAAGCGGATGGATTAGAAGAAAACCGACAGAAACTCGTTCTATAAAGCTGCATATTTCTGTCCTGCAAGTCAGGGTTTAAAAATAAAGTCTAAGTTTTTTCGATTCTCTTTTGCTTTTAAAAAAGATTAATTTAATTCTTTAATCAGAATTAAGGTACGTTATTCTTTATTTTGTTTCACATTACATACTCGATTATTTCGCTTTATTTTACAGAAAGAAGTAAAGCCTTCTTGTATCGGGAAAATAAGCCTGCCAGTTTTTTTTCTTTTAATTAAAATCTTTTTTACATTGTGTAGACAGAAAAATTTTACTAAATTTAATTCTACGTGACGTTGGTGCATCCAGTTTCGAAAGAATTACTTCGTGTCGCTCGTGCGGAATATAAAGTGGTGTTAATATAATAAGGATAGGGGGGAAAGAAATCAAAATTCTCCTTTTGATCGTAAATTTTAAATCTTTTAGAATTAGAAACTGAATTTTATAGAACGATTTTCTGACCATTTCTTTCAATCGGTCGATTTTTTGCAGGAGAGAGAGAGAGAGAAAGAGGGAGAGAGACGAACCTCCGAGAACGTTAATTTATGCGGACGGGAAAACAACGCGATGCGCGCGAAAGAAATACAAACGGGTGTGCCCGCATACGTTCCCTCGTATACATGAGATCTCGCTTTCAAAATTTAGCTTTAAAAGAAAAAAAAAAGGAAGAAAAAGCCCTCGAATGCGAACGCCGACGCAGGTGCAATACGTTTCACAGATGTGCATAAGTATACTTAGGATCGTGCCGTGATGCGTTGAACACGTTGGGAGGGAAGCACGCGAATTTGCAAATATTAAATGGCGTCGTTTAGCGCGTGCAGCATTGTACGTGCACCATATATGTCCAGTTACGAGCCGCAAATTGTTACGTTGCGTGCTCACGTAGGTCCGTTAACACCGAAAACTTGCCTTATTCCGTAATACGAAAATTGCTTCCCTGCAAAAAGAGAAACGAATCAAAAAGAACTGATGGAAATGCACTTTTGATGACGAATTTTATGATATTTTTCATCTCTGAAATTAAACTTTATTTTTTGTTGTTTTAAAAATTCTTGATTTGTATTTCCTCCGATTTCTGTTCGTTCAGTTTATTTTTATGACGTGCAATTTGAACGAAGGTTAATTAATGTTTAACAGATATCGAAAAGAAATCGGCGGACGCTTGGGCGACGTTTTCAACGCAGATGTCGTGTCTTATTTATGTAGAATTATATATGTACACACACACACACATACACATACACATACAGACTCGCCCGATCACAATTGTAAAAGAAACAGAGATCACGCGGCGCGCCAAACGCCGGGGTGATGCATATACCATTATTTACAAGTATATACGCGAGCAGCGAAATACTGCGCCAAGATCGACCTTACCTCGTTTTTCGTCGTTTAGCATGCAAATTTATTCGCGGCGCAACTTCCCTAATTATATTGCCGGTGGTATACCTCTTGATTCATGTTTGACGGTACGATAAATTGTTGAGAATGATGTTACGTTTTCGGCGAGGCTCTTTAGAGACAACGATGTTCTCCGTGGAAATATCAGCCATTAAGCAGCAGCCATTAGGGAAACTATGAATAGTGCGCAGCGAAATTAAATGCTTTCTGCGTGCACGAAACATATATTTTATAACGCCACGTAAATATATTTTGTTAAAAGCGCCTTCCGTTTGGTTTGTTTTCGTTGCCCTTCTATCTTTAAGTTACGTAGTTAAGTTTTCGCGTTTGACGTAGAGATCTGTGTTACCGAAATACTCAATTGTCAAAAAGTCTTCGGAGTAAGTATTAATTATAACGCTTTTTTGGTTTATCTTTTGTAACAGCCGATTTAACTTGATTTCTGTTTGAAATATGCAGCGATACATGTTATCATCAATCCTTTTGACTCAAATCATTACTTTAGTAATTACGAAATTATATTAAATCACAGAACCGCGAGTTCTGGCTCGAAGAGTTAATTCGGCTGGATCTTGGGCGCAGAGTTTTCGCTGCAATGTTACGGCGGAACCAGGTTCCTAATAGTAATTTAGGGAGTGGGAAGAGTGAAAGAAATCAATTCGTCTCATATATTTTGTGACTGACGAGTGTCTCGGCGGCGCGGGTCCGATTCTGTTCGAACAGACAGTGTTCCCAAAGATATATCACCATGTATATCGTACATATCCTTTGTTCTTCTTTCCTTCGTTCTCCCGCTCTCCTCTGGCTTATTTCTCTCTGACACAGCTTCCAGCATCCCGCTCCGTTCCTACCGTGTATATCCCAGCCCACCAACTTCGTTAAATATATATACATATACACACAATACATGTACGTATATCGTATATGTATATATATTTATAGTATATGTACACGTATACATATTACATACGCGCGTATATATTATATTAATCAACAAGTGTGGTTGTTCGTCACGAAACGGCCCCGCGTCCATGCCCCGAGCGTGTTCTGTTTTTCATTTTTTTTTCACCTTTTTTATACAAATAAAATATACAAATAATACCAGAACAGCGCACGTCTTCAAACACAACCTTCGTTACTTTCCGTTAAATTATCCTCGCGGTGTTTACCGAGACACATTATTTTACTCGTATTTAATTTTTCAAAATTTAACGTAATTTCAGTATATAATTTTTATTTCGAAAAATGCTTTCTAGATATATGTATATATATAAAAATATAAAAGAATTTTATATAATAGTAATATATTTTTCTGAAATAAGTTAAGAACGGGTTTAAAGGAAGCTAAAGATTAAAGAATTTCGACATTAATATGAAGTAAAAGTGCATTGATTCAACTTCAAACTTGCATAACTTAAATGTACTTTCTGTTTCTTTGACATTTCGCCGTCAATTAGAAAGTAGCGCAATGAAAAACACAATGTCTCGGTAAACAGCGCTGCTATATAATTATTACTTTGTTTCAGCTGGCAGTTATGTTGTTTTCTCTCCGGTCGCTTCTTATGCACGTTTACTTTAAAAATTGTCCAATTTTTTCGTTTGAATTCTTATAATTTTCATTTTTTTTTTGTTTCCACGGATGAATCAGTGATTAAAGATGATATTTCTTTCTCGCGTCAATTCATAAATCTGAAGTATAATTATGCAACAAAATCTTAAAACGCAAACACTTAATATTTGTAAATTACTATTTGCATATTTCCAAGATTCGTCTTACGTGAACAAAATTAAACCTTTTTTATTAACATCTGGATTAATATCATATAACAAAACTTTGACCTGAGCGACTGAAAACTATCGAAAATTTTTACCGGATTCTCTGCCGAAGCTTCCAGTGTCGCGAAATTTCAACGGCGCGATTTCAGGATCGGCTTTATCGGGTCTACGACGCGCGGAGAATAAATTTCAAGCATGGTCGTAAATTTGAGAGACCGACCGACCGACCAACCAACCAACCAACCAACCGTCGGAAACAGTCCGTTTCTCGCACGGTGCAACCAGTTTTGCACAGGCACGTCAGATCACGGCTCCTTGTCAGAACCGCACTTGTCCGCGGCAACCTTGATTTGGATTATTTGCAACGAATTTTACAGAGCGCCGCTTATCATGTATGCATCTGTACGCGCGCGCGCGCGTTCTTATTCGCTAAACTTCATCAGAATCCAGCAGAACCATACGTTAAAATCTCGCTCATGCGAACACAGAAGCCACTTGCTCTCGTTCGCGCGAGCACGGCTTCGAGTCTGCCAGTGGTTCTCGTTTTGACTAGTCGGCAAAAATAGATTTTTCAAAATTGAATTATAGACGCGTGAATTTATATACCTTTAAACGCGACGTAAATCTATTGTCGATTGTGTTTAAAATACACTAATATTCGACGAAAGAGAATGATCCGTTTGCAGAATATCCAGTTTCACTTGTTAAACCGTAAACATGCAAATACGACAATGTGCCGTCCATTATCCCCGGAAGACCGAGAGGTTTCCGTGTATATCTGAAGACGAGTGAGAGGAAGAGATGCGATATGTAAATTTGGCTCGTTCGTCAGTGCAGGGAATAACGTCGTCACTTTTGTCGGTTACTTTTTGCATTACTCTTCTTGCACGGCAGCGAAAACGGAGCGTTTAAGTAGTTACTCGAAGGGAAGCGAGAGGCGATCATCTGAAGCGTGCTTCAGTCTGGAGAACTGTTAAGCTATAATACGTTCGATCGATGCAAAAGTTTGAGCGGCCTATAAACACGAGAGAGAGAGAGAGAGAAGGGGGGGAGGGAACGGAAAGAGATGGGGGAGAATGAGAGAGAGGAATACAGAGAGAGAAAGCCGCGCGCTGTTTGAGAAACTCTGTCGTCTCTCTGCGTGGAAGCTGCCCGACTGCACTTGACTTTCCAACTTCACGACCACAGCCGCGGCACAAGTGAATCCCGCCCATACGAGGACTGTAAAAAGATCAAATTGAGATAGCCAAGAGAGCTCGCGCTATCAAAGGAAAGAAAGGCGAAGTGAAAAGTGTCGGAGTTATACGCGCGACTTTGCCTTTTACGACAAACAAATCGAGCAATTTAGGAAAATTACGCGATGAATAACTTTGAAAGAATCACGCGCGCCAAATAATTACGGGAGATAATTGCACCCGCGAAGGAGAATTAACCGAGTCTTGAGTGCTAATTTCCGACGAAATATATACACATTTCCAAGACAAGAGAAAACGATATTAACGATTTGTACGATATTAACGAAATTAGTACAGCTCACGAAGGCGCTATCGGATTCTGCGTTTCTTATCGGGGCCTACGGTGCTCATCTTCGACGCTAATCGCTGAGCTCTTTGTAAAACGAGACACAGAGACGTCGGTCTGATGACACGGCACTGACGGCGAGAATCACGGCGATTCACAGCAATTTGATTCACGCTCGCATCTCGGCCAAGCAGCTAATGTAGTTATTGCCAAAAATGACGAGGAACGAGTTTACGCGGCTCACCGATCGGCGTACCATCTTAACCAGCCGCGTACACGCCGAATCCGGTTAGACCGGTTCGGCGAGACGTTAGATTTTCGCGTGATCGCACTTTCGGTTTCTGAATATTGTGTCCTTGAATGAAGCCCCGCATCGCGTGGTGCCCGCGGTGATCGCGGAGTGTGTGATGCAAGAACGAATGCACCGAAAATTATTTTTAAAAAATAAAAGAGCAACCTGATATATATTTTATTTATCGCCACCGGGGCGGGATGGTAGATTTATTTTTCAGGAACGCGAATGATATATGCTGTTTTCGGGGCCGCTTTGTTGCGCGTACAAGGGGAACCAATTAAGTCTACTTTTGTTGTAAACTAAACTTTTAATAGTACTGAGCTGAAAACCCGTAAACGTCAACTCTACCAAGAGAAGCTCCCAAAATTCACGAGTCAGCTATCGGACTTGTATAAATGATTTTCGTCAAATATGCAAGCTCATTGATATGCACGTATTTGTTACTGTTGTAATTACGAAATGTTTAACCTTTCTATATTCTCTTAAGAGAGTAGTAAAATTACCGCTAGAGAAAATCAAGTTTCTTTGTTTGAAATGTATATCTTCTTGAATCAGATGATCGTATTTATTAACGTCAAAGAGTAGAATTTGTTTACGTATCAAAATACAAAGCTTTTATTCCACAAGAAAGAAAATTAATGTTTAAAAAATTCTCGTTTGTAGCGTTCTCGGTTAATTTTTGCGCGGGTCGAAATTGGGTGAGGCAAACGCAGAAAGGCTTCTAAGATAAGGTATGTCGGTATGTGGCTCGCAAACACGGATTAACAATTGTTGTACGGCGGATTGCCGTAGAGGAGCGACGAGTTGCAGCTCGGTGCATGGTCGGTGCGCGTCGCGCCGCGCCGCGAAATGCAAGCAAGTAAGCAAAGCCGAAGGACAAGGAGCAGCCGGGTATCGGAACGGTGCGAAGAATGATGGATCATCATGCATGCCCGAAAACCCGTTGGGACTCGGCAGAGATGAAGAATGTTGACCGGAGAAGAGAGACAAGGAGAGAAAGAGAGAAAGAAAGAGAGAAGACCCCAGCCGGCGGCACGGCGAAGAGGCGATATCAGCGATCATGAAGTATGACTCCGACTGTTTTGAGCGTCCGTGCCCCGGCTCGACGGGAACGAGAGGAAATTATTATGCGCCGTAGAACTTCCGATCGAGCAGCCACTCGGTGTAACACGCCACGACGAGATAGATAATAGTTTTCATTTCGTGGGAAAACCCCGTTTATCCTGAGACTCTTTAAATTGATCTCGCGAGCTAATCAAATCTTATTTAAAGAAAAATGAAAATTATTGCTCGATAGAATTAGCGGGATCTGAATGAAGCACTAGAGGTTCGGCGCGAAAAAGTCGTCAGTGGTCAGTCCTTCAGTCCTAAAGACAGAGAAGGAGAGTTGGCAGACAATTTGTTTTATCAACGTTTTACTCATAAAATTATCATTTACAACTGTTTACTCTAGTCATTAAAATTCTTTCGGAAATGCATTCAGAACAAAGTCTCTGTAGATAACTGAATTAAACTCAACTGAATTGGAAACCTTTGACCAATTTGAGGTCGACGTTTTTGTAGCAAGATTGGATTATGAATTTTATCGTTCCACGTTCAAATCTGGTGAGTTTATTTTACCGTGAATACACCAAGAAATACATCTTACATCGGTTATTTCGCTTTCATAGTATTCAATCTGTATAGAAAGTTATCTTCCAGAAGAGCTAGGCTCATCGACGACACCGAAATATCTGACCTCACCGAGATTACGACGATTCGAATCGCCTGGCGATAAACCACGCGCGTCGAATCACGAGGACGCTCTTAAAAGGCATTCCGCACAATGACAATACGAAGTTCGCGTAGTTAAAGTCGAGACTTGGACGTCATCTCGCCGTCGCGCGAAAATACAGGCGGGAGCGAAGAGGACGAGAGAAGGCGAACGAGAATTAGAGAAAGAGAGAAAGAGCGAGAATTATGCGTTCGCTATATGGACCACGCGAGGCGAAAGTGAGACGGGGGGCAGAACCGCGATGGATGAGGAGAAGAGGCGCGCCAGGCTAGGGGGGAGCCGGGGGGATATCGCGAAGGAGAGAGACGAGATCCTCTCTCAGGTCCCCCCGGCTGCTCATAACTCGGTGCCGTGCGGTGGGAGAAACGCCCTTGACTCGGACTTGGTGGTTGGCGGGGGAGTGGGACCACGGCGCGGCCTTGAGGCGGCCCGTCTCGTTCCCCACGACCAGCGTTTCTCAATCTCGCGGTCTCGTCGGGGGTCTACCGGTCTACCGGCCGAACCAGCGACGCCACAAACTAAAACGTAAGAATGGTCATGGAAGCTATATTTCTATGAAAGGGATAGTCATGTCACACGAGATAAACACTGACAACTGGGACAGTCTGTCGTCCTTCCCTAAGGTTGGAGGATGGAGAGAAATGGCAAGAGGAAAAATACGGCGTGGTTTAACGACGTCTAATTTTTCAGCGGGAGGAGCTCAGTGGTCAAATGACGTAGAGATGAAGAGTGGTACATGCAAGTCAAATCGAGATAAAGCTTTCCTCGTATCTTACATCATTGTTTTCGTGGCGTTCTTGTATTTCTCGAGGTCACCGCGTCACGCTTCTTCTCGACGTAGTTGTGTCGCGAAGCGAGACGTTCTGGTTCTGGAAGACGTACAGGTGGACGCGAGTGGCGTTACGTAGGTCAAGTAAGCGAACGTACTCTAAAAGCGCAACCGAGAGCATTATCCTGCCCGTCGAGATAGCAATATGCTGGAGTATAAAAAATTTGTCCAATATGACACATGTATTTTTCTTTTAAATCTGAATTTCACAAATTAATATACTCTATTTAAACAAAATAATCCTAAAATGAAGATGCACCCAGGATCTTTTTCCCCTGGATTAGACATATTTCATCGGTAACATTTAGGGTTTAGGGTCCCGCGTATGCAACGAGGGCGTTCAGCGAGCGAGCCAGTCGATGTTGGGGAACCGCGTTAGTTGGCCGAAAACCTAATCACTGACGGATCGCCAGCCACGCGGGCATCTCTCGAAACGAGTCGGCGGGCAAAAGCGGGGTTCAAGGTTCATGAACTTGGCACGACGACCGTCGCGACGGCTCTTATGAGCGTGGCGCGGCCACGACAGAGGAGAGAGCCCTTCTCGCGGCTCTCTCTTTCTCTGGACTTCTCTCCCCTCGCGGTCCTCGCGGCCACGTGAACGAAATTCCTCTTCAACAAGAACGAGTGAAGGATCTTCGAAAAAAACATTCCGATGCGCGATTGCATCTACGGTGCATCGTTGGACCGTATACGCAACGCGACGTCGACCATCGCATAAATGATTGTGCTATCTCTCTTTTTCGAAGATAACAATGAAAAAATTCAGTTTGAAATTTCAACAGTTCGACCATAATTTTTTAAGAGAGAGAAATTATTTCAAGCTAAATGTGTGTGTGTCTGGCAATTAATATATTTGAGGAAAGTGTTGGCCCTGGAACATGAGTAGCCACTCTGACGCTAAAATCAGAAGATCCGGAGATTCGCAGAATCGAAGAACCATAATACAGCATGTGTTCAACAGTAGTCAGTCAAGTAATCAGTCAGTACATACGAATGCAATGGTATACCCGCGTTGCGGGTCTCGCGGATTTGCGCACGGGCCGGAAGGCGTGATCGAGGAAGTTGAGAACAAAACGCGTTTCGTCTGCCAGAAGCGTCTGCGAGTATCGTGGGATAGAGAGAGGAAAGAGGGACGAAGATATCACGAGAGAAAGAGAAAACCGACGAAGTACCGCGTAGAGAGAGAGAGAGAGAGAGAGAGAGACGCGAGATGCAAAGGAGCGGAAAGGAAGAAAGAAGTGGTCGAGACGATCAAAATTGGTGGCAAACCTGATAGGGGCATAAAGCGCACGTTTTAAGTCTCGTGCTGTAGAAGTTTTTGTTATACAAAGCAGATACATTGCCAAGAACAGATTTCCATCTATAAAAAATTCTTAATTATAAGAAATATGATTCACGTCCGATATTTTTATATCTTTTCTAAGTTCTATACGTGTTTTCCTCTCCTGCGTTATTCGTAATTACATCGCATGTTTTACGTTCATCGATTACAGTAATTACAGTAAAGGTACGACACAGTAAAAGTACGACATATTGATTTTGAATTAACGAAGATCCTCGCAGATTTCCTGATCAATCTACCGCGCTTTAGGGCCCCATATATGCTAAATCCGCTACTGATCGGAGGGATATACTGATCGAGAGGTCCCACCGTCGCGCTCTGCGCTCTCCCTGCACCGTCGGCGTCGTCTCGTGCGGCTCGTATACACCTCACGGTGCACCGGTGCTCACCCTTTATACTTTATTTTGCCTCCGCGAAATACCAGCTGACAGTTACTCCCTCGAACGAAATAAAAGATACCTCTTTCCCTCCTCCCTTTCCTTCTCTCCCTCTCCCTCTCCCTCTCTCTATCTCTTTCTCTCGGTCTCGCGGAAGAGAATCGCGCGTGCGGCTCCGGGGAAGTTCCTGGCAGGCCACTTGGCCTACTACTCCACTCCGCTCTCTTCGCTCGCGGACGAGCTACCGGGGCTTTTCTTTTTACGCGAGCCACTTCCTGCTCTCCGCGAACTTTGTTTTTCTTTCTTGTCCCTCCCTCGCCCTCCGTCCACGGTCTCCCTCGCGGTTCTTCCCCAGCTTCTTTCTTTCTTTTCCCCTTTTCTTGTTGCTCCACCCCGGGACCCGGTCACGGGGGATTATGCAACACATAACGGAGAAATCTAAACAAGCACGACGAAATTTGCCGGGATCGGACTACCCGGTCCGCTCTCTTTGAAGCGACGTCTCTCGTACGCACCACTCCTTGCATCGTTCAGCCGAAGAATGTCAGTGTCAGTTCGCAAGGAATCTTGCCTCGCTGATACTAAAGATTGTCGTTATTTTATTAATTTTCGGTAAGCTTTAGAGACAATTATTAATTTAAACCTTTTCCTAAAAAAGAAGGATTGAAAAATTATATCTCCCACACAGAAACATGTCACCAATTATAATTTCTCCTTCATCAGTAAGGATATGTATATTGTAATCAATTTTAGAACGACATTTTTGAAATTGACAAAAATGGAAACTTGTACTTCCGAAGAATAGCAATAAGTACTTATCGAAAAGATTACAAGAATCGGACCACAGAAGTTGTAGAGAATAAAGGATCAGAGAGCCGCGCGCTATCGTATACGTCGCGTTGCTACTAACAACTTTGCGATTGCTGGGCGATCTATGTATTGTAACCTGAGTCTTGGCGAGATGCTGTGTGCGTGAGGCGGCGATTACTACCGTCTAGCTGTTATTACGAGTCGGCGGGACGGGCCGGGGCCGGGACCGGAGCCGGGGCCAGGGCCGGGGACGGGCAATGGCGAAGGACTGCTATGCAAAGGACTCTCGCTGGCGGCGGCGGCTTTTGCATACTAGTAGATTAGTTCGCTAGGTCGCTGTAGTTTCGTCGTCTCACCCAATTCCGGACGGGATGAATAAACCAACAGCAACAGGTTAATCGCTCGCCCGGCGAAACGCGCCGCAAACGTTAATCGTTTTATTACTCCCCGTTACGCGCGTTTTACCGTATCTCGAAGTTCGCGGCGCGGGACGACGCGAAAATTGACACCGCGACGCATCGCGCCCGCCGGCGCGCTATTATTTTAATCGAGCGGCCCGCCGTTCCTTTGTCGTGCTCCGCCGGGGCCGCTGTTGTTTGTCAGAGCGTAAACAATTGGCGCATTGTGTGTTCGGGGCGCTGCGTTACTCGCAACATTATTGCAAATTTAACGCGAACGTTTATATCGGTTCCGTTGTAATTCGACGCGGACGTACCTACGGCGCGGCGCGGCGCGGCGGCGCGGCGCTCCGCGATCGACGACGTGTCTGACAACGCGTCTCATCTCTCTTGGATTTAATAATTGTCGAAACGTTCCCGGCACGCATCCATCGTTCGTGGAAAAACGCTTCGGTGACAGTTTGACGAATTGATCTGTGGATTCGTATCGCAGATTCCCGAGCTCTGGAGCATTCAGTCAAAGAACAGAACGTAACAGCGGAATGTAAAAATAGAAACCTGAGAGAATGAAATTTAAATTAATTTTTTCAATTCTTTAAAGGGAGTTGGGGTCTATACACATCACAGTTGCATTCAACCCTTTTTAGCTCCTAATTGCGTTGCATTAGATCATAATTATGCACCATTATGTTTTTCGCGAGGCGAGAGAGAAATTCCCTCGATTTTTCCTATATTTTAGAAATGCAATAATGCAGCCTTTCAATTTTATAAAAGATTGTTATGGTGCGGCTGACGATGCAAGTGGACCACCACTGCGCTTTGTTTTTGCGGGTTACGCCGGTCGGCGTCGCGCATTTATGCATCGAAGCCAGTCCGACTGTTTACCCGTTTAAAAAAACGTATCCCTTTTTTATTATTTTTTTTTTAAATCGTAGTAGCTACCTGCTACGCCAATGAAACACTCGCCGACCTTCGAATCGGAGTCTGACCGTTTTTGTGTATCGTGCCGGTAGCCCGAGCCGAGGAGGGGCTGCCTCCTCGAGGAGTGGAAATAAACCTGAGAGGAGGTGCAGGACCCCTAAGAAAGGCTGGAGGGGAGATAGGTAGCGGCGAGAGAGTAGTCAGGGAGAGATGTGGTAGGAGAGTAACGACGTACTACAGAGTGATTCATAAGTTTGCTTGCATAGGCAATGTCTTTGGTTAGCTGGACTGTAAAAATGTTAAAGCGAACGCGTAGCCGGGATGTTATTTTTGTTAAAAGATAAATGTTTCCTTTAAACTCATCCCGAGCGTCATGACGAAGGTATACGGATATCGGTATTCCGAGAGTGCATCATCTATGATTGGTGCACATTCTGCATTATTACACATGTATATATTCCTTTGTGATACTCTTCGATTTGTTATTGATTCGGTTACGCTAGCGCCTTCGGAATTACGAAAATTAATCAATTCCATGATTATACGTATACGATAATCGAGCGTTAACGACGCGTGCATCGGAGATGAAACAAAATGAATTATCGTACTGAGCGAAAATCAAAGCTCGCCTTGTGCCGAGGTACTTCTTTTTTTTTTTTAATTTTTACACGCGGAATCCGCGACTGTTGACTTGTTGGATTTCTTCGAGTAAGGCGAGCTCGTGATTCTTTAAAATGTCTTCAATACAAAATTCCGTCTCAATTTTGAGTTACCTTACTTTCGATGAGAGAGAAAATAGGAAATTCTCTATCCTTTCTCATTTTATTCCATTTTATTTCTCTCTTACGAATTCATATAAACGCTTCTTTACCGATTCTCATAACTCGTAAAATACGAACGCTCGTTTGGTATACGCAAAGTTAGATACTACGTATGTAGATAATTTTGTAACGATTACAGAGAGTATATGTACGACAAAGAAATGTGATCAATCGATTAATACGTAGCGGTGTGCCATAAGATCTTACGAACGTGGTTGTTCGATCCGCGCGATGGTCGCGGAGTCGGTACGCAAAAAGAATCCGGACGAGCGACAATTAACAAACAAAAAGTGAAATCTCACCACGTCCAATTCGTATAGGTGAAAACGAGCTGACGTGTCACGGCAATCAAATATCTATATATACGTACATTCAGGAACTTAACGACGCCAAGCGGAAATTAGGTGGAAAGGGTCGCGGTAAAACTTTCTTTACGTTCGAAATATCGCTACAATTATTACACAGGTATGCATATATACATATATAAATATACATATTAATATATAATAGATTATCGCACAGGTGCTCCGAACATTGCAGGCATCTTCCACGCTCTACCGAAGAATACGTAATTCAGTGTGACTTATAGAGATCAGAGAATATGAATAATAATAATATAGTAATAATATTAATAATAATATTATAATAATAACAGTAATAATATTTACATTTTAATGACCGTTTTCAAGTCGTTCCGACGCGTATCGATAAGACAATGCAAAGAAGTGACAATCCCAAAAGATGGTTTTCGAACAAGCCGGAAACAATTTTATCGACAAGATAACAGCGCGGCACCTTCGGTTCACCTTCATCTCAATCGATTTAGTTATCTTTCTTTGTATTTCCGTCAAGCGAAAATGTATTAGAGATTATAACGTGTATATGTCGTGTCACGCTATCAGAAGCCGAAAGCTTTTGGTTGGCCGTACATTTTTTCTTTCGATCCTTCTGACTGTAAATGCAATTGTAACGTTTGAACTTTGGTAACTCGTGCAAAAAATAACTAATCAATTCCAAATGGCTCGCCTCCACTTTATACAATACATTGAGTACTTGATGACGAACGCGCGAAGATAAGGATTAGATCCACGCGAGCCGAGTGCAGTTCAGATCTGATTCTCTAATCTAATCGAATATTTAAACAAGTGATTCTCTTGTTGAACGTGTTGTATTCTTACGTTGCCGCTTTGGTTCCTCTCCGCGAGGTAGAAGCTTCAGCTTCAGCTGTTTCCGAACTGATCTTAAATCGGTCTTTAACACGGATTGCTCGACTTTTCGACACGCCACAATGTTTTTCATCCTTTCTCGATAAGACGGTTTCCCTCGTGAGATTGCACGCGTTACACACGTGTCACTTAATCAAAATGTTATACGTATTATATATACTATTAAGCAATTGCCGGACGGGAGCGGACGCGCTTATACCACACATCGACTGATTAGAATTTCGTTTGACTGTCCATGCGAGCGCAAACGAGAAACTCTTTCCCAGCTTTACGTTGCGATCGTTGCATCCTTACCGGATGCTGGATGACGTTTCCGTATCTCGTGATTATGCGTTAGGAGAGACAGAGTGGTGCGTTAAAAGTGCGCGAGAACAAATGTTTATACTATATAATATAAATATAATAAATATATGCGCTACGAGAGATGAGAGAGAGAAAGAGAGAGAAAGAGAGACGGTCAAGTATCGGGACACACGTGCGATAGTCGGGAATATTTAATTACACGACGTTATTACTACTATTTTCATATGCCGGATCAAGACGGAAAGATCCGCTCGTCCGGTGGTGTTATCCCGCGACTTTATCAATCGAAATTACATAATCAACATCGGTGGCGGTGCATTGACGCACGTGTGTCACAATACTACGTGTATCGCTCTCGTGCGCGCGTTTCTCGGTATACGGTAAACGATTAAACAAATGGGAATCACTAGTGTGTGTATATAGAGGACCACGGGTTCCTTAATTTTACAATTCTTGAGAGAGAGAGAGAGAGAGAGAGAAAGCACATGCTCATAAAAAATAATTAATAATAATAAACGATAATTCACATTGCGTATCTCTCGTTGCGCGCCTAGTAGACTGCAAATAGTAGTCATTCGAAAGTCCGTACATCGTGTTTTGGGGGTACGAGCAGGAAGTGTATAGTGTTTAATTACAATACAAGAAGTCCATGCATCGACGGAAGCTTCTGCGTCGCTTTCCGGACAATTACTTTTGTGATTTATTCGTAATCGAAGGAGCATCTAAGGTAGGTGCACCCGGTATCCGAAGATTTAAGAGATTAACACAGCCCGGCAAAGAAACATTGAGTTAAAAGAAACTGATAGTGTCGGACGATAAGCGCGTATATAGCGTAAACTCGTGAGCATAGCTTACAAGATGTTCCGCGGTAAAATAATAATCTTTTTAATTCCTTCTGTGTGGAATGAAGTATAACGATATAATCAAGTGCCCGATGTGGAATGGAGAGGAATTTACTCTAATAAAAGAATTAAGTCACTTAATTCCATCTGAAGGATTAAAATGAACGGAGAGAATTGATAAATTTTTAAACTTATCTCTCTGACAATTTTATATAGAATGAATCAGTTTCTTTGAATGTCTTTTTCTTGCGGGGAGAGCTTTAAAAATCGACGGTAGAACTGAAACCGAATAGCCGGGAGAAGCCATCCCACCTTTCGCTCCTCGATAATTATATGAGTAATTGTCTTTTGTTTGACAGAAAAGCGATGCGAAGATCGGTCGCGTTGTACTCAGATATACTCCGCATACCTTGTTATTCAGCAGCAGTTGAACAGATGAATATGATTTATTGCAGAGAGCCGTAATACCACAAGTGAAACCGTTCTAAGTATATTTGTTATACATACATATTGTTACCATTGCCACATGAAAGCAATTATTAACTCCATAGCCTGGGCCATTGTTAGATGAACGAGAACTCGGGACTGTTTCTTGAAGTAGGATTGCAGCTGGGATTACTTTTTTTAATATCACCGTAAAGTTCGCGTTTATGATTATTGCACCCTCTATAAAATGTAATAACTATTGTTTGGAGGGCAATTAAAAAGATCCAGGATTCGGAGACCTTGGGAACCGGATTTTAATAATCAGACTTTAATATTATTCTCCCAGCATAACGTGTCACGTATTAATTTTCTTGAGAAATAATTTTTTAGATGAATTGATTTTCGAACAGTTACGCTTCCCCACGATCTTGTTCTATAATATCATTTTCTGTCTGTCCGTTGTTTGTTTTTTAACGGCGCACGCAATCCTACATCGAGGAAGAAAAGAGTTACAAGAAAGTGTGAGACAAGTTATCGTAATAGTCGCCGATTACTCCGTAACAATGGCAATGCCCATACGTATGAAGTCTGTAATCGAAATGCTTTATATTTTTACACCGAACAAAGCAGTATATAACGTACAATAAAACAATAAAACATGTCCTTCCATACATGCAACCTCAAGATGACAAATGTTAAATTTTTATTTTTACAACAGCCCACTATCACTTCCGATATCTGAGCTATATTTGGGCGTATAATTATAGTTGAGACTATTAATTAGGATATTAAAGTCGGCTAGATTCATTTTAATCGACTCACAATTTTACGATTTCTACACGAATGATCGTCTACTGTAATATACGCATTATACGATACGTATACATATGTTAGTGATATTATACCGTGCGCGACGACGCGTTTTACGATCGTTAATAATCCCGCAGGAAAGGAAGATCTCGAAAGTGTTAATTTCTTCTCCGAAATTATGAAAACGAGCTGGCCTGTCCAAACAAATAGTTAGCGTTCCATTCGTCCGTTGTCGCAGAGCGTCCGATTGTACATTGACGCCAATTAACTCCGGCTATCCAGATTTATGCTGTTTCGAAGCGAAGAAATCAAAAGGAAGGGAGAAGAAGCAGATAGTACCAAAAGCGAATTGCGAACGCCGCCGCCGCGGCGTTTACCTTCACGACCGACACACATATTGTACATATGTATTTATTAAAAATGGTAGATATACGAACTCTCACACAAACACACACACACACACACACAAAATACATATGTATACATCTACGCAAAGGTTTCCACCGTACCGAATACTGTGTATGAAATATTTTTCTCTCCGACATTATCTTCTGGATTGTATGTACGTATACGAGAAAAAGAAAGTCTATATCGACGTGATTCTGCGACAACCTTCGATATTACTATTTCGTGTAATGGATGTCGGATAAAGCCGCGAATTGCGTTTCTCCGAGTAATCCCTGAATACGCGAGTTTCGACGTGGACAAACGAAAGCCACGTGGTCGAACATGTGATAGTTGCATAACTTTAGGCGCAATGCCGTTCTTTTCTTTGATCGAATTTTCGCGGAATTCAATCAAGCGTGCAAAATCAAAAGTCGCATCCTGTCCAATTTCTGTCGACGAAACCAACTCCCGGCAAACGCGCCGAGAGACAAAAGTTAGCCAGTATCAGGTCGTTATGTGGTAAACATTTGCGTACACAACATGTCATTCCATCAGCAACGTCATCATTGTTATCAGCTGATCGAGCGTCCTGTCGGTTTCTCATCGACGGAACACTGTACGGTTTTTTATTGTAGTCGCCATCAAATTTAATTTTAACATTATTCTTCTGTACAGGCTGTGTTGAAGTCCCGCGATCTCTTTACGGTTACAAACTCCCCAAATCTGAATATGAAGTTTTATGAAATTATATGAAAAATTATTGACGTTACGAGTTATAAGGAGTTTCGGGTTACCTTCGAGCCGACGATGTTTGATATAAAAATAAATTATAAAATCTCATCCTTTGATCGATTAACGAATTTTGTTTTATCGATGTAATGTCAGGTGCAATTCGAGGCACGCCTACAGATTTTATATCGATGACGCAAATGGTTTCGATCAATTGAGAGTATTGATGGAAAATCTTCTGGGAGGAGAAATGCGCGTGAGACTTTTGACGCGGCCTACATATGCCAGGTTTGACATTGTAAGGCAGACACGACGAATCAAATTCACAATTTTTTTTCCTATTTTTTCCTTAAAGAGAACGTCTCTAATAATAAAAGACAGCCGTACTTAGTTGTACATACGTGAAAGTATACGTATCCGAAAGAAGGGAACTTGGATATTCTCGATTCGCCAAATCGCGACGGAATTTTCTTCAAGCGCGGAACGGGACGTCGCCAAATTGGGACTGCTTTTGGTGAAACGATAGGAAAGGAAGGATTCGATGTCGAATCTACAAGACGCGGGAGAACGAGAATGAGAACGAGGCTAATGACGCGATGCGTCGAGTCGAGCCTGAAATTAATAATCAAAATTGAACGACTGTTTGCGAAACACTTGTGATTAACTATTTTGTAAAACCAACCTACGGTACGTCCTTAGGTATATTATGTAACAAAATGTAGAAAGAAAAAAAAAAGATAAATAAATCGAGGAAAATTCCCTTGTGAGAGAGCACGAATATAAAATAAAAAGACTTTTTGAACATTATCACTATACTCTCATCTGAATGATAAAAAAAAAGAAGAAAGAAGAAAAAGATAAAAAAACCGCGAAGACAGTCTTTTTCGTTTCGATGTTTATCGTTACTCATTTTACGCGCGTCGAATCGTTGGGACTGTGTTCGTAATGTTATTAGTCGTTAGAAAATTCTTTATCATTATATAGTAGCCGTCAAAAGGGAGAAAAAAACAAATGTTTACAGAAGAAAAATTTACATACCACACGCTTACTGGAAAACACGAATATAAAATGTATTTCAAGACGTCTTCATGCAAAGCTGATGAATGTTTTACGTGTATCAAAATGTTCCCTTTTAATCCTATTAAGACTTACAAAATATTATAAGTATTATACTTTACTTGTATATATACATATGTGATAAAAAATATATATATATATCTATATATATACACATCTTGTTCTCTTGTGTGCGTAAAATTTATATTCGTGACCTGTTCTCCGTAAAGCAAATGTATATGTTGAAACATATTATATGCATAGTTAATTCGTAATGATACAGGTTATATGTCAAAATCTTGATACCGTGAGAACTACAAGCGAATTTGCAAATAAAAGTTTTATATATTTACAGAAAAATATATTTTTGACTTTCTATTTTTACAATTTGGGTTTTACAATCTTATTGAATTTATGTCTTAGCGTTAAACAATATAAAACAACGTGGAAACTTGCAATATTTGTGCAAGATATCTATATATTTTGTTTTAATAGGAATGTATGTGTAAATTATGTGTTTATAACATGTTAACATATCTTTAAAATATCGCGATTACCAAGCAATTTTGTTTAATGTGTATCGCGTTAGCTTTCGTAGATGTCGATCAAGTAAAATGTGCATTATGACATTTATCACAGTTCAGTAACAAGATATAATATATATATTCAGTCAATTAGTGGAATTATGTCAATAATTCCTGGATTCCTACATGGGATGTTTGAGAATCCAATGAAGAATCCCACCATCATTTCAAAGTGTATAATTAAACATCGTTCGAGATCATCATGTCCAAGTTGGAGACCGTACTAATACTGGGTAAACTGCTGTCGCTCCAATCAGGATGTGGACAGTTCCGTAATGGACTAGGTATATTAACAGGTTTCCTATTTTGCACATCACCTTGCTTTCTTATGCCAGAAACTGTTGATTTGGTAGACGTAATGCTTTCAAGAGCTTTCGATGTTCGATTAAGATACAATTTTCTGATGATATCATTTTGTTTTTCCTTAGGTTTTGCAAATTTTCTCGTCTTGTATGTATCATTTTCTTTATTGCAACCCTTTTTTGAGGAATGACGCAAAGATTTTTTCCCGACCATATTATTCGTGTCCATATTTTGATAAGGAACAGTATTATTTTGCATTGCTGATCTTTTAGCATTCGTAACTATTAATAATAAATATGAATACAAATTAAAAATTATATAAAGGTAATTAATAGCAATTGTGTTTAGTAAAAATTCAACTTACTTCTTCTTACCTTCATTTTGATCCGGCATTATAGTATGTGATGATTCTCCATCAAGTAAGCTTACAAGTTCAGGATCTTCAACAGGTGCATCTTTTCTTCGAGCATGCTCTTCGCAAATGGAATTTACTGAAGAAACTGATATATCATCCAAAGATTGACTAGAATCATCAGTTGAAGTAGGAGACGAACATGCGTGCCCTGTATGGATAAATGACATTTGAGGACTTGTGCTTCCTTCTTTCATACAGATTTCATTTAGGATTTTTAATTGATTTGCAATCTGATTTTGTAGCTCTCTGTAACATAAATTGGTGACATATATATGAATTAAATAGGTAAGTAGAGCGTGTGCGTGCTTTTAATTTTATCAATAGATTAATCGATTGTTGCGCACGTTGTACCATTTACAATTGTGTATCCACTAATCAGTAAATTTTTAAAAATATATATGTATTAATAATAATAGAATATATATATACTAACGTTATTGTACTCCGGTATTCAGTAATTAGTGTATCTTTACAAGAAGATAACGCTGTAAGTTTATCTATCTCTAATTTACTATCAACGTAATTTTGTGCAAGTTCTGTTTGCTTGTTATTCAGATCTGTAATTATTCTTTCCTTGTCTTTAATATGTTGCCTTAATTCAGTTATTACTGATGTCATATCGTTTTTTTCACGAGTTGCTGTATCCAATTGTTGTCTTTGCACATCTGCATTAAATGCTAACTCTGAACATGTTTTATTAGCTTTTTTTAATTTTTCTTCTCGGTTTTGAAGTTCACTGATTTAAAAACGAAAAATTAAAAAATTAGTATATATTTTTTTTTTTATTTCTTAATATATCACATCACACCTTTGCAATTTTTCTCGTTCTATCATGAACAGATCATACATGGTCTTCATCTCTTTACTAGACTCTTTTGGAACCGCACTGGATTTTAGATCCTGCAAAAATAAATAACAATGTAACTAACTCATTCAAAAATATAAAAGTAATATAAAAATTTAATAAGACTTGTGTAAAATGTAAAATAAAATGTGTATGCTTAAAAATATGAATTTGAAAATAATGATATAATACTTCAGATAGTGATTTTATTAAGGTTACCGGTATTTTCTGCAATGTTTGTTCCATTTCGGCAAAGATTTCACAGGTTTTTTTATCCTTCTTATTAACAGAATCTTGTAACTGTTTTATTAAACCCAACATATGTAATTTATTAAATACAACATGTGCTGAATTAAATTCAATAGGTTTATTGGAATTATGTATTTCAGGATTGTATATTGTACATTGTACAGCGCAATCCCGAACAAGAGTTATTGAACAGCACGGTGTTTTTAGATGTTTTTCGTCTGATTTCATCTAGAATAGATAGTTTTTAATATGAAATTACATATTTAACAACATATTAAATATGAAAGATGTTTGACCAAGAATAGAAGAATGTATATGTGTATGTGTATTGTGTATGTGTGAATTTGAAGTATATGTAATATAATACTCACGGGATGTTTTCCAGGACTCTGTTGTGTTTTGGCACTTGTATTCTTTTTTGCTTCTCTATTTTCATCATGTTTGGTAGACTGTTCTTTTGTCATATGTATTAAGTTCTGCTCTCTAAAAATATTACCCCATTTTTGTGGGGACTTATTATCATTAATCGTAGATCTTTTCTTCTCAGCTTTCTGCTCAGAGTTAAAATTTGCTACGGGCGAAGTACGTTTTTGACCTTTAGTTTTTTTAACCGTGACTTCTATACTATCGCCTTGGCCGAGTAGTATGATTTCCTTGGAAGGCATCGTGACACGCTGCTTGTGAAAATAATAAAAATTCATTTAAATATAAAATGTATTATAAAATATTGTAGTACCTTGTGTTCTATGTTATGGGCTTTCAAAGTTTGTTGATAATCGATGAAGTCACTGCCAGGCGTTGTTGTACATTTTTTTATAAACATGTTACGTGTATATTCACTAAGTATATACTATAAAAACAAACGGAGAAACGGGATAAATATTAGTTCGACGATGGCAGACGATTTACATGTTGACAAATGAGTGTGTATTATAACCTAAAAATACGATGTTTCACAGGAAATCGCAATACTTACAAGATACCTGTCGCTTATCAGAGGTAGCTTTAGAGATTGGTCGTTAGACATCCAACATGTTTTTTTGCAGAAAATTATCAGCCAGAATCCTTGGTACGCAAGTCGGACATCAAATCCCGCGCGACGGCATCGAACATCGAACTCGACTCCACTCGACTCGGAGTTGTTATTTGTTAATTGTTTTTCTTCACACTGCGCACGCGTTTATCCAAATTTTCGTCAGTGTCAGTTGGTGTCAGTCACTGACTTCAGATTGTTGAACCCATGGCAATTCGTTTTATTTGTCGAACGAAATTTGTTCAACGGAGTCGGCCGCCAATAAACACGCGCGGGATCCTTTATCAATCGAAACGCGCAACGAATTTCAACGAATTCGGTCGCTCGCGCTGCGTATTGCAGGTTACAGGCTTGCAGGCTGTTTAAAGGCTGCTGCGCATGAGATTCTTTTCGCGTGAGCTAGAACGCAACACGAGCATCTCTACTAACGAGATATCTCGTAACGTCCCGCTTTGTAACATTATTTAGCGGAATTTATACAAGTGTTTTGTCATTCGGAGCAGTTCGGCCATGCCTGTGCAGTGTGCATTCGGACAATTTCATGCGGAACGGCCTTTATTGTTAGAGTGCGCTAGCACGCGCGGAGCAGTGCGGGCAACCGAATTCGGTTCGGTATTCGTGTATTTCGTGTAGATGCACAGAGTGCACGCGCATACATCGTCACGTCGTCGCGATTGAAGCGCAGCAAGCCCGAGATAACTAGCGTACGTTAATCAACGATAAAACCGTGACTGTCTCGCGGAGGCTGTGGAAGGATCGCGTGTCGTCCATCCCGCGCGCGATAATCGATATCGAGGGTGCATCGGCGATACGCGAATCGCGAGTCGCTAGGGCCCCCGACACTTGGGAACGCTATTCAAGTGCTGAAGCTGACGTCCGTGGCCGTGGCGCGTGGCTCCTGACTCTCCGGCTCCTGGCTCGGTCTTTGTAAACATGGTGTTTGGACTCGTCGGGATAATTGTTTTTTTCCGCAAGACCGACTAGGCTCCGGCGCGGGCGCGGGTTTTCCGAGTAACGCGCGCGATCGCGCAGCCGCCCCCCGAGGCCCCGAGAGGACCGGCGTGTATCATGTGATTCTCACCGGGATACAACAAGTATGGACACAACTCCGTTACACGGTGAGTTTGCTGCATTCTACTATTTAGCCCGCTCTACGAGTCTACGCGTCTTCGGAATCTCGCTAATTTAACTATTGGGACAGTCCGATATCGATAACTCCGCTACGTTATTTGCCCTTCCCGCGATAGCCTAGTTTCCTCGAGTGCTCCATCGTTAGCCGCCGTTCTTACGCGAGTTATTTATCGGTAATTACAGAAACCTCGTGCCCACTTATATTTTCGCGTTTGCTTGCAATTTGCGTTTCGTTTATAAGATCAATCGTTCTTGTAAAGATTCTTCGATATTTTTCGCGAGCGTTTACGTAGGATCCCGCTTGCTAGGTTATGGTTCTCATCATAATTACACGATAACGTGGATATCATCAGATTTATATCACGATATTATTTTCTTGCGAAACAGGAAACTGTATGCTTTAATGACAAAAGTTTGGAACATCTCTTGGGTACTTTATCATGGAACAACCAAACTCGTCGCAGTCGCAAGTTCTGGTAGTCAAAGAGGAGATCAAAACGGATGTCGACGCGCAAGCAGCTCAGATCGCCGACCGAGATGTAAAAGCCATTGCTTCCGTAACAGAAGGTGGCCAACACTTGTCCAAGGCGTGCAAGCTACAGTCGGAATCTGAATTAACGGTAGACAGTACTGATATCCATGTAGTAGCTGCATCGGAAGATTGCATGGATGCAAGCCACAGCGAGGTATCTGCTAAAGAAGTTGACGACGGCGCGAATAATCAAGTGAAACCTCCCTCTGAGTCGAGGGAGCCGGACGCAGAGATTTGCAAATCAGAACAGGAAGAGATCGAGATCTACGATACAAAAGATGAGGTAAATTCGAATCACGAATTGCAACACTTGCCCAACGAGGAAGACCAAAGCCTAAATGTGATAACTGAATCTAAACTAATAAAAGAAGACAAAGAAGCAACGGGTAGTCTAGAAAATGACTGTAATATAATAAGGGACGTGAATCAATCCGATATCATAGATAAGCAGGATGTAGCGCTAGACGAGTCTAGACTTAGCAAACATCAGGGCCAGACTCATGACTCGTATGAGTCAGTTGAAGAAACAATCAAGGAAATACATGATGAAGGTAATCAGAATAACTCAATAGTAACCAATTCTGAATTGACTAAGTTAGTACAAGAGGACACAGAAGTAGTCGTAGTAGTAGAGACTCTGCCAGTTGCGACTGATTCTACAGATAATTTTATTGTTACTCTAGAAGAGAAAGACGCTAATAAAGAATGCAGCCAGGAAAATGTTACTTTGCGGGAAAAACAAATTGCGGAATCTGACCACAGCAACAATGAAATTGATCTCATTGACTACAGCCAAGAAAGTGACGATACTATAATAGAAGTGACGGAAGTTATAGATGCTCCATTTGCCGAACAACATAAAGAGCAAAATAATACGGACTATGTGGACAGTACTAAATGCGATGCAAAATCTGTACAACTAATTGACGGGAAGATTGCAATTGACGAAAGTATAAATGATGAAAATACTGAAGCAAAAGCGACTGATAGTAAAACTTTAATTAGTTCTGGGAAAAAGGATAAAGAAGATATCACTATAATCATAGATGAGAAAATCATAATTACAGAAATTGAGTCAACAGATCTGCCACAAATTGAAAATATCCATAAAGATACCATTAAGGAGATGACCGAGCGTAAACAAGATGACACACCTGCTTGTAAAATATCGGCAGTGGACTCGTCGATGAAGAAAAGAAGCGTTATTCAAGATATATTTGACGACTGGGGTGTTGAAAATACGGACGAAGATGTGCAGTCAACTTCAAAAGTGCATGATTCTGTCGAGATCGAATTAAAAAGTTTATTAGATGAGACCAAGACGGACCAGACTGTTTCGAGTGAATCAGTTGTAACTTCTCAAGAAAAAGTCCCTTCTGCAAATGAAGAATATGACGAGACACATGACATCGTAAGTACAACCGAGAAGAATAAAACGAAGCAGTCGATGGAAAATCAAAAGAAAAATAAAGCACGTAGTAAGGACGCAATGTCATTGAATAAAAATGAAAAGAATTCTCCTGTATTATCTGCAAGCAGATCTTCACGAAGTATGGATACGCGTGCGGTTAACGCGACGTCGCACGACACCGCAGTTCCTAAAAGCCGTTCTCGGCATTTAACCAGTCAGATAGCGTCGCCGGCGGAAGTGACAGAGGTGTTGAAGGAGCGTTTCCGCGAAAAGCAGAAGAACGTAGACGCACCGCGTGGACCGGATATATTCTTTGTGAAGAAATTAACGCAAAGATTGTCTAGTAAATTGGCAGGTGGACCAGTGAATCCGGCACCAAAACTTATACCACTGCCACAGCAAACTGCTTCTTCAAATCCAGCTCCTTCTTCCGTAACTGCACAATCGGCGCCGGCTAACTGTGATAAGAAAACAACAGCGGAAAACACAACAACGGAAGCAAGTAAGGATGGTAATTCCGACAACAAGGAACTATTGGCTATTTTAGAGGGTGACATTGATCCTGACTGGTCTATCTTGAAGCCACCAGTTC
This sequence comes from Temnothorax longispinosus, assembly GCF_030848805.1. Lineage (NCBI taxonomy): Eukaryota > Metazoa > Arthropoda > Insecta > Hymenoptera > Formicidae > Temnothorax > Temnothorax longispinosus. The sequence goes on along the minus strand of NC_092358.1, from coordinate 1,106,900 downwards.
TCACAGAAGAAAGCAAAACACCGTTAACCGTGGAACACTCCGAGCAAAGCAATCCACCAAAACTCGACCCGTTGGTGGAACGAGAATTGGCGTTAAAGCAGCTCCTTGAATTGCCCATAACACCGTCCAAGAAGATTCCATCGCGGAAAAAGAAAACGTTCCGAGCAGCGCCCAGTAGAGCATCTAAAGACGCGACTATTGACGCGAAGACTCCGCTTGCTACGCAGCCAAAAGAAGTTAACATAGATTTAGCGAGTGAAAACGCGCAACCAAATACAAAGTCAGTTGGAACTAATCTATATTCTTCATCTCGCGAAAGGAGTGGTCAGAAGAATCAGGAAGGCATACGAATAGAAGAATCGAGATCAGGCAGAAAGCGCAAACCTACTGAAAAAGCGAGGGAGCATGAACAAACGATAAAACGGCAGAAGGTATACAGGGGTAAGGTTCCGATAAGTAAGAAACAAATGGAAGACAAGCCTGTATCCAGTGATAGCTCGATTGAGAATCACATTGCGGCGAGCGATGCGACGAACGTTGATGCTGTAAATAAAGAGAAAACCGTCGCGAAAGAAGTAGCGAGTAAGCAATCCGAGGATAAGGTAGATCCAGTTTTGAATAAAGTCGAAGATTCTCCCTTGAAACGATCGAAGCCTAGTCTTGCTAGAAAGGGACCGATGACCAAGAGGAAAATGGTAGTCAAGAGATTGCTGCGCGAAAAAATGCCAATTGATAAGAAGTCTGTTCAGCTGAAAACTAAGTTGAATTCGCCGTCAAAGAAGACTCCTCCGAAAGCTGTCTCGAAACCGCCAAAACGGATAGTCGAAGGTCCATCCGGTGACGTGAAACCTAAGAAGAAGAATATAAATGAGATAGATAGATTGTTGCAGGACGAGGGTGTCGTCAATTTACTGTATGATGTAGAGCAGCCGGATAGAAAACGTTTGGTTCCCATTACGAAGTCACGAGCGAAGGTGATGGACTTGCAAAAGGTGCAACGTGAACTTAAAATCAGGAAAAAATTGGTTCGCAATGCTGTGCTGCGATTGCGCACGCCAACAGTCGCAAGTGACAAGAAAGTGTCACCGAGATCAAAGAGAACGGCAATTCATTCGAGTGATGTTCAAGATAAAAAGATGGTAGAAGTCACGTCGCCAAAAACTCCTACTTCACCCACGGAATTTATTCTTCCGGCAAAGATTCGGAACGCGGCCGACGCATCCATCATCATCAGGAGACACTCGTCTAGTTCATTTTCCAGTGCGTCTGGAAGTCCCAGAGTTAGCATTGACTCATCTGAGAAATTTGTAGAAGCCGTCAAGTCGGATGACGGAACAATTCATTCCTTGAGATCTGCTAAAAAGAGACGAGATTCGCAAGAAGAGAAGATTAATATTGCGAAGAAAAAGAAGAAAACAGTACAAAAGTATGATATTGATGTTACCTCTACCAGCACCAGTAGCACCGCTGCTACAACTACCACAGCTGCTAACAATGCTATTGCTAATAATGCAGAAGAAAAAATTACTGTCGTTGCGCGTCCCGGTAAGAAATCGGAAATCAAGAAAGTCGACAAGATCGGGAAACAACAGGAAAACATTCCCGCGATTGAAGACAACGTTTCGAGTAAAGTTACAACTAGATCGTCGAACGGTGCAGTAACAGGGAAAGTAACAGCAAAGAGCAAAAAGGAAAAGCAAGGTATGAAAAGCAAAGTGACTTTTGCCAAGGCAAATGATCTTAATAATGCTGATGACTCTTTGAAAGATGAATTATCTGCTTGTCTTGCTGAAGCAGCTACCGCTCTTTCAATCGTCAATGCCAGAAACGTTGCGACCACACGAAAGAGCAAAGGTAAAGGTAAACACTTCTAATATCTTTTCTTTGTAAAATATAACAGTTAATTTTTTTGTTCACTTTTTTACACGAGAAAATGATAAAAGGTTAAGTAAGTTAAAAAAAGTAACTTAAAAAGAAAAAAAAATAAGTTAAAAATAATTTGAATTTAAAAAAAGTATGCAAAAAATTAGACGATATTATTATTAGGTTATCAAGGTTTAATCTAGATCGTAAATGGCGTTTTTTTCTCTCTAATTGATTGTATATCATAACGGTCGTGTTTTACTTATTATTGTTGTTTAAAAGTAATTTTATATAAACCATGTGCTAAATATCATACGATATTCCAGTAAATACAAGTACCATGAAAACGTTGGACGCAGATAGTAACAAAACAAAAACTGAAATGCAAGGTCAGTTCAGCAATAAGGAAATAAATGTGCGCCGACACGGTAATCTCGTACAATTAATACTTACGCCATCCTCTTCGACGAAAATAAGAAATGCTCTCACATTGCAAGTAAGTACTTTCGCGCTCGAACAATCTCCAAATCGTATATAATTATAAACTGCTAAATGTGTATTACTTTTAATGGTATTAGGTGATGCAAGAATTCAGAGAGGCTCTGTCGATATTGAAAAGAGATGACGAATGCAGGGTAGTACTGTTAACATCTACGGGGACAAGTTTTTGTGAAGGTCTTGATCTTTCAACATTATTGCACACAAATAAGGAGGAACGACGATCTACTGCTCAGGAGTTGGCACATGCCGTCAAGTATGTACTTAAGCTTGTGCAAGCATGATAGGTGATACGATACTTCATATATTTTATTCATATATTAAAATTTTTATTTCTTTTTTTAGGGATTTCATAAAAAGTTTGGCTACTTTCAATAAACCCATAGTGGCTGGCGTACAGGGTGCTGCGGTTGGACTCGGAGTGACAATGTTACCTCTTTTCGACCTTGTTATTGCTAGTGATAAGGCGACGTTCTGTACACCTTACGGGAAATTAGGACAAATTGCCGAAGGTGCTGCAGTCTTCACCCTGTCACACATACTAGGCAGTGCAATTGTAAGTCATAAACAATTCCGTAACACGTAAAGTGAAAATAATACATAAAAATAACACATCTATATATTTCGATAGACGAGCGAGCTTCTTTTGGGTGGAAGGACTCTGACAGCAAGTGAAGCGTTAAGAGCCGGTCTCGTTACTCGAGTTTTATGGCCTGATCGGTTTCAAGTAGAATTATTACCATCATTGCGGGCTATGAGTGATCAGTCGTCACAGGTAATTTACGTACAACAATATCTCTTGATTTTAATTTTATTAATAAGCTTTCGAGATATATTTTAATATATATAATATATTTTACATACACGTGGCATCGTTAAAAGTATTTTTCGTAGTTTTTTTTTATATTTATTAAATTATAATATCTTTGTATATTTAGTAACGGTAACAATAAGCCATATAAGCAGGCCCAGAATAGAGTAGTTCTTGTACATTTACCTGTGTCTTATTCTTAAAAACGCATAAATGCTTTTCTGGGCAGGTACATCTGTAATAGGTCGAATATAGATCAGATCGTATGTAGCCGCAAAATTCCAGAGATTCGCACATTCTTTTCTGCATTAAAAAGTTTGCATTCAGTAAATAACATATTAGTAAATTAAAAAATATTAAATATTATAAAATAAATAAAGTTAAAAATTTTTATCCATTCCTGCATGGTTTAAACTTTTTTATCTTCAAATAAGAGACTGCAGGAGAGAATTAGTAGTTTTATATACATATAATTATATAACAATAAATGTTTAAATCATGCGGATGTACAATAGAAAATACTTTTAAATTATTAGAAAAAAGTTTCGCAAAATGCAAAAGCAATTTTCTTTTGTGCATTATAACACACATACAAGGTGTACCTTAACACATCTGAATATTTGAACGAGACCGTGCTCTTCGTACGTGTATTTTTGCAACTTCCAGTAATGTGTTTGCGGACATATGCAACTTATTGTCACATTGTACGGTATTATGTAGCTATTATTCGTATCACCTTCCCCGTGTACTACCACTGCCTCTTGTTTATACGCACATGTCTCCAGTTCCATTAATTGTGTGCAAAACTGTGCCAGGAAATGTGACTGTTAGAAGCGTCAAAAAAGAGATATTTTTTTTAGAGTAGTTACCTCAATATTTTCGATACCTTCAGAATGGATCTATTATTAAGGAATATAGTTGAATTATCAAAGGTTTTCGTCCATTGCCACGGACATTCTCTTCCATTAGGACAGTGGCAAAGTCTTTCCGTTAAACCGGGCATCCAAAATCGGTCATGAATTACATTACATACCTCGTACGGCTCACAGTTATGTAAATCGCTTTCCCCTTCAACCTATTTTGATTCAACAGAGTTTTATCATGCCGTCACACTTACGAAAAGTATTTATATGGTATAAGTTGGTATTACGAACTCCTTTTGTGTACTTGAACGTAATATTGTTAGCCTTACTGCTGATTGTCGTATACACACTGACACTCGCGCTTATCAGAGAAACGAAAAAACAAATTTTGATAAACATATTTACAATCGTGTACGTACTTGACTACGCTAGATTCGATTGTCATAAGCGAGATTATATTAACGCAAGTGGCAATAATGCTAATACATTCTCGATTCTACGTTTGCTCCCACATGACTCGTAATTACGAAACTTTTTAATATTCATGACATTGTCTTCGTTTCATTTGTAAGGTACAGAGATGTGATATAACGTACGGTAAATCAAAGTGTTGGTAATAAAATCCATTTTTTTCTGCAATATTGAGCATATTTCAATAAATATGAACGTAGATTTCAACAAGAAGGGTATTTGTATAAGATATTATAAGGAGAGAGGATTATATCTGTATGTGTGTACAATTATGATTTTTTAAATCACTAATCATTTTTTTTAAATATATTATTTTTAGTCTATGGAAGCAACAAAGGCTTTACTACGTCACAGTTTGCGAAAAAAATTGGACGCCGCACTTGAATCAGAAACATATTTATTGATTCAGCATTGGTGCTCCGCAGAATGCCAGACTGCTATAAAAGCTTACATTGATGGAAAAATTCAATAAACAACGGTAAGTTCTTACATGATAAAATATTACGACTAATATATTACATTTTGCAGTTTATTATAATTATTTATTGTGTAAAAATGTTAATTGCAGTGCATATACTACTGTTTAATCGTGGTCCTATCTCTCTCTGTATTAAAAATCAGAAGTAATGGTTTGTGAATATGGATGCAGATGATGAAAGTCGTATGACAACTGAAATCAATAATGTCATATAAACAATTTTTGATGTGACATTCTACGTCAACGCATAAGATATAATTTAAGTATAAGACAAAAATATTGAGAATCACTCAAAAAGATGGGCTATTTTACTATTAGATCATTTATTATACATAAATATATATGTATAGATATATATATATTTCTATATATACATATACATATATATATATATATATATATATACATATATCCTTCTGCATTATGTTATTATTGTTAGATTAAAATAAAGATACATTCATTGTAAGAATCAAATTATATTTCTGATACACATTAAATTACCAAATTCATTGGCTCGTGTGAACTTTACGTTGTGTGTATCTGTGAAGACTTGTGCGACTGTTTAAAAAGAAGTTCGTAAGTTGCACATCAACAAACTTCAAAGTTCAAACAGCCAATGGATCTGTTTTCCTGCCTGTAGAGCGATATTTATATATGACATTTTCGCAAAATTAACAAGTATTTAGTTGGAAAAAATGGCAGAGCCGACAATGCCATGCACGTATGAGTTTTCGAGAGGCTATGGTACTGGTGTGGCAGAAGCGCTTGGAAATTGGGGCTTCTCTAATCAAACGTGCAACGCTGGCCAAGAATTACGACGTTTAAAGTGTCTCTTTGCAGAGATGGATTCTTTGTGAGGAAAACATGCGTTTCGTTCAAAGAGAGGCTCAAATTGAATTATTCTTCCTTAAGGAAAAATTCGACTAGGATTGAATAGGAATAAAGGAAACGCCTTAATATTACAGACGTAGCAACAACAAACCGGTGATGTGCGTTAAATACGATCGCAGATACGATCCTGATGCGTGGTACGTTAAGCCTAGCCCTGATGAATGTAAACCGGCGTGGACATTTCCTGTAAAGAGGCCTCTGATTACTTACTGCTCAACTGCAACAGTTATGAAAGTTTCCAATCTACATGATGTCGGATCGGAATTAACGCACGTTATTCCTGGTCGTAGCTATGTTCAACAGGGTGTATGTATATATTCTTTCAATGAGTTTAATCATTTGAAGCGAGTTAGCAAGGCTTTTATTACGTATAATTACCACATAAATTTTGGATATACATTGTATCCTAAAGTAGATACTCCGTACAATTATATAATTTACTTTTAGACGACCAAATGGTATCGTCGAGGTTCAAATTGTTGTTATCAACCTAGCTGTTTAGCCCCGCAATGTCCTGTACGATATTGTGAAGGCTAATCTTCAAAATTTTTATATAATTGTAATCGTACTTAAATGGTAATGTTAAACTAAATATAGTTTTGATTTTTTCTAATAATAAAGTGTAATATCTGCGCAATACATATATATTTATTATATTCTGAAATATATGTTTGTAAATTAAAAGAGAAATCACAGTGGAGGATTCAAGGTACAAGGACACAAGTAACGATGCAATTAAGTTAACAAAAAATTATATCCGAGAGCAATGAGGTCGTTTAATTTATTTTTTTACTTTAACAAACACAGTGTCCTGAACTTTTGCGCGTTGCGTGAGAACAATTACATTATTATATGGTGGGATAAGTGAATTAACTGACCGTTTTACTGCAAGATTTTCACTCTTGAGCTGATATATCGGTGAATGAAGTATCTCTAGATACTAGTGTTACAACAATGTACACTAATTCAAATTCCTTACATAGAAATCTACGCAAGTAGCAATTTGTAAGATCCTAGATAAGGAGCTCTGTGCTGTCTTTGCGATGACTCTGCATGAAAGCTTTTCCCCGGGATTTTTATGTACAAGAAAAAATACAAAACTGAATTATTGATGTGAGTCATGGTACAATATAAATATGAAAACCGTAAGAAAATGACGTACGATTTACGCGAATCAATAATATATGTTACGCGAGTTATTAAAAATATACTTATGATACTTTAAGCAAGTAATATACATATCGAAATGTATAAATTAAGACTAGATAGAATATCGGAGACCTTATCTACTTCTACAGCCAATACAGTAATCGAGAGTGACTGAAGTACAACTTATAAGCTAGTTACGCAATAACATGCGGCACAATGACGGGCTGAAAGCGTACTGGCAAGAAGAAGAGAGCACATGATATTTTGTTGACATTTCGTTTTCCTTTTCCACATATTCTGCTTTAAGTCGGACATAACACTGAAATCAGAATAGCAATTTTGTAAGTGCTTTTTAAAAAAACTATTATTCAAAATTATATATTATTGCTTATGATATGTTCAAGGTAAAAAATTAGTATTTACAGTGGATAAGATTTATTAAAATTGAATGAAAAATTCAATTACCTTTGAGTATATAATCCGTCAGCAAAGTGGGTACTGTCGGGCTATCCTCGCTAATGGCCTTTAATACTGCAAATAAACATGTCATTGATACATGTAATTAGGTACATAAAACTATAGTTCGTAATTAAATACTTACTTTTGATGAGTACTTGCAAGGCTTGATTGTCTAGCGGACCACTGTCTGTATGATATGGAATAACGGTCGTCAGGTACTGTAATGAGAATGATAATTATATCGTTTTTATTTTTCTCTAAATTGTACAATTAAATTGAAAATTGTTTTTTATTGAAAATTTAATTTTCTGTACAACTATTCATAATTCAACGGTCGATATTATGTTTACTACGTAAATGCGTAACTGTATATACAATGATATACGTTACCTTCGGCTCTTGCAAAGACCTATGTTGCGGCAACGGACTAGTGCCATTCTGCATTTGACCTCTCTTCTTTGTAACGTGATGCTGCCTACGTCGATTTTGCACAGCCAACAGTAAAGAGATAAACTGGTTTTTGAGTTCTTTTTCGTATTCTAATTCGTCTCGAAGCGCAAGCTCGGCGATCAGTGTTTCGCTCAAAGCCGCAACCAAAGATTCCATTTCTCCAAAAAGTTCAGTTAGTTGGCTGGAGGAAAGTTGCTTTAATTCTAAAAATACATCTAACGCTTTATGACATGTATTTTTATTTTAGAAATTATAATTTATTTCTAATTATGTTAAATATGAATTATTTTATATTATGTAACTAGTGTTTTAAAACATACTCTTTTCGTGAAGTGGTGATCCAAGTACTTCTCTACTTCTTTCCAAAGCTTCATCGCTGTCCAATAAAGAACCTTCTGAATCCGGCGATCTTTCCATTGACGGACTTTCCTGCGGCGACAAGTTGCAGAATTATTAATCGTTCGTTTAGTCATTACTGCACCGACAAAGATACTCTATTGCGCCGAGATTATACCTGCATTATGTCATCTATCTCGCGAAGAACTTCCTCGGCGGTCTTCAGCGGCTCTTCCGGACTGTGAGTATCAGTACTGCTGGATAAGATCAAAGCATGCATGTCCAAATCTGTGGCAACTGCCTCGTCTTCGCTACTCAAATCCTCTAGTTCGGGTCTACAGCGAACAAAAAAACGAAAGCGTTGAATTTACAAGCGCTAGCGCTGTCGTGAAAAAGCGAAGTCGATCTATGATAAGCAGTAGTTTCGAGAAAATTTGATTTTCAAAATGCATAGTCGCTGCAAAGTAAACTTTCGACGAATAATTGTACTTGTGACAAATAATTAAACGCGCAAGAAACGGAAACGTATCTACCTCTCCGTCGAAGCGGGTGCTTCGTTCAGATTTAAAGCGGGCATATGCATTTTTCGCGCGTAGGATTTGCTCCAATCGATGGGTAATATATTCCCGAAAGTTCCGGTGATCGTCCACCACATCCTGAAAGAAAATTCAATGTCAGACATATACGTTTATTTGAGGCGCAAAGGATCTCTGGCGTCTGCTAAGGGTCAATCGCTTGCTCTTAGCAATCGCTTATATCGCTTATGTACATGTAAACAGATGCAGAATCTTAATAGATGACTCATATCCTCTAATTCACACCATTCTCTGGTCGAGAATACAAATGTGCCTTAAATTTATGTGTCATCGGTTTTTTTCGCTCGTCTGCTGAATGATTCGATACTCATTCATAAAATTATCGCATCCTCTCCTTTTTTATTTTAATTATTTGAAGCGGGATTTCTTCCAACAGAAATAAATCCATTTTTTCTTAAACGCGTGCGAGAGAATTGTCTTCCGTTTTAGCTTCAAAACTTTAATCGGATTGCATAATGCTGTTAATCATTTTACTAACATCGAAGTAATGAGATTATTTCAGAACGATCCTCTAATTTTCATTTTATTTCAATTCTTCCATAATGCTTGAAATATCTTTTTTGTTCTAATATCTAAAATTAAATTTCTAATCTCTCTCTCTCTATATATGTCTCTCTTTACATGTGGGTAAAGAAAACATTTGTTCATCGAAATGTCACAACAGTTTCCGGCGTCCATCTAAAGGTTAATGAGAATGTATGACAGAGATGTCGAGTAATTTTAGCGCGAAGGACACGATTTACGATAGCATGATGTGTAATGCGCGATCAATAAATGCAGATGTTCCTATACGAGGATGATATAATGCCGCGATATTATTGAGTCGTGCCAACGTGTGTTGTATACCACAATGTAGAAACACGCATTTGGAACATCCTATATATAGCTGATGAGAGTGACAGGTTTCTCACTTGGGAATCTTCGTCTTTTAATACCGCGTGTGCTTATACCATTTATATAATACCCGTGTGAACATTGCCATTGTGACACATTTAGGACTTAGGACACCCTCTATGGTGATGAGAGCGATATAGACTTTCTAGGACGCCGCGTGAATCACTGCGGGCTGTGGGCGTTTCCTGCGTTACGCATTGTACATTCTACGTGTACGCACTGCATAGATAAGACGTTTAATCGTGTACAAACAAAACGTAAGTCAACGTTTATGGTGGTAACGTGCCGTTTTCTAGAGGAAGTGATTTTTCATGCGAAGAACGGCCAGACCGTCGGCGTCGCCGCGCCGCGCCGCGCCGCGCCGCGCCGGAACGAAGGCTCCCCGCGGCGCAAATTTGCGAACAATGTATCTCGTGGGAGCCGAGCAGCAAAACCGGCATTCAAGCTTGTAATATCCTTAAGAGAACTGAATTATCAATCAGTTATTAATTCCTTTTACTTCTTCTCGAATGTCCTGTAACCGTCTTGTGGTCGATGGGTGACGGAAGCCACGTGTTTTAAAAGTCGTTCCAAGAGAGCTCTGTTTTTCTTAAAATATCTCAGTTTCGCTAACTTGAAATATTCACGTTTCACGAATTCGATAAAAAGATCGCGATTCCTTATTTTTCTATCAATCAACATTTCTCAGAAAGTTCAAATCAATTTTTACACGCAAATTCCTTAAATACATAAATTGGAAATTTCTAATTCTTGTGGAAAAAATCGTGTGAAGAAATGTTTGAATTTTAAAGTGATTAAAATCTGTATTATGTAGAGAATATTAGATATTTCGATCTAAATATTTATTTTGTTCAAAATTTGGATGTGTCTGTATGTACTTATTTGTGGAAATAGAAAAATGACTGCAATGGATATCAGAGGGAGAGAGAGTCAACGCATTGATCGGCCATCTGATGCCGTGGGTTAATAAATCGAGGTCAACTCAGTCCACTTGAGTCTCTGATTAATGTAAAGTGGCTTTATCTCCAGCGCACACGTTGTTCGCATCGAAACGGCCAGACATTTTATACCACACACGGTATGTACGAAGCCTCTACCAAGCTAATTTATCTACTTTCTTTCCGAGCGCTCGCAAAAATCACAAGCGGCTAGGCGAGGATAAAAGGAAGTTCAGCTATTGTAAAATTAGCGTAATCTCGAAAAAATGGGGATTTCGCAATATTGCACAAACAGCCCCTATCGATTCTTCTAAATTCGCTTGCTTCCCACAAAATTCATATAAAAGAGAGAGAGAGAAAGCGAGAGAGAGAGAGAGAGAGAGAACATTAAAAAAATTATCTTCTTTAATTAAAATCGGACAAATTCTCTTATAGCTTCCACGTATAAATTCACCCCCGTAGCACCCCGTGGATGTGGACGACGCTATCTGAGGCGCGTGCGCGCCGATATTGACGTTCGCCCTCTGTTTAGAGGGTGGTGTAGCTCGATACGAACGAAGGAGCAAAACAGAGATTAAATTTTCATGTCACGCGTTTTCGTCAGTATCAAAACACTCAGGAAACATAATATCAGTAAAGGAAACGATTTACTTTCGAGTGTTCATCTATCGGACCACAGATACCTAACGCGAGTCATTTTAAAAATAAAGAAAATACGTAAATTTTGAATCATGTATTTCTGAGAAAAAATAATCGCTATATAGAGTCCATGTAAAAAAAACTCAGATGTTAAATTGATCAACTTTTAACAAAGTTTGTAATTTTAGTATCGGAGCGATTAGCTTATAGCGCTTTATCTACGAAGTTTTTCTACTTTCTATTTCGTAGAGACGATCGGTTTGACTTCTGAGAAGCTCATACATCGGCCCTCGCGCGATGATGATTTGTATCACGTGCAAATCATGAAGGGGATAGACGTATTAATCTCTATATCCGACACGCGTTTCCAGTACTTGGACGTCTAGCGCGGTCAGCCTCGTGCTAGAAAGTGCGGTTGGAAAATTATATACGTGGAAACTACTACGTTTAAACGCGTTGGATCGCGACGAACAGCGTAATACGCGACGGAGAACGCGAACGCGTGCACTCGCATCGCTACCGCGGCTTTGTCGCAATCGCAATCGGGTCGATGACCTTATTAGTCACCGGAATGGAGAGAACGCGCCATTTGAATAATGCCACCCTCGCCGAACGCCCTTTCATAACGCCGCACGTAAATCGAAGCCGATCAATGGCATTTGAGTCGTTCTAGCAGAGAAACCACGAGTAGAAGGTAGACCTCTTGGAAGGAGGAAAGAATAGGGGAAGAAGAAAGAGAAACCTGGCGGTTGTTCGTTATTAGAGCGCGCGATTCTTCTTTCATTTATCACAATCTCCTCAGAAAAATCTTCAATATCAGCAATGTTTTTCTTTCCGAAGCGATTCTTCTTCACGACTCGTGATCATAAATTTCTGAACGGCTAAATTCTGAAAATCTTCTCACATTTTCACGAAAAATGTATGCAATATTCTTTTTCATCGGTATATAGACAAAGAGAATTGCACAAAGACCGAGAGAGATACTTAAAAAAAAAAAAAAAATCTAGCCTGTGCGCGTCTGTGAATTATCTCGCACTTGCAAAGGATGTGTAAGAAATTAACGAACCGATCGAAAATCGCGCAGCACCTCCGTATGAGGGCGAATGATGAGGCGAATGATCCAATGTAAATTTAACAGCTTTGTGCGTGGTTGCGCGCGGAAGAAGAGACAATTTCGCGCTTCGTTGAGTTTCACCTGCTGTCGCTCGGTTATGCTCGTTAGGACGTGGAGCCTTGCCTTGTCCGTGAGCGTGTTGCGACTGTAATTTGCACTCTACGACTAAAATATTTGCCGGGATCGTCTATCGTAGCGTGAAACCTCGACCCCTCAAACTGGTCAAAAATCCGTAAAGCTGACCATAAGCTCCGAAACGTTATGTATGGTATTATGGTGTGCGCTAGATACCTAAACGTCCACATACGTCTCTCCTATCTCGTATAGTTTATACTATAAGTCCATACTTAATTTTTCGATCTACTTGTAAAATTTTGTTGACATCCCAAAATTGTGTTTAATGGAACTGAGAGAATTTGGAAAGAAACCGCTTAGTTTTTTGGTTCGATCAGGAATTATGTCATATCTTGAGTATATCTACAGATATTTGAAATTACGTCTATGACGCAGCTCGAATCGTGCCTACGTCAACATGTCTCGCCGGAGATGTCCGTCAAGGTTGCCTTGAAAGATCTCGTTGTACGTCGTTAAATGTATACATTCGTTGTGTATAGAGTGGCGGATAAGAAAACAGATTTAGAAGATTTATGTCCAATATGAGATTTCACTAACAATAAGTATTGTGCATTATTATCAGAAAAGTAAACATTTAATTATTTATTAAATTATTTATTAAATGTGCCAAATATTTCTTCGATTTTATAATATAAAACCGAAAGTGCCAAAGATAACAAATTTGTGTCCTGAATTTACAAACGCCAAATAATATATTTGATTTAACATCTTTAATGCTTTACTCAACATTAATAAATCTCGCGGAACGAGAAAATAGCAAAAACGACAATTCTGTCGCCAATCGATAATTAGACTAAAAAGAAATGTTCACATATGTATTATATGTGTATATACGAATTATACAATCAAGATGCACTTTTTTGGAGTGGAGCGGCGACACTGTGGCTTCGGAGAGAAAGCTGCAACGTGTACCGTAAACATCGCGTAGAGAGTACTAGCAGTGTTGACTGTCGACACACTTCTTCCATTGGAAAATCGATTGCTATCGAATATCGTCGCGAGTATAAGAAGAAATTCTATTTACTCCCTTTTTTGTCTTTTTTTTAAATACATGTTCGCCTGGAATAATAAGGTCAAAATATGTTGCATCGTTATTTAATTAACATGCCAGTAGACGTACAGTAAATCTTTCAGTGTCATTTTGATTTAAATCTATGTCGCGCAAGCATTGATTTAAAAAGATTTTACACCTAGAGTGACCTAGAAGTTTCGATTGCTGATATAGATGAACAGTGAAACCGTAGGTACGTGTAATTGGGTTACACCATGCCGCAGGACCGCATTAAACGGAGCATTAAGTGAAATTGCTGACGCGCTTAATAGAAAGAGAAGAGCAAGAAAGAGAGAGAGAGAAAGAGAGAGAGTCGTCGGCGAGGAGTAATCAAGATGAAATAGATTATTGGACCGCGTTCTACTCTCCGAGTGGACGGGAATACTCCCCGTTATTGCGCATTACGTATCACGCGTATTATGACGAGCAAAAGGGTTAACGGTAATGCGATAAGTGATTATTTCCGCTGGAGCAATCGTCACTTTCGAGCTAAGAAACGGAGCTGCGAGAGAGCCGAAGTCCGCAAAACGTAAACGTCGATTTTAATACGCGCCGCGCGTTATACCTGGTAATTTTCAGGCGAGCGGGTACTCTGCGCGTCGTCGACGTCGTGATTTATTTTCCGTTGATACGCGGTGAAACCGGTATACTTGTCCGTAACCGAGTTCTCGTGAACCGAAAAACCGCACGGTTGCACGCACAAAGGTTCGCGAATACGGTTAATTAAAAAATTAATCAAAGTAATTGCGTCAATGAGGTCAAACGCGCGCGCGAGATGCCGAGATGGTTTTCAACGATTACGAAATAAGCCCTGGTATTATTAAAAGTAATACCACTAGATTATATTATCTTTTATGTAACGTGCGATAATACTCTCGCCTCGTTCAATAGGTGCTTTGAGATCATTAGGATAATAATGAATTACGTGGCGAACGGACTTACTGGCACTCGTTCATGATCTCCTCCTGCGTTCGCACCTGCACCGGAGCCAACGATTCTACATCAGTGCCATAATCGCGGAAGCAAGATGTAATCTTCTCGTCGAAGGTGTTGACGAGATCCTCGAGGCTACCGCTGAACGGGCTGAACGTTCCTTCCTGGAGGATGTCGGTGCCGTTCTCGTGTGTCGTGGGCGGCTCATTCGCGTTACAATTTTCCCCGAAACTCGCGTCCAGGCTGGCGTCCAATAATTGTTCTGCGAAATCAAGAGAACGATCATTATATCTGGCAGCGCGAGACAAGGAATGTGTCTCTTAATTACGCGCGGGATATCGACATTTTTTTTTTGTTAAATTACACTTTTCAGCCAGCGACATCGCAGATGTCTTTTTCCCCTTCGTTGAAGTAAATTCTGATCTAGATTTACCCCCCACAGTGCCGCACTTTGATATTGATGAAACGCAAAGATGAACTGAGGTCGCAGGTCGCGATATCGAGCGTTATCGGATGCGACACCGCTCGTCGTCGCTCCAATAAGAGTATTATACCTACTCATCCCTCTCTCGCGAGATATATATATATATATATATATATATTTCTTCTCGTGCCAAGCCCGATTCTGCGACGCAGATTACGCGAGACGAGGAGGTAGAATTTCAAGAGGTCTGCAATGCGAGATGACTTTTAATCCGCATATTTGAAAGCGTCTTATCGCACAGAAATTGAATTGCACGGAAAAGCTAAACATAAAGCAGCACCCTGCGAACATTGATCAAAGACTCGACAGATTATTTTATTTTCTCAGAGATGGAATCTAGGGGGATCGTCCGTGATTCCCTGTGATCTAGAAAGGTGCGGAAAGAGTCGGTTATTATCGCGGCGAAAATTAATGGCCTTGATGGGAGAATTGCCGCTCGTCGCGGTAAAGAATCGTAGGTGTCGACGGAGGAGTAGCTCGTGCTCGAACGTCGCTGGTCGCTGTTATGCTATATTCGCGAGCAAACACACGGGCATTTCGGGTGACGTCGAAGGAATCCTACTATACGAAGTTAACCGGAGACGGATTTCACGGTGACGCGACCGAACGACAAAAATAAATTCGGAGGAAGGTCCGCGGTCGGTCTGAGTCAAGTAAACCTAGCTTTTCCATTTTCCTACCCGTTTTGGCTGCCGAGGCAGGTATAGAAATTCTTTTAACCGTACCGAGCGTCAAGAGTGCCCCAATCGGGCCCAACATTCGTCAGTCCCGGGGCCCCGTTGCGGGACGAGGCACGTTAACACCTGTCGATTTCTAAGGAACGCGCCGCGTGTATTCCTTCGCTCTTTTAATTCACTGGTGGCGCGAGGGATCGATTTACCCCCAGAGAACTGTTCGGAGAATGAAAATTCAGGTCGCGAATCGCGCGGCGCGGCGCCTTGTGTAGAATTACATCACCGCCGTAACCGCCGCGAGCGATATTCTTCAGCGATTTAACATTTCCACGAAAGTTTCAGCCGTCTGCCTGGTACAGGCGTGCAAAATAGGATATCCGTTTACGTCAATTGACGTGGGAACTGGGAACTGTGGGAAGGAGAGCTCGCGGGGCCGCGTTGTTTCCATATCAGCGTATCAGCGTTTGTCGCTAATTTCGAAAAGTTTCGGTAGTCTCACGTGCCCCGGGCGACGGACGTGAGAGGCGGACGGGCCGAACGAGCGTCGCAGAACACCCCGCGAGGGAGGGAGTCGGGAGAGAACAGAGAAAGAGCGATTGTATCGCCCGAGGCGCGCATCGGAGACGGAGTAAATAAGGCGCGTGTTTCGCACCTGTCAGGAGGTTCATGTTCTTCAGGCTGGCGGTGTCCTCCTCCTCGAAGCGCGCGAGGGGTGCCTCGAACTTCAACTCGGCGATCTTACCTGCCATGTCCCTCATTATTGAACGTGAGGGAGGACGAACGCGGGCGCGACGGGAGAATTCGGCGTCGCGGCCGAACGTGTGCGCGTCTCGTTTTTTTTTTTTTCGCAGACCGCGCGGGAACGGACCGTGGCTCGCCGGATCGTGTTTCGTTTATCCGACGAGATCTCGAGAACCGAGGCCGAGACGACGTCGACGACGCGACCGAAACATGTAGGAGGTGCGACGACGCGCGCGCGCGCGCGCGCGTGGACCCACACACACGTCACACACACACAAACACACACACACACCCGCACGCACGCACACACCCGCGTGCGCGCGTTCACGACACGCGAAACTCTCGAAACGTGCGCGCGACAACCCCCTGTCGACGCGACGGACACGAGCCAACCGACTGCGAGCGACTGAGTCGACTGACGTGACGTGGAGTGGAGGGGACCTGCTCCTCTTCGCTCACTTCGCTGCTCTTCGACGATGGGCACCGTGGCACGGGTGGTGGTGGTGGTGGTGCTGGCGGGTTTGCGGGTTACGTTGGAGTTGAATAGTAGGTGGTGGTGGGAAGATGATCGCCGGTCGTCATGGTAACCGCTGGCTGAGCCCGCTGAACGCGCCGATGTCACGAATCATCTCTCTCCGCCAGGACCGGCTTTATCGTGAGAAGCGGCCACGTTCAGGGCCAACTCAATTCGCTGAATCTGTGTACGCATCTACGGGTCTATTTGCTCTATTCGCATTTTATAGGTAATTTTACTCTTTCTCTTTCCAACGTCCAAATATATAGTATACCGTTTCGTTTCAAATACAAAAAATGCTACGTGGTAGAAGTAAAACAAATGAATCTACGTGCTCCGGTTTGTTAGCGAGGATACTTGTTCTTTACCGCAGGCTTCCTAGAACTCCCGCCGGTCCTGATCTCTCTTCAGTGCCGTGTCACGTTTGTTATAATTTTGGCCATTTATCGAAAATAGAACAGATCGATTGTAGATATGCGGATTCTGCTGCACGTTCATGTCTACAACCCAATCCTGCGACTACTTTTGTCTGAGAAAATTAATAAGCTACTTAGCTTGTTATCTTCAATTAAGTTTTGATTGCGCCAGATAATATAGCTAACTTTGCTTTAATTTTGTCTAGATTTCTCTTCGTTAAAAGAACGGAGAACAGTTGAGTTAACGTTTTTATTCAAGTGCAATGAGAGCAATGAGAACGAAAAAGGAGAAACAGTCTATACAACTTTTTGATGAGAAGCTTAATTAATTAAATTAAAAGTTAATTCTTATGGAAAGATCAGAGATTCGATGTTGCATCGTTGGCGTATCGCTTGATGCAACTGGACTTTAATTATATACGGTATTGCTCCGACCCGCTTGCTGGATAAAGCGCAGGCTTGTGAGATAGAACGATAGAAATAACAAGCGGCGAGATGTCGCTGTTGAATGTTAAAAAATGCCATTTATTGATGCTGCGTAAAATAGTCGGTGATGGCGTTACGAAATTAATTTTTGGAAAAATTATTTATTGTTCGTTTCTCTTACAATATTTTTTTTAACTATCCCTTGTCTACGCTATATTGATTGTAAATACGTACGCTGTGGACATTTGCTCAGCGGGTAAAAACTCGACAGTGCAATCAGCATCCGTGGATAACATTTAGATTACAGAAAGAACAATTATAAGTCACATCAGTCATGTACTGCCATCTTTCCTATATTTTCACATACCGGTAATAAATGTATTGTTCAGTATATTTTTTCGGTTGAATACTAAAATACAGAAGAATTAATTGGTGAGTCCTTCGAATGAAACGTCTTCTACACGAGCGACATGAATGTCACGTTGTACGATGTAAGAAAGTTGTATAAAAAGTCGCGAACTCTTTTCTCTTCTATGCTCCAAATAAATGATGTTGTTTTTCGCCTCTCTCACACACACACACTATCCTTCTTCAAATAATTTTAACTGTCATAACTCGATATAATCAGAGGAACGTGATCGAAAATAGATTTCGAGCTACTGCGGGTTGAAAGAACCGGTTGAAATCGCGGATTAAGAAAAGTCTACATGCGTTTCAAAGATGCAGGTAGATAATTTCGGGATGATCAGGGCGCGAGTTTATCGGAGAAATACAACAGCCGTAGTTATATCACGAAAGATATAATTAAATCTCGAATCTCGATCCAAGTTCGCTCTGTACGATAGAAAAAATATTTCAATGAGCTTTTAATAAATCTCCGCCCATTAAAGTGAACCAATCGTGCAGCTTTTATATGCTGCAAAAAAAGTGTCCCGTCATTACGAGTTGCATAAAGAAACAATTAAGGCACGTTGCATCTAACAAAGTTCGAAAGAACGCGCGATCTGATTTCCATCCTTGGCGAGAAGCGATGGTTATAGATAAGCGCATGTTTCAGGGTCCGAAGTGGGATGAGAGGGGGATGGAAAACAACATTATTATATGTATATTTATCTGGAGCACAGAGTTCGTGATTTTTTAATACAACTTTCTCTTACGTCATATACAATATGTTCACGTCAATGTGTTCTCGTGTAGAACACGTTTTATTCAGTAAAATTTCGAATAGCACACGCAATTATCTGTTGAAATGATTCCGTCTCACCCTAATCCCGTCTCAAATGTCGGATTAGATGCCGCGAATCCTGCATTCTTTTATAAATTAGCCCACGTCGCGACCTTCGCGAGTGATCTGTCATCCGTCTTTATCGTAACACGTGTCGAAGGAAAATCGAACACCACCACGTGTAAAACGTCGATTTCGACGTCATGCTTGTGGCAAGCTAGTGTGCGTGTGGGCGGACTGCGTGCGGATAGAAAGAACAAATGGAGGGATTGTAGTCAACCTTGGCATCGCACCTCTCGTAACGTAAATCTCTTTGTCACTACTGGACATTTTAATAAAAATGACATGAAATATAAGAATGTGCTCTCCATAAAAACTAATTAATCCCATTCTCCACATCCATGCGGCTTTTTCCCATTCATTCTTCGTATCAAAATCAATATATGGCTTTGACTAAATTATATGTTAGTAGAGTGGAACTGATTTTTGTCGCATTCGATCGAGTGAAAAAAAATTGGACAGGATGCAATGTGCAAAATTGAGTGAAATTTAATTTCATAAAGAATATAAGATATATTCGTGATTTATTTGTCTCCCTGGTGTATTAATCAGTCGTTAATGCAACTTCCGACACGTAATCTCATATCGGAAATAAAGTTCGTATTAAAAAGTGTTTGAGCTTAACCCTTAAATGCCACCCGGGGTCCAGCGGACCCCAGACCCTTTACAATGATATATTTTCAAATGTTCCCCCCAAAAATGGAGCTCATGCTCCCATTGATGATAGTTGAGTGCGTGACCTACCCGGTTGTACACTTAGCAGTACTCAGTTTACTTAATTTTTTATACTATGTTGAAATTGAAATTTTAACAATATAAGCATTTTATTCTTTTTTCTAAGCCTTGAACAACATTAAAAATAATTTTCATAACTAAATGTCAAAAAATCAATGAGTAAGGAGACATTTTTCATGCTGGGGTCTTTTAGACCCCATGTGTCATTTACGAGATTCTTGAGAAGTGTGGGGTTTTTATTTAAGGGTTAAGATATGCATATCAGAAAGTTGTAACATTAAGATACGCAGAAATGTTAGAAAATCTATAATTCATAACACGTGCTACAAACATTACTTTGTGTTTAAAACACAATCTTGTGAATTATAATTTATAATCTAACGGCAGACGCCTTTTTTAACGGTTATAATCACCGAGAAGTGAATGATCAAAAGCGAGTTGAAAATGGAGCGAATAAAAATAAAAGAAACATATGCGTTACACATAACGTTGATAATATTTTAAGATCCAATATACCGACATACAGCAATATTTTTCAATTGATTTCCGGAGGCGACATAACCATCTACAAATAAGATGATAATTAATTCTAATTAAATAGGCTCAATAATTTTTAATCATCATAAATGTATGAATGATTTTACCCTCGAACGAAAAGAAACTAGAAACTTGTTGCGAGTGCCCGAGGTTGGAAAAAAAATGCTGATTTAACATCAAATGTAATAATCGCCTGTCACATATATGACGTTATGCAGGTGATTATTACCGTTTGTCTGTCGTACTAATTATGAACAGAGAGCTGAAAAATTGAGCGGTAAATATGCATGGTATCTTTATACGTGAAAAATTGAAAGACGTAAACGCAAAATGACATATCTTAGATCGTATAAATTCCCTAAGTAATTTATTGACATTACAAGGCGGCAATAATATTGGCGGCCTACAAGATACTTAATCACACTCTATAATTATTCTACGCTATTGCATTCACATATATAATTTTTTTGCGTATCTACATTGCATTGCCTCTTGCATAAATATCAATATCTTTTTAAATTAATAGAGGAATATTTGTCATGTACATTTCATATAAACGTTAATTTAGTTTGCAATTGATACATGATGGATTTGTGTATAATTATTTTAACGTTTGTATTATGCATATTTGTATATTTGTAATATGTTCATTACTTATAATTTTATCATTACCATTACCATTATTACCATTAACCATTGATAATTACCATTATAATTGTGACTATAATTGTGTTAGTTTAAAAAATTTAATCGAATGATGTAACTACGGATGATTTTCTAAATTATAGTTTGAAAATGCATACACGTGTAATGTAGCATTAAAAGGAAGTATAATTTTCAACAATCATGAACAGACTGCGCTTTTATATCGCTAAAACAAAAGAAATCGTATGTTACAGCGGTTCAAGTAATATGGCTAACGTAATAAAGCAACCGAGTGAGTCACATCGCAAATCTTGTGTACCTACTCGCCCGTTATCTGTTATGCAAAACAATAATAAATGCAACGTATCGATGGACGCGCGTTTCTTTGCGCTCGTAACGTGTATTTTCAATCGCAAGAATTGTTCTACTGTCTTCTTTGGCGAGACATGCACACACAAAAATATATATAATGCCAATAAAATAAATAAATAATTAATTAATGTAGTTGGAAACAGTGTATAATTATTTACATAAAAAAAACGAAAGAGAAAAATTAGCAGCAGGAAGGCGTTCCTGAATAGATTACTTTGTCATTATCGCATATCGATGAAAATGCACGAGATAAGATCGTCGCGGGAAAACCACAAATAGAATATCCGATAATATTCAGTAACGTGTAGCAAGGACTCGGACATTTTTCAGATTTTTTTCTTTCACAATTCAGGGATAAATCTCGATGGAATCGTTATTTATATACGCAATACGTGGATTTGCGCCGCGCAGCAATCGTCGGTGACATCCGTGATGGAAAGTAAATCGTGTAATAATGTCAATTTGCACAACAAACACGAGCAATGTTCTTTTAATTGCATTACGATTAAATGGCTCTTTGCTCGCGACGAAAGCATTACTAATCGCGAGATCTCTCGGCAATAATTTTATTTAATGATTCTGTTTAAGTCGTGCGCTCGAAAGTAGATTGCGCAACTAATCGCACATGTCTATCAGAATTGTGCTGTTGTAAATTGTAATTATGCAAAACAAGTAACTATTAGTTAAACGACAGTTTTATCGATTGATGCAAGATAACGTGCGTCGATTAAACGCATTTATTTTTGTCGTGAATTTTTCAGTTGAGAAATTTGTTTCTGAATATTCGCGCAAAGAATATTTTACACTGATAAAAATTCGATGTAAAATCGTAAATTTCGATAAACAAAAGAATAGAATGTTTATAAGATTTTATGGAATACTCGCGAACGGTTATTGCATCAAATGATACACAATGAGCTCGTTAATGCACGTATCCTCGTGTATAGTCTGACAGTTCGTCCCAAGTGTATCAATAGAACCCCATTACTGATAGCCACGGATCTCGCTCCCTAATCAAATTTAATGGAAAAATAGACCAGGGGAGTCTCGCTCGAACATATTGTGTATGTCGTCGGATAGTAACGACCCCTAATCCATGCACGATCATCCTTCTCACATCGTCAGTCTATAGTTGGATACAACGCGTTAAGGGGACAAAGCACGTCGTACGTATCTTCCGGTGAATTCACGAGAAACCGACGGACATCCGGTCTTTTTGGGAAACAAGTAAGCAGTAAAAAAAAATAGAGTAAGGATAGAAGTTTTCATCGAGAGTATGCGTTGCGACGTTCCGATTTATTTCGAGTGTCTTGTCGGGCGCTCGTCCGCTCGATCGCTCGCTCGCAGTTCCTTACCTTCTTCATACCGCGTTTCGATGCATAATTAAGACTTCCGCTTCGTCGATTCTTAAGCGAATTATTGAAATAATTCGATCGTAAAACTTTATGTATTGAAACGTGAATACACATACGTTTAACAGACAAGTGTTCATATAAACTTCGTCAAAAATTTGTGCCTATTACTTGAGCAAATAAGTTGATGACCTTATCGGTATTTTATTGTAGTTGTTACCTTCAAAACAAATGGGTACAATTCTATCTAATAATAAATAAATAAATAATGATTGTAATACCTAAATACTTACAATTAGTAGTCTTTAGGTATTAGTCTTAGGTTTAGTTGTCTAATAATAAACATTTTCTTACTTGAATGTAAGCGACATTTATGTGACAATTTGAGTGATAATAAGATAGAAGTTATTAGATGAATTAGATGAGAAACTCCAATAGTCATTAATACAATTATAAATGTAATATTTTTTCACCAAATATAATAGTAATATAGAAATTAATATAATGACTACTATGCGCGTCGGTTTATTCCTTTTACAGATCAAATATTATTATAGCTTTAATATTATAAATATTTATCTCTGTATAGCAACACCGCTTACACCGCATATTCTAAATTTAGGTGACAAGAAATGCGTTGCTTATATACGTCCATGCCAATAATAACCTCTACCGAATACCTATGTGCTGCACGAAGCGTCAAGTCGAAACGAAATCACGAACTGAATGTATATTACGAAAATAGTTATTTTGAATTATTATAGAGTTAATTGTATTCTAAAAGCTAAAGCAGAAAAGTTAAAAAAAATTATTGTAAGTTTCTGATTTAACTTCTCATGAACTTTTCTTTATTTTTAAAGAAAGAATATCAACGTGCGATAAGATTAAACATTGTTATCAAATAAATCTCGACAATGATCCGAGTATTGTTGCTGGAGTATATTTGATTTGATGGTACGTCAGACTCAATCAGATTCAATTCCTACGCATTAACGATCAATTGAGCAGCATGTGCCACGCGATCGTGATACTATCAATATAATATAAGGGGTGGTCTATAATACTTATTATTTCTTGTCATCTACAACTCTGTAAGTAATATAACAGTGTAACAATATACATATATCCGAGTTATTTTTTCTTAAAAACTAAGGAGAGATTAATCCTATAGTAATCTGTTTTTCCGAGTATGAACAGTGGTTGCAAAGATAGTGCGCTATAAAATTTTTAATAGAGAAGAACGTATTCACAGAACTAAATTCAGAGAGTTCTTAAACGAAAGGCAGCTCGGTAAATCTGAGACACCAGATATTGTCGTATTGGTCACCGATCGACGAGTATGCAACGGGACATTTGCATACTCGTCATGTACAATGTTAATGCCTCATGGAACGATAGCGCTTTATCACACATTTAAACACGAGCTGTCAAGCAAACTGTAGCAATTGCATCGATAAAGATGACGACCATAATAGTTCTCAGTAATAACATTAGGTTGCGATGCATCATTAGAATCGTGCGCGACTGCCACTTCGCCGGCTTCGCTTGTGTATTTCTATTATAGTTCGATAAGTCGTTTTCGGCAAGTTGTTAGCTGGTGCACAAAACTATCGCGCGATAAGAGATCCCATCACTGACCAGGATCTCAGCATCCGCATCTGCGTATGCGCGCGTGTAATAGGATAGAGCGTTGCTCTAGAGAGTCTAGAATTCTAGAGCAACAGAAGCGGAACGGTGTTATCGCAGGTGCAGTCAAGTGGGTACCGCATATCTCGTTCTGGTGCAGATCGCGTGTGCAGATACGTGATAAATGCAGATAATGCGCTAATCGCGCTTCATTCGGACAAATTTTCGTCCGCGTCACGCGACTACTCATTGTCAGTCGGCTCGAAATTAGCCATCGAGCACGTATTAACTCTAGTGGCTTTTATAAAAGTTTCAAATAAATTGCTGTCGCGCGAGTCTCATTTCGATTATCTTCAATAAATGTGTTTATTACAAACATATACGATACGGTAAAAGTAATCTTGAACTTTCGGTGCAATAAAACCGTCTCAAGTATACTTTCGATTTTATACGCGTATTTTTCATATCGGTTGGTATTTAAAAAAATAGACGTAAGATAATATAATAAAATTTAAAAAATGTTACACATAGTATAATGAAAATGTGCGTCGTCTTTCGCATTAAATACTTAACGTGAACTTACTCAATAAATGAATTAACATAGTAAAGTAAATCGAATGTTTTTTGTCATTGCCTTCTTATGCGGCGTCAAACATAGATTTATTTTGATAGAATTATTGAGATAGAAATCAAGAACGCGATCGATAAAATAACAAAAATCGATTTTTTTCATTGGTTTTCCACGACCGACTAAACAGGAGCAATTGATTCATTTTGAAGACATGCACACAGACTTATCGCGACATATATTTGTTTCTTCCTCATTTACGCACGTTTACATTGTCGCGTCGGTCTATCTAGTAAACAGTTTAATTTCTGCAGCACGCATGCGATTCCATGTCAATATCAGCTCGCGAAATAATACTAACGAGGTTCCATAAACTTAAATGCCTTGGAAAACAGACTGTTATACTGTAGATTATACTATATCGACAATTGTATTAAGCCAGATTAAGTTTGATTTAACAATCTTATAACTAAAATGATATCACGAAATTAATATATCGATAGTCTCCATGAAATTTTATTTAATAATTCGATAACAAATGACGGTTTAAACGATCTCGCGAGTAAATTAAATTATTAGAGTAATTTATTCGTTATACGATCTTCCAGTTTTAAAGTGATCGTGCATCAAGCTTCACAAACGATCATATTACATAGCCACGTCGCGCGTCGCGAGGACAACTTGTCTGTCGACACATTTAATATAATACGACTTTAATTTTAACATACACAACTTGAGTTTCGGTTTATCGAAAAAAGAAAAATCCAGTATATTAGGAATAATATTACATTCTCCAAATACCTGAATTTTTTGGTAATAATTTGGATTTGTCATCTTTCTTCGAATTGCATGAATTAATAAGAACCAATAGTCGGGTGACCAATTCCTCGTAAAGAGGAATTGATTTCCCGCAATAACAGGACAGACAGGACAAGATTCTACATTGGTATATGATTCAATTTTCCCCTACTATACGAGGATATACACACTTTTATTTTTATTATGAGTAAAAGGAATTGTACTATTAAAAGTGCGTCAGAAAGTGCTCCCCGCCGAAGAGTTGTGCATAATGAACAATGTATATATGCATTTCTTTCCTTCCTATCTAAAAAAAGGCATGTTAAATCGATACTCGTATTCGATACGCACTATCGGGGAACGCACTGTTAGCGCTATTGCATCATTCTATCTTTATCGCTCATCAGGTGTAAAATAAGGATAGAATAAACAAATAGCGCTAATAGCACGCTCCCCGAATAAGGTCTCCGACAGGTTGCTAAAACTGTTCCAACGAAACATATATGGTTACGATCGTAGTGAGACGGGCTGCGACATGACGAAATTGTTTCTCATTAAGGTGATCCTAAAGCCGTGATCCTAACCGGTTTTTTTTCAGTTTTTTTCTTAGCACTAATCTTTTAATTGGCTTTATAGAAATGCAAAATTCTTGTCTAGAATTAAAGTACGCATCAAAATCTAGGTCATGGTGGTCGAATTTATATGTGGTGGTCGTCACGTATAACAAAAAATATTAATTTTTTTTCGTTTTCGATATAAATTCGACCACCATGACCTAGATTTTGATGCGTACTTTAATTCTAGACAAGAATTTTGCATTTCTATAAAACCAATTAAAAGATTAGTGCTAAGAAAAAAACTGAAAAAAACCGGCTAGGATCACCTTAAGTGCTGAAATACTCCAATAAATCGCCTTTACAAATGCACATCGAGTCGACCTCGACATCGTAAAGTCGACATTACCAATTATTAGTTGCTGTTCAATTAAAGTCAAAATAGATTATTCCTATTCCAGAAACTTACGGTTATTTTTATTGATTTGATTTAATCGATAACTCGAAAATGAAGCGTGATGATTTCCATGACTGATTCTTTATTACATTATTTTTCGTTTTTATTTATTGGCTCTAACAATATTTTTATCATTTAATATTTTTTCTCAATTGCAACAAACATCTTTTAGCAAATATTGTCAATTTTTGTATATGTTACCCATTTAGCTTCTTTTTTCTTAATTTTATAATTAATCCAATAATCTATTACGAGTGTACAGATGTCCCGTATACATGATAAAACAAAACAGTAGGATATTTGATACATGGACAAACATCTGATATCGATACCTGGCGATTGAGCTCCGTGCCAGTCTAACACCTGCAGGCACGCTAAAAGATATACGATGTTCAAAAATGAATGCTATTCGCAAATACATAGAAATAAAAATGCAATGGTTTATTAGTCCGCTCGCTAATGACTGTTCGAGACAATAAAAATTTGAATCGGTTCACTAACAACAGATGTAAGGCGGTTGAATCATACAATTCACCCTGTGTTTCAAGGACAGTTTCTTTCTATTAAATCTTTCTATCAAGTCTTCTAAAGGCTTCCGTTGAGCAATTCTTCGTACAACAAAACCTTACCATTCACCGTTCTGTCCCCTCTTTCCATCGAATGCGGAAACTAGCATAACATGTTCATTCAGGATTCGCTACCGCATCTGATTTGAAAGGCTGCAAGGAATGCTTGGGAGACCATTTTATTGAGGCCATTATTTCATTGTCGATCGTTTATCGATTGTGTAGCTTATCGAGTGTCGCGATCAAAGGACGCACGATACGCGAACATACGGCCATGAAGATGCTTTGTAATTCTCGCTGCAGCTCCACGCGATTTAAATCACTGAGTCGCTGAGCGGTATCAGCTTGCTAAAAGTTTATCGTTTGCAACGAAAACGAACAGTATGTTTAATCCGTCAGCAATCGTAATAGAAGCCAATAAACAGCGTTCTATCGGTTTTTGTCATTGTAGAAAAATCGATTTCGTAGACTTGAAAAAATCTATGATGGCGAGTAACCGGATATTTAGATTGTGTTTTTATACTCGTATACTCGTTGGGCTCAATCAGGTAATAATAAGGCGAAGTCTCTCAGTTATATATGTTTAAGACAAGGATAGCCTCGAACTATACGGTCTTTACTATGACGGTCTTCAAAGGTACCATGTCCGATTCTAGATATGCATGGTTACGACTATCAGTGACCTTCGAGCTGATAGATCGATAGGAGTCGTTATCTTTGGCATGTTCCATTCTCCACACAATAGCACAATTGCTCGTATAAGGGCGTAAACAATCTCAGCATACGATATAAGATAAAAATGTGCAGACAAGGCATATATTTAGGGGAAACAATTTCAATATCCGCGGTATACGGTGTAAATTATAATAAACACATTACGATATACAACATAACAATAATAGCATTCGATTATTATAATTTAAAGTTTTAAATTGCGTAATAAAGTCTAATTTATAGACTCTAATTTAAATATTTTCTATTTGTTCGTTAAACATGAGGACGTACTATTTTCCAACAAAAATTGGCAAGTCGAGCATTAGTTGAATCTATTTACCATCATACAAATGCAAAATAAATATTAATTCTAATTTAATTGCTTTTCGATGTTTTTGCTAATATCTTACGCGAATCGACAATTAAGTACGTTCTAGTGTTAAAATTAGACAGCTGTATAATCGATAAGCACGCATATTATCTCTTGCATTATGTAACAATGTGTCACGACAAACGGCAGCGTCAAATAGAAATTATTTTCTAATTTTATATGCAACACGTGTGCACATTTTTATGTTGTACATTTTGCAAGTATTTAATAGCAAATCGTCAGAATTTTATTTATGTATACAATATAGAATTATACGCTGGACTGGTGAAAACATGAAATTCTGTTATTATTCCAAGCTATAAAGTGATCTTGACATTAAACTTTATGCGCATTTTTCTCTCTGGAGATACAAATACAAATTGTTATAGGGCATTGCACAGATTTGCAATTTTTATATTATTATAGAAAAAGATCAAACCACGCGTTTGCCTCGATTCCTCGACTTTTCGTCTAATTGTAAGCTTATATTCTTGCTTCTCCTCTGGCAATGCAACGCTCCTCACTGGAGTAAAAAATAAGATCCAGTTTATCATAATAAATCACTGCAATATTATACAAAGCTGCAACATAATTACGCGATGATTGCAGGTCGATCCAAGGCTGATTAGATATCCTTTGATATTAAAAAACGGGGGCGTCGCCTAAGTATCCTAAACTATATCTATCTGTCCCTGAACCTGCAAGAATGCCTGTTGCTCCTACAGAGCGTATATAAGACTGACAGCGTTCTATTGCAATGCACAGTGTTAGATTACCACCTCGTCGACAACAACTGAGCATCGCGTTGTTAGCGCTTGGAGAACTTGCTTCCACAGTTGTTCTCTGCAATTCGTGTATTGAAACTCTCAAGACACAAGTGCGGTATTTAGCTCACGGATCTTATCGTTCGTCATGGAGAACATACGCGCAACAAATCAGCTTGATGCGATTCGCATCGACAGCGACAAGACTACCAATTTTGCGAAAGATGCACCGAGGATTACGAAATACTCGGTAAGAAGTTAAATTGAACGAGACGATAATTAAAATAATAATCCGCGTGTATTGTTACACTTTAAAAACCGATTTAATATGTTTTGTGAATTTGGCGTAATATGTCGAAGTGCTTCACTTCAGATTCGAGAGAAATATAATTTCTGAGGGCTCTGCTTTTAAAACCGCAAACACGGAAGATTGCATCTCTCGAGTCCAATTGGACAGATAGATAAACAATTATTATTATATTTTGTAAGAACGCGATAGCCCAACAGCATTATTTCTGCTTGTGGTTCTTACTTTTTAGTTTTTTTTTTATTATTTATGTTACATATTACGTATTCGCGACGTTTTCTCTCTGGAATATATCACTATTTTATTTCACGTAACAAACATGAAGATTGTTTTCGCACGTATTACTGATCGCGTTGAAATGTTTGATCGTATCAAAATTATATCGTTTCTTTTGACCCGTTAATTTGTCATCGAATATGACACTTTCGTCGAAGTAAATGATACTTCTCCAAGGGATAGAGTCACTCTTTGTCTTGCACGGTGATGATGTACGCGTAAACGTGCGATGATCTAATCATTTTCTCACGGTAATTGTAGGACAGACATTATTATGCAGATTATTAATTACGCTGAAAGAAACTGTGTGTAAGATCTTTTAATGTAAGTAACGACGCGCTCCCTTTGACATGACGTAACTCGAATGATGACAGCGCGCGTCTTCACATCGCATCCTTCTGCAAACGTAATGACATAATGTTCAGATGCTGGCTCCCTTAATTGCGACAAATATTGTTAGCATATGAAGCAAACAATTATTTTATAATTTAGCAAATTATTATTAAATAACTTATCAGAGGAAGGACATTTCAAATTGCATGCGCGAACAATAACGGTGTAACATTCAAGGCAAAAGAGTTTTGCATTCAACAAGGTTTCCTCGCGTTCTAAATTACGCGTCATGACATCGCGACATAACATCAAAGTTACCGTCTCAAAAGATGCCCGTTCAATATGCAAAAACTGATTCAATATTTTTGATGGAAAATATCTAAACGTCCTACTTTTTTTTTTTTTTTTCCCAAGAGAATTTTTAGTCTCACGTTATTTTGTATCTCTATGCCATTTGCGAAGCTGTCGTGTCAAAACGCATATCGCATCCGCACGCAGGCGGAGTCTTATCAACTCTTACAAATCACTGTCTAGAAGTAGATCAATGACAAATTAGCGTTGGGCGACGTTGACCGCGCAATGACCGATCGCGATAAAATGCGTTTGATAAACGAGAATGTTTCACGCGCGTCAACGTGACGTGCGGTGCGTGTAATAAAGCTGGCGCATCATTTCCCTGTGTATGAAAGTCTCCTCTGAACCCTCGATTCGAGGATCATGTCGCAGCGTTCCGCGCAAATTACGCTGAATTTACATTTCCTATTGTTGGAATTGCGTGATGCACGTCTCGTGTTCCGATTAACTATGACCATCTCAAGGTACGGTTAGCTCTGATCAAAATATGCGTCAATCATCAAATAGTAGCGTTCGATATAAAAAAAAAATGTATCAGATATCTCGTCAAATTTCTCCCGTATCGACACTATATTGTAAAATATTGACTAACATTTTCAATTTCCTTTTATAATTTCTAAAGAAATAACATTAATGTCTATGAATATATAAAAATTGTATCGGAATATTACATTCTTCTCTTATAATAATGTCAAATAATTTTCGTAAAATCTCACACTCATTTTCGTAATGTTCTTATTTTAGTTGGCCGATTCGGCTGACGGATCGAACGGTGGTATGGATTATCATATCGAGATAATTAATAAGGATGACAAACTGAAAGTGCTGAAGTTCCTAAGGAGATTCTTCTTCAGAGATGAGCCGCTCAATCAGAGCATCCAATTGATTCCAGAGGGTGAAGACAGTACTTGCATGGAATTGGAGGATTACTGCAGCCACTCGTCGCTCGAAAATAATTTGAGTCTGATGGCAGTTTCCGCGAGTGGTGCAATTGTTGGAGTTCTGCTTAATGGTAAAGTTGTACTTGATGAAATTTTTTTATAGAGACGATGTTTTTTCCTCAAATCTTCGAAAATATATAGTTCGATTACGCCACACGTCACGTTTCCAGTGGATTTCATTTCTCGTGCATTTTACCGTTTTACGTCATCAGATCAATCGTCTCATTGTATCTTCCGAGCTATAGTTATCAAGCACATGTTCTCAGAATTTTTAAATTATTGCGCAAAAATGCTAAATATTTATTTTTATTTTGTTGATAATGTGAAAGTGATTGAAAATATTTTACAATTGTCTAACGTCTATTTGTCGTTTGTAATATTTTATTAAATATCGTTCTTGTTTCTTGTCGTGATTAGTTTGATCTTTCATATTTGCAGCCAAAGAAGCTATATTTGTTAATCACATCTGAATCGATGCTCCTTTGGATGAATATATCCATATCCATTAATATAAATATAAAAAATAAAGAAAGATACGAATATGTACATTTATCTTTAGTCTCTTAAAATACGTACGGTTGTACCGTTTCGCTTGAGCAGATGTAAAAATTACCAGTTAATTTGAAATGTATCTCAACCGTATTCAAATAAATGCACATGGAAAGAAAAGACCGAAGAAATACAACGGTATAATACCGTTTGACGTTACGTAAAATGCTACGGATCTCGAATAATACCGTGAGTTATTATCCGACACCGGTTTTGTGACTCGAAATAGATAATTACATCACGTCTCCTGCTGATAAATATGTATCTACATTAAAATGCACAAACAACACGACATTCGAAAATCGCATTTATAAATTATCGCATCGCGCGTGTGCGAATCGCTAACGGTGCTGCGAAGATGTTAATCAAAGACTTAAATGCAATTTAAAATCAACGATGTGGATAGATATAATAACGTAGATAATAGCTTAAGTCGTTAAGCAAAAATAGCAAGGCTGTTAAAAGTAAAAAAAGAAGATATCTTTTAAAACTTATAATAATCTTCAAAGTAATATTTTTAAATAAAAGAAACAAAGAGAAGAAAGGAAAACATTATATCTATAAAAAGATTCAAAAAGTACATTTACAAATAAAGAATTATTATCGATACACAGTAATAATAGGTTTATACGTCACAGTTTAACATTAAAGACAGATTAACTGGATCTACATAGTTATCACTCGTTTCGTCTTTTAATATATGCGGAATATTAATTTGTAAAGTTCATAAAAAAAGGAGATATCACGTAACATACTACTACAAGAATCAGGCAATATATTCCTTCATTAAAAACTGGAAATATAGCTATGCTGCATTTTACGTTTAGGTAGTGAGATTTTATATTCAGATATACTTTGAAATTTTTTCGTTGGATAATACGATTCATATTACATACAAATATTTAAGTAATATAGAACTGATTTTTTCACATCAAAAATATCAAAGCATTTTATAAAGGATATCTAAATTGTATGTCAAATGACGGGACAAATTAAATCAACCTGTATAGAAGTCTAGTATACTGAAGAATTTGTTAACACCTTTGTCATACGTTACATATTTTTACCATAGTTCCATACCATATCTTAATTTAATTCCTGGCTTATCATTTACTAATTTAATAATTAATAGTCGTTAACTGTCGTTAATTGATAATATATGCAAAATGTATCACAAGGCGTATAACTATATGTATATGTATGCACGTCGTGTTATATTATGCAAAAACGTATCTATTAAAATAATTTTTCGACTTTGCTCTCAATGAATATTGAAATGTAAGAATTGAGAAGAAACTGTTGTTCGAAATGATAAAAAAATCATCTATGATTGTATTGATTGTAAATAATGAGAAGAAGAAACTGTTAATTGATTTTGAACTTAATAATTGCGTATTAATATATATATATATATATAAACCAAAACTTATTAATAAATAATATTATTAAATAGTTTAACTTATTTATTATTAAACAGATTATTAAATATAATTTTTAATATAAATTAATCATGTAACTGTAGATAGACGTGGATTTACAGTTTTTTTACCTTTTACAGGTAAAATGGATCCTCCATCGAACGAAGAACCAGAATACATACAATCGTGTAAAAACGCGAAATTTAAAAAGATACTAAGATTATTGCACCATATAGACAAAGGTGTAAACATAAATGGACAATATCGGGATTTCAACGTTCTAGAGGTCAGAATAATTTCGGTGGATACAAATTGGAGAGGAAAAGGTGTCGGGAAAACGCTCATAGAAAAGTCGATGTAAATATTATCTATAAATCTATAATGTTTAGAGATCAAATTCGAACGAGAGATGCATTCAAGAGCGAGCGATATATTCTTGGCCTACTTATGAATTACAGGGAAATCGCAAAGGAGCAAGGATTTCATTATATCAGGGCAGACTGCACGTCCTTTTTTTCCGGTAAGTTATGCGCGCGACTTGGCTTCGACGCGATATACAATCTTAATTATAACGACTACGTGGATGAGGACGGGAAGCCAATCTTTTCACCCGCGTCACCTCACACGGCGGTTGTTGCATATATAAAGAAATTATCAACATAAAGTTTAAAGATGTGTGTGATATTGAAGAGAGAGTATGTCTGGAACGACCAAAAGTTTGATGTAAAGTACGAAAAAAAAAAAATAATAAGACACGTCACATATTAAAAATGTATACCGATATCTACATTGTAAAGAGAGAGCTAGTAGAAAATAAAGTATATTTTATAATTTACTGTACAATATATATGTGAAAATTGCATATCATCATATAAGTGTAACGCTAATCATTGTAAATACAATAACTATTTCGAAAAACGATTAGATATAATATAATAGCATAGATGTGTTTCTATGTCTACATGCGCAACAAATATATTATTGGTGTAAATGTAATACCACCGATATATATAGATATGTGTATATTATGTAAGTTGAAGTATAGAGAATGTTTAATTCATTTTTTTTGTATGTAGCATCAAAATATATTCATATCTAAAAAAAATATTGTAAAATATACATGAAATATTGTATTATAAAAATTATTTCCTTATCGTAACAGTTTTTCCCTTAATTGAGGCATTGGGTAAAAACATTCTGTACCTAGTTTTATAGGTTTAAGATGTTAAGAGATTATAATGTATCATGCTTTCAAATTTTCTTTATTATGAGTAAATAAACAAGGTCTTATAAAAAGAATCTAAAAAGTATAAATATAAAATCATCTCTGTATAAAAATCATACAATAATAGGATTTATCTTTAGTATAACAGGAAGGCAAAGGATAGAGAAAGAAGCAAAAAAACACTGATGTCTCTAATAACTGCTATTTTTTAATTTCTAATAAAATTTTTGCTAACATTCATTACCGTCTTTCGTCAGGTACTCGTTCAGATCCTCTGCGGAATTTATATTTTTTATAACAAACTGATTGGTTCTAGTGTGTGCCGAGTTTCGAATTTGTTGGTATTCGTTCTCTATTCGAGCATTTCGCAAAGTTACTATCTTTCTCACTTTAATAGTATAGAACATGAAAATAAGTTGTAGCAACCCCAACCCACAAAACACCAGGGCTATTAGGAGGCCAAAAAACGCATTTGGCTTTTGCTGAGACGGTGGCCACGGTCCTCCTGCCGTACGTACTTCATATTCCCATTGACTCCCATATTGTCTGCAACAATATGGGAGTTGCATTAATTGCATTAGATTTTTTGCTTCCACATGTACATGCAGTAGAAGGCACAAATCCGGGAATGCAAAAGCAAAAATCCTCAAGATACAACTTAATTTCACATTACACAATCATTAGCATTTTTTAAACAAATCAATATTCTAATGTATTATATTAACTTACGTGCTCTGTGAATGATATGTGTAGGATGGATTGTATCTACAGTATTTCAATTCAAAATCATATTGACGCCTTGCACTTTCCTTTCCCAGAATCGTATATGCCTCGTTCAACTTGACAAAATCAGCATGATCTTGTTTTCCACTAGTATCAGGATGCAGCTAGCAAAAACAAAATGTGCAATTTATACAATTGTAAAATATAGAATAGCGAAAGCAAAAAGTATGCCATTTACATTCATTTCATACTATCTGAAGTAAAATAAAGTTATAATAAATTCTCCAAATATAAAACAAATTATCTAGAGTGTTACATACTCGTTTTGACAACCTGATAAAAGCTTGTCTGATGTCTTTCTGTGACGCATCGGGTGAAACATTTAAAGTTTCATAATGATTCTGCTGGTACCTTTAAAAGGAACGTGCTACATGGCAGTAATTAAATTTGTTTCTTTTAGTAGAATGACATTACTTTCTGCACTCGGAACAAAATAATTAAATAAATATATATTCCCATCCCATATATTAGAGGATGGCAAAGGAAAGAAAAGGATTGTAAAAGAATACAAAAAGTGACTAGCTAAAAAAAAAATTATCGTTTGACAGCGATTATATTATAACGTGATGAGACAAGATACTAACCTCTGAGTCCCGTAACTTCTGGCCACGCAACAGATTTCCGGCTTGCACACTCGGAGGAATTGTGCCATTACAACAACGGTTCAACAAACACGATGTTTCTCAACAAAGCGATAAGTCATTTCGGGGACTCGAGACATTTTGTGGATCGACGGTCCGTCTGTCAGACCAGTCAGACGTCACTCGTCAGACTGTCGTCATTTTTCATGCAAAAAAATTACGAAAATAACATCGACATGCGTCGTCGTCGTCAAAGCGGTCAAAGTGATTTCCTTCCTACTCCGCGTTTGATAATCGGTAAATAATGTTGTAGGAGACCTACTTTATCAGTCGCTATCCTAAGACGCCGAACGCCGACGTTGGCCGACGTGGCACCACTGACACCACTGTAAACGGGACGGGGAAGGTGGGCGAGCTGGGCGAGCAAGGTCTTGATTGGCCGTCAAAAGTTGTTTACGTTAGGAAACCGCGGTTTGAAAGTTGATGCGGCGAGAGGCGAGACTGCGACACATCTCCGGCATTTACGACCCGTATTTCTCGTGCCGGGCCCGACGATGGTGCGATACGCTGCCCTGAAAGGACTGTACGACCTGGAGAAGACGATCGGTAGCGGTGGCTTCGCCAAAGTCAAACTCGCGACTCACGTCGCTACCGGCGAAAAGGTTGCCATCAAGATTATGGAGAAGACTGCGTTAGGTGTAAGTAAAATCTCAATTGTTTATGTCTTTTTAAGAAAAGGGGATTTTTCTTTGTAATTTTCTTTCACCTTCTTTCTTTCGACATTGCTTTCTCTCTCTCTATTCTATCTTGAACTATATATATTTACTGTACAATTATTTATTCTAGGAAGATTTACCAAGGGTGAAGGTCGAAGTGGAGGCACTTAAAACACTGCTGCATCAACACATCTGTAGGCTGTATCAAGTGATAGAGACGGACAGTCATTATTTCATGGTGATGGAATATTGTTCTGGTGGAGAACTGTTTGATCACATAGGTAAGCGTTACATACGACCGCGACGTAAAGAATCTTTTGTTATTTTCAACGGCTGTTAATATTAAAATGACATTGTTGTGTTTGTATTGCAGTTGAGAAAAACCGATTGTCGGAATCTGACTCGCGCAAATTTTTTTGCCAAATAGTGTCTGCTGTTGCATACATGCACAATTTGGGATATGCTCATAGAGATTTAAAGCCTGTAAATATATTTTCTGTCTTTTGTAATATATCTATATTATTTGAATAGAATTATTCTGTTATTCTTTTTTTTTTCACAGGAAAATGTTTTATTGGATAAAGATGAGAATTTAAAGTTAATTGACTTTGGGCTATGCGCAAAACCCAAAATGGGAATTCAGGCACATTTATATACCTCTTGCGGTTCTCCCACGTATGCTGCACCAGAGCTTATAATGGGAAAGAAATATCTAGGTAACTGAGCTTCACAAATGTTTTTGACACTTCATTGTAATGTAATATTTAATTAAAGATACAAAATTTCTTTGCAGGCTCAGAAGTTGATATCTGGAGTATGGGAGTTCTTCTTTACGCCTTATTGTGTGGCTTTTTGCCTTTCGATGACAATAATTTAGAGAACTTGTATAAAAAAATACTTGTAAGTTCTACAATCGCCATCTGCATATTATGACACAAACACATAAATTACAAATTTGTTCTAGACTGGCAAATATGAGGAACCGTATTGGTTGTCCAATGATAGTAAAACACTGATCAAGTCAATGTTACAAATCAATCCGATAAAGAGAATCACCATTCACGAATTATGTCGTCATCCATGGATTACAGGAAATTCTCGAAAGCCTATATCATTCATTCACAGAATAGAAGTAAGAATTTGGTGTACAGAAATTGATTTTATAGCTTTAAATGTTTTATGAAATTCCTTTTTTTTTTCATGAAAATGTTTAGTTTGAAAAAGATGACGAAGTATTGAGTACTATGTCTGCCATTTGCGGTCGGAATAGCACAGATATATGGAAGAAACTTGTGCAGAGTGATAGAACCGATTACAGAACGGCTACATATCTGTTGTTACTTGACAGAAAATTACGTGGACTTTCATTGAAATTAACATCTACGATGAGGTCTCATCTTAAGCAAGAAATGGTAAGTTAAATGTTTTTTCAATATGAGATTGATATATTTAATCGTATAAATTTTGTTCTCTCTATAGAATGGCACAAATGTTCCACAACGTGAAATAATGGCCAACAATTTTATAACCAAACTTGATCATTCTCCAAGAAGCAGAACAAACAACGAGCCATCTCCAACGATTGATGTCACTTATGATGTACTGCCTAAAAGAACTGAAAATAAATTTATAGAACCATATACGTCGACAAGAAAAAGATTACGAAGTAGAGACTGTGACGATGTATCACCGCCTGGTAAGCACTTTACTTTATCATCATTACAACATCCTAATCCTTTTTATCCTATTTATCGTTTTTTTACAAACAAAAACATTTTAAGTTTTATTGAATTATCATAATTTTATCTTCAGAAACTTTTCACGATGATAAATATATCAATCTCATATTTCTAGATATGTCGATTTTTTATGTTTTTGACGTTTTCGTACATTTTGCGTGCAATTGTTTAGGAAACGCGTTGTATCGCAGGTATCGTAGGTAGTTCCATAGTACATTTTCTAAAGTTTACTTCTAATTAGGAGATGCTAGCACCACCTAATTAGAAACTTTAATGAAAGTTTCCGACTGCGATAAATTACAGTAGTCGCGCGAAAAGCAGATAATTACCTCGAGAAGAGCAATGACTTGCTAACAAACGCAATTTGGACTTAAGAATTTCCGTGTACAAGAATTCTTCCCCAAAACTCCTTAGAAGATACACTATCTCCCAAGCACCACTACATTTGAAACCTTATCATTCAGAAGAGTATTAAACTTTTCAATAATCCTATCTGTATAGTTTGTTAATAATACATAAATAATATTGAAGTTATGCTTATGTAATTTGGCTTTTTATAATATTACAGTAGTTCCAACAAAGAGGCTGCTTGAAAACAGACCAGCTACTCCAACGCAATTCTCAACACCAGATTCCAAGTAAGCTTATGAGTAATATGAAAATAATATAACAAATACGATAAAGATGTTCAAAAATATAATATTTTTTAGAGTTCCTCAGACATCTACACCCGGTAGTGCAAGAAAAGTTATGATGGGGTTAGAGCGAGGGTTGAATCGAGTAAGATATGTTCTTACACCGAAAAGACGAGTGAAGAACGAAAACACCGATCCGGATGAACCAAATGTATTGTCGGGGAAGGTATGTCTCACATTTAAATTATGAAAATATTATTGAAAGAAGTTTTCATCTCGCAAACCGTGGTAAATTGTATTTTGTTATCAAAGGGTCTTTCTAACGTATCTGCAACATGCAGCGGTTGCCCAAAACATGTCCTCTCGAAATTACGAAGAGCACTTCGGCAAAAGGGTATAATGTGCCGTCAAAAAGGGTAACTATAATTTTATCTTGAACACTGTATTCCCTATATTGTTTTATTATCGAAAACATATATCGTCGTAGATTCATTTTGCAAGGAGAAACTGAAGAATCCTTTCCGGAAGGTAAAAAAGATTCGGCGAAATCGATTTCTTCGCAGAATTCCTGTTCTTTCGAATTGGAAGTCTGCCTCTTAGAGATCGATCCGAACGGTAAACGATTAGTCGGCATTCGTCGGAAAAGATTAAAGGGTGATGCATGGGTTTACAAACGCGTCTGTGAGGAAATTCTTGCTCTCACTGCAGAAGATATTTCCACAGATTCAGAGGTTGCTTCTGAATCTAAGTGTCCTATTTGAGAAAAATGACTTTTATAATTATATATTTCTACGAAGTAGATTTCTCTATAGACGCTCTAACAATCTAATTATATGAGAAACGGACCTCTTAATAGTTATATAATGATATTAACGATAAGATTGATGTTTTATAATAAAAAGATCGACGTTATGTGCAACAGATAGTGTAAGACTTAAAAGTATGCAATTTCTAAAATATATTCAAATGTTTAATTTAATCATCAGAAAGAGATTATGTTGCTTATAATGTACATTTATTTTCGTTAAAGGGATAAAACTATGACTAAGTGTAACAAGATCTGTAAAGATCTATAAATATATTTTTTGAGGTACGGGTAATGTAAGTGAAATTATAATGTAATAGTATTTACGTGAGATATGTCACTTTAATAAATTTATTATCGCTCCTATATATCTTTTTATTATGTATCTATATCCGAAATAAAAACGAAATATATCCATTAAAATAAGATTGTAACGAAAAATACATCATATCTCGACAAATTTTGATATCAAGGAGAAATAAATTATCGTTTTTTTTTATTTTTTATTTTTTTTTTATTTTTTCCACCTTTCATGTAACATCGGTATTGATCTGAAGAATGTTCCGACCAACGCGATCGACTGTTCTATGGACAGCACAAAGAAATTTCCTGTGCGAGCACTTTGAGTGCTCCTTGCTTGCCCCTTTCTGTCCAGAATATGTAAAGCTCAATTTCGCGTTTATACCGCAGATATAAAGTATCGCGGCCCGTTTGAACCGGTCCGCAAGGCTCCGCCACCGACCGGTATAGAACTATAGCCGGTATAGACAGGCGAAGATATAAAATCACCACAAATCGATCAGCATAAAGTGGTGCCGCGCGTTTACTTCACTTTCGCTTTATGGGAAGACGAAACCGACCTTTTATCTTTGCCCGCTCAATAATCGCCGGCACTGCCCCGCGCGTAGCTACGTAGACAGGTATATCCCTCTCGCGCGCGCAGACCCAGTCCGATCGGCCGCTGTTTTTTTCCCCGTACCGATTCGGTACCGGTGCGCGAGACAAAGCCAGGCTGCTGCGGCTTACCTTACAATTGCCGTACTTGCAGCGCGTACACTAAAAAAAAAAAAATTGAAAAATGTGCAGATTGCCCGCAGAGTTGTAATATGACCATGTGAGGTATCAGCGTCCACTTTTGGCAATTTTTCTACGGAAACTGAAATAGAACATTGAAAAAAGAATGTTAAGACGAAGAAAGTACGGCAATTGTATTGAAGAAAAAATATCTACGCAAGAAGAATAAGAAAATGTTACCTATATCAAGCACGTATTATCACATTACGGATTAGGGGATTGAGATTGGCTATTAAAATTTAATTAATCAGAATAAAGAAAACTAAGGCTGCGCTCCGATATTTGTCGCCAGTAGTGAAAATCTATTATAGTTTACGTAAAATCTATAGCGTACGTAACGTAAACTATAGATTTTCACAATGAATGCCGGGACGCAGCCGGCATTAAACTGTAGTTTAATGAACTTTGCTTTGATTGGTCAAATTTGAATCCAAGCTCAATCTTTCCGTACTCCGTACTCCGTCTCCGTAGTCTGATGTCGGGCAGGTCGGGGTCGGTCGGGCTTCGCACGGTACCTGTATCGCAAGGAGTAATGTCAAACTTCGACTCGATAAGCTGGTAATTAATATTCTAAAACAAGTTACCTTATAAAATTAATCTTTAAGAATTAATAAACAAAACACGAGAGGGATTTCCTGCCTCGTGATATAAGTTTCTAACCTGACCAGGTATAAATTGCAATTAACAGTATCACCCGTGCGTGAGCGCACTCATGTGCATGTTGCGATCTTCGATTCATCGTTACTTTTAAGCCGAAAGAACCGAAGCAAAATACAAAAATACATAGGTATCTAATTTATTTGCACATGTATCGCTTATAAAATAATTCTAGGTCATATTTATGTCCGACTTCTGTAATGTACATATGCGTTACGTGCATTTACATTGATTATATTTTACGCCACGATTCAATGCCGAGTTACTTTAAGTATAACTAATTACAAATAGCATTCCATTTTTGGAGATTTTTTATATATCTCACTTTTGCAATCACAATCAGTTCAATTTCGTCTTGATAAATAGCACTTTCGTAAGAGAGATACATCGTGTAGGAGAATACGTTAAATCTTGATATGATTTGAACGATTGTTGAATGGCTGCAACGCGTGAGACATATTTATTAAGGTATAAATTAATTGCGATTCATTTATTTAACGTCGAATGAATTTTGCAGCGCTCGATACGGCTACCGAGGACGGAGAGGACGTATACGTTATTGCCCATGTGCTGCCTTGCTCGTATCTTCTCGCCATCGTATCGGCCACTCGACACCGGTTCGTACCAATTACCGTCTAGCCGGCAGCTAATTAAGGATTGGGGCAATGAGGCCCGGCGATACAGTTTCCGCGATAATGATTATCCGCGACGGTAATTGAGCGAGCGGCTATGAACGCCGCAGGGGCAGCGTATGAGGAAAGAGGGAAAATGCGAGGCGTGTGAGAAAAAGAAATAAACGTCGTCACAGCGGACTGAACGACTGAAGGCACGTAAGAGTTTCTGGTTTTTTTACGCTTTACATTCTCTTTTCTCGTAATTTTAAATTTATTCTTTATAAAATCGCTATATTTAATTGTAAAATCACAATGTCACGATTTCCTCTACATTTATGGAAATATCCTTTCGTTCTTGCTAGACTATTAGATCTCTGACGATTTTTATTTGTACATTAGGAAAGTTCCATGGGCAAGAAAGAGAGAAACATGCTCCTCGCCGATGAAGACGGTAAAAACGGTAGCGGCGTGGATTTTGCGAGCCGAGAAAGATGGAAGTCCTTATACCAGCTGAACTGCTTCGAGTCAGGCGAGCTCGCGAGCAAGACGCATTACTGAAAGGTAAGTGTAAGCATATGTATAATACAAAGCCACGCATACGAAGAAGAAGAAGTAAGGGTGGCACGCGCGGCCCGCTTCTATCGCTTCCGGGCATCAGCGTGCTCGCGAGCCGCGGCTAATTGCTCTTTAATGCAAGCGAGCGTGCGGGCGCGTTGCTTTTCTTGGGCATACGTCGAAGAAAAGCCAGCCTCGATAACATAGTTAACGACGAAAATGCCACATTAACGATAATTCCGTGTTTGGTATT
Source organism: Temnothorax longispinosus (assembly GCF_030848805.1). NCBI lineage: Eukaryota > Metazoa > Arthropoda > Insecta > Hymenoptera > Formicidae > Temnothorax > Temnothorax longispinosus. Next base: position 1,063,918 of record NC_092358.1, on the reverse strand, counting down.
AGGAAATGGCTTTTTGCAAGGCAGAATCACGCGACTTTAAGGAAATTTCGCGAAATCTTATTTAAAAAAACAAAAACTTTAAAGAATTGATTTAAATTGGACTCATCTCATGTCTTTTTTCGCCTCTTGATGTTAGAAAATTAAGCTTTCCTTCATATGGCGAAACGATACAATTGTGGCACTGTGGGTGAAAGTAAACGTAGTTTCTTGTAGTTTCCTCGTGCAATTGTGTTTTCTTGAAACATTGCGTTTCTATCGAGTCACGTACGGTTTTAAAGTGACATTTGTTATACGTAAAAGAGGCGATTTTTTCGCACACCTGCATATACCCGAGGTATATGCGCACAGTGTTACGCGTAGGTTTCTTATCGAATAGACAGAAGCCGCGAAGAAATCGTTATGCAGCTTGCACTCGGAAGAAAGACGGGGAGCGCTAATCATCCGGCTTGCTTATTCTCATTTCTTTTCTTTTCTTTCGGGCTCTATTTATTCGGGAGAGGAAAGGGCGCGTTGCTGGCAAAAATAAAGGGCAGAAAGCCCCCGATTCGTCGAGGCATGACCAGCGCGTCCACCAGAAGCTCATACATATGTACGCGGCTCGAACCGGGCAGTGGCGAGCAACCCTCCTCTTCCTCCTCCTCTTCTTCCTTCCCCTTCTCCGAGACTCGCTCCCAGAGGGAGACCCCTCCGGAAAAATGAATATGCAGCCCGCATAGAGAGGAGGGTATTATTTTATAAAATTTACTATCTCGTGCCTGCGCATTATCCACCCTCCTGCCAACCCCACCGACAGATTCGCCGCGAATTTTCCGCGCTAACGTGAAACCAGACTTCTATAGCTGCGAGATAAAACATTTCTTAAAGGGGGCCAAGCGCTTTCTATCCGAAAATGTGTATATTCCGATTTGAAAGTAGATTTCTCCGCTGTAAATTTCTCTCACAATCATTCAAAGACAATCTTGATATATTTGAAAACTTATACACGCAATTTTAATATGAGAAGAATTCAAACAATTGTACATTTTATATTAAAATCTATTTTACGCCGAAACGCACATCTTAAAATGAGATATGAAATTAAAATACGCAGCGTTGTGACCGTGGAAGAAATCTGTTATAGAGTTTCGTCTTTATAATCCTCGTCATATATAATTTATACCTTCGACGCCTTCTCACCCCACCTGTTCCACAACACTTCCTTTGGCTAGTGGGGTGGTGGCCCTTAACCGAGGTCTAATTACAACGTCGCTCGCGAGCGTAACCGCTTGTGTTTTTCCAAGTGTGCTTCGTACGCGCGGGGCTATTCTAGCGCTTTTATAAAATTGTAGCCCCCTTATCGTCGTAGAGGAAACGAAACATTAAATCGGCTCCGGCCGACAGGGGCGGGCTTGTTTCGGTGGGTGCGTCTGAGATTTCCTGTGTGGACTGTGGATGCTAGGAAAGGATGGCTTCCTACGTAAAGGGCGCGTCCTGGTGTGCGTCCTCACGTCGACCGCTCGATTTATATATGAGCCGGGGAACATGAAATAATCCGCCCATCTTTACCGTATAAATATAAATGTAGATCGTATCGTCTCGATCCCATCTCCATAATTTAGTCTTTTTGCCTTTTCTAGAAATATCAGTACGGCGATATATTTCTACGATGGGAATGGAATGTAAATTCGTCTTCGTATATTTATTCATTATAATATATTTTCTATTGTAGCAAAGTCGGGCGGGCACAGCACACGCAACGTTATTCCGTTCTTCACCAACCGATCGTCGCGCAAACTCGTGTGTTTTTTTTTTACGCGCGCTCTTCCTTTTGCGCTCGCGTGCCAATATCGCGCGATATCTAAACAACTTTATCATTAATGCAACAGTAAGAATTTGTATATAATGGTGCTATGTACATATGTAATATATGCCGGACTGCCCGCACATAACGGTGATATCATAAGATACGAACCAATAGCCGCAATTGTATGGAAATATGTATCTATGAATGAAGACACTTTCATTTATGAAACCAGATACTTATGTACCGGACACGGGCGTTGTAACATCCTGCTATTATGTGTCCTTACCTACCTATTCGTTCTCTCTCTTTCTCTCCTCCCGCTTTTTTCTCCCTTCGTCTTCTCGCTCTGGTCCCCGCTAGAGCGGGATACCTTTAGTGTCCATCGTTCGTGTAGATATTACGCTATATCGTATCAATGTATATAATTCCGCGAGTTTCATGGATTTTTCGCCGTGTTTCGTAATAAGCACGATATCGCAATCTATCGCTTTTGCAAATCGCGTAATCTCCTCTTCGAAGCTAAACATCTGCTCGCGGTTCTTGCCGACGGAGCCATTAACGAAGGATTCTTATAATTAGCGTTTGACATCGCAACGTCGAATAGGAACGTTAGAATTTTCTACGTTAATATTTTATTTCGACTCGAACGTCGTCCGCGCGAAGGGCCTTTTTGCGACATGCTTGTACTGCGAGTCGACGGAAACAACGCGCAACCCTTTCGAGGAGGACGAGACGGATGGGGAGAAAGAGGCCGGCGAGCAGATAGCAGAAGGGAAAGGAGAGAACGAGGCTGAATACGCCGACTGTGACGCTTTCCGGTCAGGTGCCGCCCTGACGATCCCTCTCCTTCCAATTTCCACGTCGAGATCCGCTCGCTCATTCACTTGCTTTTGCCCTCCCTGTTTTGCTCTTCCTTCATCCTTTTACCCGAACGTCGCGCGTCGTCCGTCGTCGTCCGTCTCCGAGAAAAACTGGCAGGAAAAAGCAGGAAACGGGTTGTTTCCGAATGTAGATCAGGAGGATTTCTTCGAGGAGAGCGCGGACAAGCACCTAGTAACGATACGTTATTCGGTATATCCTTCCTTGAACCGAGAGATGAAGACGTCCGTTCTGACGTCGCGCGCGATAATTGGATTACAATTTTGATCCTTGATTACGTCATCGGCGTTTTATAAGGCTTATCATGCGCGCTGTATTGCACGAACAATCCGTTAACATTCTTATTTCACTGGTCAGCATCTGATCGTATCTGATTGTTAATACCAGAATGAAGACAGCGGTCTCGAGGATTCTTTTCTGTTTACCACATTATTACTCGGCGTCGTAATTATCGCGCTGCCTCGGGAGGCCATTGTCACAATGGACGTCCGGAGTTTCCCTACGATTATCGTACCGAAAATCTCTTCGTGGTCGAGCTCCTCATCGACTTCCTGCCGGCGATGGACGATGATTATTTGTCGCAACGCCATGGTAGACGCGCGTGTAAAAATGATACCGACAACTCGATCTCTTCCATTGTCCACTATATTTGAGACCTATGTCAAGAACTACGAACAAGCTAATGACTTACGCATACGTCGTAATAAACGTTACAAGAGTAATTAAAAGGGGCAGAAAAATTATTAGCAATTTAGCCGTTAGACGATTTAGTAATTAGACAATCAATTCCGCTGGCGTAGGTTGATTTTATTCGCGTTCTTGTTCTCTTGCATCAAGAGGTTTTGTTCTCCTACATCGATTCGTTATTATTATTGCCAAGGTAATAATCTTTTCCCATCTAAATTCTCTTTGAACTAGGCAGAATGTCTCTGTACCGCATCATAATTACGATCGGTAGATATTTCGTTCAAATTCTAAAGAAGTAATTCCCGCGCTCGTGCCTCTATCTACTCACCTGTCGCAATTCGCAATCATTATTAAATAAAACCAGCAAGTGTCGGCGTTAGCATACAAATAACTTTTCATTTTACAACATCATCATCAAATTGTCAACGTCCACGATACGATCGACTTCGGTATCGTTAATTAACCCCGTAATAACTTATCGCAGCGTGCCGCGGTTGTGGTTTCCTGTTTATTAAAGCGTCATCGTTTTTAATTCTAGAGCCTGGTCATGGACAATATGTGTCACGAAATGCAATTTTTCATTGTTGCAAATGTTTCAATCTCTTAAAAAAAAAAAAAAGAAAGCAGAATCTTAGAATTTTTAGATTTGATTTCTTCTTTTCTTCCAAAGCGCCATTATCACTCAACGCAGACTTTTGATACAAGTCTTTTCGAAACAGTCCTCACTCACGTAAGGTCAATCAATTTGATTCTCCTTCTCTCCATGGACACAACGGCGAGTACCGTTGTCCGGTACGTCGCGTTATCATTATCGCGAGCGCGATAATCTGCGCCACGCGCGGTCGAGGCCTCTCTGGCCGTAGTTTCTCCGCGATTATCCTACCGAAAAATCTCTCGCGCTCTTTCTCCTCACCCCGTGCACACGCCAGCCGGGGCCGGTCGTCGTCGACTTCCTGTGCCCGCCGGTGGACAATGACCAGCACTTGCCGCAATGGCAGAGAGCGGCGGGGCAGACGCGCTTCTAATATCTATTCGGCCGATCTAGTTCGCGGAAGCCGCCGTTATTGTGGCACGGGCGTGTGCGTGTGTGCTGTGTGCCGTCGCACACACCATCGCGGTCTGTACGACGCGTACAGGGTGTACCAGGAAACGATCATCACGCGATTTCAGTATTTCGCAATTTGCGCGCAGAGGTTTCGGACGCGGCGTCTCAAACGCGTTATCGCCATTAATTCACGAAGACTCCGGAAAGAAGAGGAAAGAGATAGGAGAAATAAGCGAAATTACAAGCGTTCCTGCTTGTTTGACGCTACGAATTTGTACACCCCGTATGAATTGGCGTCAGGTACACGTACGTACATACGCGTATCGCGTATCGGCGGGGACCCGCGGCGTGTGCGTGCGTCGGCGGAACGAAGAGGCCCCAGCGTGGCGTGGCATCGGAGAGGACGACGAAGAGGTGGAGAAGGACGAGGGAGACGAAGAACGGGAGGAGATGGGGGGAAGAGGGGGAGAAACACCTCCGAAGAGCCTCTCTGGAAGGAGGATATGATGGCTCGTGGCGTTATGCTCCGCGAGCTGTTATGCTCCTCGGGCACCACCGGACCATAAGCGAGGCTACTTCGCTCCGGCGCAACAGCCGCCACGTTTCTCGTTATATCAACGCATCGGCGTCGGCCAAATAAAGTTTGCGCGCGCCAACTTTTTTATCGCACGCGCGCCTTTTTTCGCCGGCGAGAAGACGAACGATTTTTTTTATCGAGAGCGATTGGACCGTTATTCGTTAATTCAAGTATCCAGTACTTTTTCCAGTCCGACTCGAAGACTGCTAATTCTCGTTAATTGGAAGAAATAGTTTCTCTCGTAATATCAGTATTTTAACAAGAATAAATCTAGCCTTCGCAAAGAGTTAAGCATGGTATATTCTTGCAGCATAGGCTTATACGAATAATCATAAGTACATAGCGATTGCGGACGACGATGTTGCAATCGCAGGAAAAAGAATCATGTGCTCTTCCTATTGTTAGGCATGCAATCACGAATATGTCGTTATCGTATACATACGTGGCGCAATGCTGCGAACGCGACGTTCATCCGATTTCTTGACGCCGCGCCGCGGCCGCCTTCACCGGATGCAGGCGCCAATGCATCTAGGCACGAGCCACTCGAGGCTGCGTACGCCGCGCTGAGTGATTGCCGATAAATTATATTTTTTTCCTATAATTTTATAATTTACTACCGTCATGTAGTCCTGATGGATTCCCCGTATATTACGGGAAATACGTGTAATAGTAAATCGATCATCGCATTTTCCATCCCAAATGTTCTTAATCCTTTGATGTAAAATAGATCTCGCTTCAGTAACGATTTAACGCAAACCCATGTTATTTATCGTATCTTCATAATATCATCATTAAATATTTTAGTATTTAAATGTCGTATTATAATTTATAATTTTGTCATCAGTCATGTACATAAGTATAAACGTTTAAACAATATTCTAAACCATCTTTTATCGCAGTTTGTGACAGAAAACTAAAAAATAATCGTGATACGTCGGTTTTCCTCTCGCGATTACTTTCGGGTCCGTTTTCTCGTCTTCCTCGAGAGACCACGGAACGTGTGCGTCTTGCCGCCGCGCCGTCACGCTACGCGTAATTCTCGGCAGAGTCGGACGCCAATGGATCTAGGCACGAGCCACGAGTCTGCGTCGAATATGCCTCGCAGTCTCTGACCCGCAGTTCCTCTCGGGGCTACGGTCTTCCGAGGAGAAGGAAGGGGAGGAAGAACACGACGAGGGCCCCGGAGGAGGCGGTGGAAGAAGGGGTGGCGGCAGGGGGGATAAGTTAGCGTTCAGCATGCGTAAGGAGCTGCGAGGCATTATGCCTGGAGGCCCCTGCGAGGCCGGGCTGAAACGAGCGAATAAGAAAGTAGTTAAAGTCACGGGTGGCGAGGGCGGTAGAGGTGGCGGTGGTGCCACCGAAGGTAGAAGAGGGCAAGGGGAAAGAGGTAGACAGGGGGAAGAGGAAGATATAGGGGGTCCGCCTGCCACGCGCTGCCTCTTCTTTCTCCTTCGCCTTCACTTCCTCCTGCTCCTCCTCTCCCCTCCTCCCCCTCTCGCTCATCTACCTCCCTCAACCACCTCCTCTTCCGCCTCCTTAACTCCTCCCTGACTCCTCTTCCATCCACTTTGGACGATCATCTTCCGTGCCGCAATATGTAACAACGACTCGTCACACTCTGCTTGTCGGCGCACAAGATAATTGCCCTCATTATAGTTATTTAAAAAGCGCACCGCGTGCGCGAACGCGCGCCACCGCCGCCGCCTCCGACGCGATTGAGCCGCCGATATAAAGACGCTGCCAAGCGCGAATTAATCGCAGGGGATGCTAGCGAAAGGCGGGAGGGGGAGGGGGAGAGGGAGAGGGAGAGAGAGAGAGAGAGAAAGAAAGAGAGCAAAGAAATACAGACGGTCGCGCGACCGCGAGGTAGCTGTTGCTTTCCGTCATTCCGTCCTTAGGGGCAGCATTAGCTCGTTCCACTTCAGAAGAATCGCACTAGCTACATAACGAGCTGGACCGAGAGGACACGCGAAAGTTAAGAGTACGGAAACTGATTTTTATAGGATAACGCTCAGTCCGTTATATTTACTATTTTTTCAAGATATCAACGAAAAAGATGATTAGATAAAGAAAATAATTTTCATATTTTGTCATACAATTTTCACATTTTTACGTTAGACAAGTTCTTGTAATTTGCAATTCTACATAAAATGAAGGAGGAAAGATTATTTCTTTAAGATGTATCAAATATAAGGTTTTATATACATACTAATGGTGAGCTTTGTATAGCGAAACGCTATCTATTTCTAATGTGCTATTACCAAGTGCAGTAAGTACGTTACAAGCCGCCGCGACGTCGTTATTTTTTAACGAAGAGCCAAAGGAGATAGGCATGCTCCTGATTTTCTGGTCTGGTTGGGATTATGATGTTGCAACATGCAGCGAACGCTACTATTTCAGACACAAAGTGCTGGAATGTGCGTTTATTAGCGGTCGCGGACTTTAATGCATGGCGGCGGAGGCGAATCATCGGACGTGCTGTATTTGTATAGCGGATACCGTTTTAAGTAACGGTAAACACCCGAGAAAACGTCGGGGTGGGCGATAATTAAGGCACCGTCGGGTTAAGCCAACCGTTTCCTCCCGAATACCGAATTAATCTTCAAATCGACGAAATTAAGGAGAAAAAAGCCAAATTTCAAATTATAACAATTAAAAGACGCGAAAGAGAAAAATATTAATTATAGAACTCGCAATAATAACGATACAGAATTCATGTATTTTTTTCGTAATTTATGTTTTACGATTTAGAGTCGATGAATTATCGCCTATATCAAGCGGTAATACGCATCACGATGCGAAACGTATATCCAATGATAAATGGCGGTGTCGAATTCAGACGAGCGCGAGAAATTGGATTATTTTTGGTATCCGATAAAAGCCGACGTGTATATATCCGCACCGGTTCTGTGCTTTCTAAATACGTTTGCCGCTCATCGAGCATCAGATTTACGTTTACACGCGCGTTTAATATATCGGAACGACGATGGAAAATTCATGTTCATTCGCGACCGCGTACGTGAGATTCTCGCCACATAGAACGCGCCGGAAACCGACAGTCAGAAACGGTAACTTGCACATCGAGATCCTGCGTTTTTGTCAAGATCCTAATCGGCGGCTATCCTCAACTCTAACGTGCGTAATTTTTGTTATTATCGCCCACAAACTCTCTCCTATTGCTGTAGCAACGCTTAATAATTGCTTTTTGGCCAACTCGCGTTATCGCTACTGGAATATTAAACCAGTGGTCCATGACATCACTGAACCTTTACTTATATTTACTCTTCGGTATTCAACGCAATTTCTTTAATCCGATCTTCGTTCGCACATGAAGACCGGATATAAGTTCGAAGTTATATTTTTAACCTCGTGAAAAGAATTCGCACGACAAAAGTATCCCCGCAGGTCTTCGCGGATAAAAAATTGCACCGCGGGCATCTCGTATTTGTATTCAGCAGGATCGTGAGGACGCGATGCGGTCCGATAAACGTTCCGCGAGATACAAAGCGGCATTACCCTGAGATATAAACGTAGAAGCCACGTGCGCGAAATATATCTGCGCGGAAGCCATTTGTTGATGATCTGAAACCGCAGACCGCTTTATCAACGTGGGAATTTTTCCACCTCCCTTGTACTTTTACATGAGGCCTATGTATACTTTTTATACGACAGTGTGCATATGTGAATATAGTATTATAAAGCTTTTTTTAGTTTTTAGTAGACTTATAAAATTATATTTATACATTATATTTATACATATGTGTCGGTATTATGCACCCAGTTTGTGAATTTACGTTTTGATCTCTTCTTTTTTCATCGTTATATCTGCTCGTTCGATATGACGGCGAATACACTTGTTAGCCGATCTCTGTTGGTTAATACTATTATTATTTAACTCTAGGAATTCATGCCCAGGCGAATCCCCTAAAGCGCGTGCATTTGCATGCATTTAAACCGTGCGCGACCGCATACGGGTCGCATCTTGGAATCATCCGCGGGGATTCCACGTGCCGCAATGCCGTAGAGATACAAAGTTATAGGTACCGTACGACGCAACTGCGGGGCACGCAGGTGGTAGATTTTCCGATCGCGGTTCCCGCGTGTGCGCGGCCACGATTTGTGCGCCGTCGCGCGCCGTCGTCATCGTCGGGGACTTTTCGCGAACGAAGGGGCCGCGAGGCCCGGGGCCCCGTGCGTCGATTGTTCACGACGACGCGGACGCAGCACGCGCAGCAATGAAAGCTCGACGGCACGAGTAAAAAGCCTGTGAGGTAGACATAAATAAATAGATAGTGGGTGTGGTTGGTAAGGCCGCACACATGGCGTCGTGACCCGTCGTCTCCGTTCGTGAGCTCGAGGCCAGCTCGAGTTATGCCCCGCGGAATGTTGCTCCTGCCGCGCGCGCAAGCGAGCGAACTGCAAGCAACCGCTTTCGGTATCGCGGTTAAACGTAGTTTCGCGTGCACTTGTCTCCTGTCCCCTTTAATTGCGTTCCTCCTCGACCCCGTGTTCATCAATATTTCGCGTTTCTGCCGAAAATCTAGGAAATACGTTGTACGATTTTTATTTGACGATAGACGAAAAGTCCAAGGAAATCGATACGGCATAAAAGATTCCGCGATGATGGATAAATAAATAAAACCGCTCGCAAACGTTACGCAATTACAAGAGATTTTCGTTCAAAGAACGAGCTCTTTCGGTCGTTTACGAACCGTAACGGGGTCAGATTGGGGTTCCGTATAGCGTGCGACGATCGAGGGTTGATCCGGAAATTCAGGAGTCTACAAACGTGAAACGTGTGCGTCGTGTAACGCCGTTCATGACTTAGCACGGTGCTTGGCTTTGGCGGTTGAGGCTGCCGATATACAATGCCGCATTGTTTCGTCGTTGCCATCTTACTCGGTAGCACATAAACTGACGCCAAGCCAATGTTTATTATCTTCTTTCGCGTAACAAAACAAAATATCCCGACATTATATTATCCGCGTTTCTTGCGAGTTCGTGCTCGAATCAATCTCCTACATAAAATCCGGGAGGCTGATACTCCGTCGTATTTTCAAGCGGCGCACGAAGCAACATGCGAGGATAACCAACTCCGAGTTTGTGCAACTCTTAGGAAACGGATGTTTTAGAACAGATAAACAGATGTGTACCGTGTTGGTAGAGTTATAATGCTAGACAATTATCAAAGAATATGTTGTTAGTGTTGTGAGGAAAGATATCTAAAAAAGAGAGAGAGAGAGGGAGAGAGAAAGAGAAAGGAATGATCTAAATGTCGCGCACCAAATGTCGAATCAGAGTACGAATACAAAGTGAAATATCGAGGTTTGCAGACTAACATTTCACGCACATTTTCTTTTGCGTTCTACATAGGAATCGAAAGAGGTCATCCATCCACCTCTCGTATGAGCCAGGTTTCCACTTTCATGGATGGCCGCCCGGCTCGCGCGCCCGCGCGTGCGTCACGATTTTATTTTCGTCGCCAGCAACGCGACTCCCGTATTTCGCGAACAATTATTACATATTCTTCGGATGGAAAGTTTCCTTTCTCCCGAAAGCGGCAGACGAGGTGAGGAATCACCGCGATAGATTTGCAGATAGAGTTTCGTTGTGCCAACAGTGAAAGCCGCGATCTCTGATCAGCCTTGGCACTATTAGATGCGAATCGAATTCTGCGTCTCGCGATGCGCGAATCTTCTCCTTATTTTCGCGCGACAGGAAGAAGAGAAAAAAGGGGGAATTGGAAAAAAGCCGCGAGAGCCGCGTATTGGCGGGGGAGCTGTGCGTATATAGAGAAATAGCTTTCTTATTTCCATGAAAATTGCGTTCGGCGATTTCGACGACAATGCCATTCCGGTGTTTTAAATGCAAATCCACAAAAGGAAAAACCGTAAAGGCATTATAATTTATATTACTACATGTGGCAGCGGCGCTTCCGGCGAAAGAGCATAGGCGCAGTTCCGGTCAGCCCCACGGGTTGGAGAGATCCTACATCGCCAGATTATGAGCCCACCGCCGCTTTTACAATGGATCGTCCGCCTCTGAGTCGTACGTCAGCAAGAATAATTCTGCGTTACCGCCGCTCGCGCTCGTCTTGCCAGCAAAATAACACAAACGATCGCCGAAGGGCGTGCGGCCTCACGCGATACAAATATAAAAACTATTTTTCTTCCATTGTCTACACGGGATAAATAATTTTCTTACGTCTTTACAGATATTATCGACGTTTATTACCCAATATCTTAATGTAATTATAAATTATGCTAAGAGCGAAAGTATAGTAGATGGTGTGCACTTTGCATGATTAACTCACTCAATTATATTTATCGATTCTCTATGATACATTTGTGATATTAGCGATAGACAGGCACGTATAACGAATAAATATGCAAGATTAAAATAAATAGCGGAAGAAAAAATAGGATTTTTCAAACTATGCCAAAAATTGACCGTTTTTGATGAATTCCACGATCGCCTGGACAGTGGTCTGGAAGCGCACAAAATTCTCTCGACCATCCTCGGGAGATTTGGCATTGTAGATAGCGTTCGTGTACGCCGAGGTCAATTCGGACACCAATATCTGCGCTTTTTTAGCGGCCGCCTCGATCGAGCCTGTGGGCGTCTTAATTTCTTCCGCGGTCCTCACGACTGCCTCCTTAATGATTTCGACGAGCTTTGAGTCATCCTCCGTGTTCGAATCCCCGCTCGAGATCTTCTGCAGGATGTCTCTCATAGCCGCTACGTTCGCATCTTGCAATCAAATAAGATAAAGAGGTCTGGATTAATCGAGAATTAAAATCTAGTCGCATGTATAACTTTAGTAATAACTAATTACAAAAAAATTGACTCTACTCGCTTCGATTATATATCTTTCACCTGCGGATTGTGTGGTTGTTTCCCTAATTATCCTCTGGGACTGCGAGACAGTGCTCGCCAGCAGAACGATCGCGACAATTGCAAACTTTGCCATCTTCGGAAATCGCATCGAGCAGCAAACTGTCAATCGGTTGTCCAGCCACGCTCTCTCTCTTTATATGAATGCATGTCCCCGCGAGTGCATCGGGTAGGGATGACGTTATGTAAAATGTAATTTGCCGTTCGTCGTGTACGCGGTCGTTGACCATTATAAATGATTCTAATGGGTGTCATTAAAAAAGAAGACGCGCGAGAGAAAGTGGAGCGCCGCAAACGGCATGTTTCAAGAAAGTATGCTTTGTTTTGATTTCTATCCGTTGACAACCGGAAGAAATTAGCTCGAATAAGATAAGTGTTGAGCGAAGCATCTTTTCTTAATTACCTGTGCGATTTTCAACTGACCAAACGAATATTAATCCGTATTCTTATACTTTCGTAATCAGAAGAGTGCTGATTTTGCAATGATCTTCTAAAGAGAAGAATAAAACGCCTGATTCCTGAATTATGTTACAGAGCTTATCATATATATTTTTTCCTTTTACTAGACATCACAGACGCACGTTAGAGTTAGCTATTACTATTACATTACACTATTAACCCCTTGATACACAAAACTATTAAAATATGCGATGACAGATGCTCACGAAGTAAGTCCAGTGAGAGATCGGCATCGCGGAAAAGCAAGAATAAAACCTCTTACACGGCTTTTTTAAAAGTAGGCGTTTTATATTTATTACACAACGCAAGATCTTCGAAATTATGCATATGTCGTCATGATGTTGCGATCGGAAGTAGTGAGAAGGCTTCAACCGGAAGCGGTTCAAATCAAATGTTCTTTGTCAGCGAATTGCGGGTCGCGAAGCGAGTTTTTCTCAACCGAGCAGCAATCGTCGTAAAAGCGCTGCTGCAATTTTTCGTTGCAGTCTCTATGTACATCGCGATACACGCAATTCGACTCGACACGACGACGCGCTCAACAGGTCGGTCGTTCGCGGTCTCCCCCCTTTCAAAAAATGCAGAGGCAATGCCGATACTGGCCGACGGTAAAAGTGCGTGAACACAGGGAGGGAGTGCATCCAGCCATGATTCCTCCTCACCGATTTTTACCCCCTTCTTGCCCCTTTCCGTGTGCCTCGTTCTCTTCCCTACCCCTGCCGTTACCTTGACGCGTCGCGTCAAATTAAAGGTTGCCGAGTCGCTTTCCACCTGAGAAACGATTCAAATCTTCTGCAACGATTCGCGACAGCGGTTCAGCTTCGCGATTGTCCACCAGATGTTCCCGAATAAAGGCGAACAAAGCGAAAACGAGAGTCGGCTGAAAAAAATCGTGGTCGACGCGCGACGTCTAATCGACGACGTTCGCCGCGGATGAGACTCTCTGCCTTGCATAGAGACTCGCAAGAAAGCGTACCTTAATGCGGGATGAATGAAAATACGGGTGCTTGAGTAAGCTTAAATTACATTTCATTCATGCAGGAAAAGCAGACACGCGGGAGTCGTCCTTCCGGCTCGCGTTGCGCACGTATCGCAGGACGGTGGACTTGCACGTAATGACGACTGGACTATAATGTGTATTATCCCGACATCCTGTACGGCGGCGACTTCTTATGCGTTTCTCTCTTGCGTCTAGGGTGCCGGCCCTTGCTGCGTTACGACAGCGATTACAATCGTAGAGGCGACCTTAATTTTTGTGCGAACGCTCGCTTTTCGCAGAATGGCAACACTTTCGTCCATTCTGCTTCTCACTACCCATATGGATCACTATAAGGCACTTACTATTGCCACATAAACTGACTTTCCGAGCGGTTTCTGATCGCGAGGTAGTTACGTAAGATCTCGCCCGAGTAACGCCCAATTTTTCCGACGCACAAAGAAAGGCGTCCAAGCGGAGACGCGAGGGCGAAATATCGATCGCACGTACCATCGATCACGATCTTATCTGGCGCACGGACATGGGATTCACGTCGACTGGCAATGGGATGACGAGGAAACACAAGGTCCCACGTATATCGTGAACAGTACAATGTATCGGTACGCTTCGCTCCGCACCGCGCTCCAGTACCGCGATCCACGATCATCGATCCACGATCACCGATCCACAATGAGAGACTCGAGATGCAGGGCGACGAAGAGGGTACTCGTCTCACCGATCGGGGGGAGGGGAGGTGAGAAGAGAAAACCAGAGCAGACCGATCGACGGACAGTCTTTATTCTCGTATCGGCACCGGACAACGCCAACGATGGAAGCGACGTGGGCCTATTATGGGGATGGGTCCATATCGCGTGGAGCACAATGATCAGTGCCGACGCGCAGAGATCCTCTCCGGATCGTCGAGAAACACCGGCCGCGTCGTCGAGCAGGCCCCGCTGAATGAGATCCCAACGTGTTCATCTCGCGCTTGGGGGATTATGGCGAGCGTGGGGCGCCGCCGAAGATCGACAGGACCGATTACGTCCGCGCTGACTTTAAGCCGTTTTAAATGCTGCCATTCAACCCGGACGGGCAGTCTCCTGACCTCGCCGCTCGCGGTGCACCGATTTGGCGTTTCTCGCCGGTTCTTTTCTTATATTTTGTCTCACACACAATGCGCGCTCTCTCCGTAGATGCGAAGGTGGCCTCCGTACCCGGAAATCGCGAATGACAACGGTCCTCTGCAACTTAATTTCTTCGTGAAAGTTATTTCGTTGTGGAAATTAAAAGATCGATCATTGTTTTATTAATTACATTAATTGTATCAGGTTTTTCTTCTTTGACGATTGCCTATTTCTGCGGAGTTAGATGTTGTAATATTTTAGATGCTAGAGTTGGAGTAGATTCTAGTGAAAGACCGTCCGACTTAGAGAACGGGAAACCGAGATTCGGTACGGCCTGTGGGGGTTCCGCTTGATCAAACCGTGCGATTCTCACATGCAATCGCGGGGATCCATGAAAAACAATTCCATGAAATTAATAAATCTATTCTCGGGAGGACCTCCTACGACGCAGGCGACTTTTTAGGGCAACGGACGATTCCGCGAAACGTGGGTGATCCAATTAGGCGCGGCCGCTCAAAAAAAAAAAGAAAGAAAGAAAAAAATCGTCGCGGTCACGAACGTTATCCGTTTACGCGCAACAAGATAAATTAGCACGCTTTTTCGCGTCAAATGAATTTCGCGACGGAACAAGATCCGGCTTTGGCAACGACACAACGCGGCTGACAAAAATAATAAACAAACTTAGAAACAGCGGGGCGCAAGTGAGATTAAGAAGACCGCGTCTTCACCGAGACGGCGTGGCTTTACCACCCGTCGATCGATCTGTCGCCTGATTTCTCTTCGCAGCATCGAGTCACGGTGCTTTTTGTCGGTGTGCCGCGGCACACTGTGAACAGGCGGCGGTTTCCCAGATGTAGAAATCCTCATCTTCCATTTCGTCGAGGAACTGTAATACAATGGCATACCTAATCAAAAAATCACGACGCTTCGAAAAAGCAAAACATTTCGCGCTTGTTCACGATGGCGATTCCGCTGGCGGAATAATCGTCGCGTAACGATGTACTTTCCATCGATTGACATTAACTTTTTCTACGCCGCGCAGCGACAGGTAGAGAGAGAAAGAGAGAGAGAGAGAGAGAGTGAGAGAGGATACGGCGCCCCGGATTTCCTTCCGATATTCGCGTAATTAGGCTGTTTTACTATTAT
This sequence comes from Temnothorax longispinosus, assembly GCF_030848805.1. Taxonomy (NCBI): domain Eukaryota; kingdom Metazoa; phylum Arthropoda; class Insecta; order Hymenoptera; family Formicidae; genus Temnothorax; species Temnothorax longispinosus. The sequence goes on along the minus strand of NC_092358.1, from coordinate 1,048,351 downwards.
TCGCAGTTTTGTGAACTTTCACCGCGACGTAGCTTCAAAAGCTCCTGCATTGAATCCAGACACTCTGTGTACAATACCTTGTAATATGTATATATCACATATAATCATTTTATGCACGAGGCATTCTATATTAAAATTACTATGTTCGCGCGCAACTTTATCTCGCGAGATCTTCTCTCGATGAAATAACTGTGTATAGACTTAAAGTACTCGATACAAAGCAGGCGATCATTAAAATATCGCACGTGACGTTCGAAGATGTAATCAGGGTGATCCGATGAAGGATGCACGAAGGTGCTCTTTGAAGAAATCTCGATATGGCATTCGAAAAATCGACGTTTTGCTCAGGGGCAGGTGTCGTCGTGTCGGCGCGGCGTATCGAGTTAAGGAAGTTAAAAGAGTGGGTAAAAGGAGTTACGTTAAGCACCGGCTCATCGTCGCCTGAGGGCCTCGTTATCATAGTTTAATGACGGTGGGGCGTTTCAGTCGCAATGGATTACGGTACACGCTAACCGGCAATATGAATGAATTAATAATCGATATAATGTTCCGGCGAGCTCGCTGAGCTGGTCAAGACTTTTATTGCGAATTGGCGTAAAAATACATCCAAGGAGTTTGGTAATTTTAAGTATTTTGAAATATTTTAATATCTCAATGTGTAATTAATTGCGAGGAAATAGAAAGTTAATTAGTGCACAGTAAAAAATACGTTTTTATTGAGAAACAGGTTCTAAACCACGGCTTTAAATCATCTGCATATTTGAAATTTAGCATTTAACATTTTAATGGAACATATGAAATTTTACAAGTGAGAAAAAAGGAGAGAAAAAGAGAAATGCTCATAAGGTACTTGAAATTATTAGACAATTTAGCTTATAACTTACAAGACTCCATTCTTAGACGCACTGCGCGACACAGCATCGGTTTAGTATGATGGGAAACGTAGTATTCGAGCAGGAGGTTAGTGTGAGAACGCGCGGGGTTTCCTGAAAACGATGTTGTACGCCGTAAAACGCGACAGTTTGCACGAGCATTGCGGACGGCGTATTGCGGTGTACATCATAGACAAAGCCTGGATTATTTTTCGCGGTGGCAAAGGAAGCGTGCCGTTATTGTTGCCGACCACGAACAACAATAGTTTCTCCTCGCTCGCCTCTGTCCTCGTTCGTGTTACACTAGTTTGACTAGTCTTCTAGAAGAGCAACTCGTACCGGCACAAGGAATGAACGACGTTCGCTTCTAGGTCTATCTGAAACCCTTGTAACTCGAGTTAAGGGAACGTAAATTGAACGCCAAGTTATATAATTATACAGTATAAATGCCCCTTGCCTCCGTTCACACTCACCTGATGTTAACGTAACAGCATTTCCTAGTCGTGAAATTTTTAACGCGCTAATTAAGTGACTGGCGATATCTGCTACCTCGCTAACATTCTCATTATTTTATCTTATCGACATATTTGGAATCGTACGTAATTACAGTTTATCGTCTTTATCGGATCATTAGAACGTTTTTCTGAATAAATCGGATTCATTTGGCGAATCATTTGCACACCGATCTAAATTGAACCGATTCGAATTACGTTATATGACGCTGGATTATATCGTTGACTGTAGAATGCGTTAATTAGTAGCTACGAAAAAGTCATCGGGAATATAGTACTGGTAGGAGATTACTGGTCTTTGATGGGTGCGCGACATTATATATACATATATATATATATATATATATATATATATATATATATATATATATATATATATATCAATTTATGCCTGGGTGTCAGGATTAATAACACGGACTCGGATAGATAAGACCGGGAGCCGCATTGAAATGCTTCCATTTAATCCGCCGGGTCGGCCCGTTTACGAGGCAATTCAGGGGCGAATTATGGGCGTGCGTATGAGGATTAATCACGGGCCCTGCGTGCGAGCGTGGACGTACACACGCACATTCACACGCAAGTATACCGGAGCACATTAATTTGCCGGCTATAGCTACATCATTCCACTGTGTACCTTCTACAGAATTTAGATTTGTTTTGTAATAACGAAAACGCGAAAAAATTATTGAGATAAGACGATAAGAGTCTTATATATAACTTGCAATCAAATATATGAAACAAAGTCATCCAGCTCAATTTTAGAAGAGCTTAGGATGATCTTTCTATGATATTCATAGATCTGTTTGTCATGACGAATTTTGGATATGCGAGCTATTGCGATACATTATAAATGTAAAAAAAATATTTCTGTATCATTTGACAGCTTCTTAAGATTCTTCTTAATGCACTCAAGTATACACGCGATGCAGTAGCAAGATAGAAGGGAGACGCGTGTATCGCAGGCGGCGGTTTTGCCGCTCGCGCGTGTGTTCACGCATTTATCTGCACGCGAGTCGTCGTTGTCGTGCATTGGTCGACCTAATTCTGCGATTTGTCACGCCTCTTATTCCACACCTAGCTTTCACTGCTATACATCAGGGGGCGGACGTCGAAGGTATTAACTGTGCGACCTGGAAATCGAAAAAAATGCGAGATATGTCGCATTCTCAAAAGAAATCTTTCCGATTCGATTGTAGAACTCTGTCTTGATCATAGTCACTTAACAATCTTGAAAGTGAAAAAAGCTTTGCTAAAGAAAATCTTATTTATTTGTGAGCACTATTGCAGAGACTATAATCAGGTCTTTAATTAATTTTATAAATATTCGTGATAAATATAATAAATATATAAATAAGCACATACAGCATATTTTGGATACTAAGATTAATAACTTTTTAGCATGGGAGTTGCATTGTTTTTTATATGTTTAAATGCTTAAAATATCTTTATACTTATACACTTAAAATATCCTGATATTTAGTGGAGGGAAATAAGAAAGAATGCGGCTGGCTTAAAATAATCGTCACGTCGTCTCCGGATTGCTCGTTTCTCGTCCAACGCGATAATGACACCGACACTGACTGCGTAATGTTAGCTACAACCGTAGTAAAGCAGTTTCATGCCGCGCGACAAGCATACAGGCGCCGTAAAGGCGCGAATTCAGCGACTTTATCAAGCGCGGCCGAACATGGCCGCGTGAGATGTCTTAACGACTGATTGGTATTAATACCCATTGTTAAAATTGAGCTGCGATATCGATCGACATGTCGATACAAATTGTGAGGCACGAAAGCATTTGGCCGCTTATACGATCTAAAGTTAACGTAGCACTGATCTGTCTTTGATCCTACAAAAATAGAAAGATGTAATACGGAAATTATAATACTATTACAAATATCAAGACCTCGCGAATGACGTCTGTAAACGCTAATGCAAATACAAATGTTCGGGTGATGTCGATTACATAACGGTGGCGACCAGGTTTGGCGCTGTGAGTAATATAGATATATCTGTCTGGTTGCAGAGATATAATAACGTACCGAACGTTAATGAGCAGTTTCTCTAGAATAAAATTAGCGTATTAATAATATTTTAAACTGTGGCCTTAGTTAGCTTTCACATTAAAATTTATTGCGATACATGATTACATTACAATAATATTTATATAAGTTTACTTCTCTTTTTACGTTTCTCTTTTTATGGGTTTACTGAATTTTACATATAATTTATGTAATTAATTCTCCTGTCGTATTACATAGATATCTATAATATATTAAAATTACTAATCTAGCGTTGATTATAAAACTGCGTTGTCTCTTATTAGTTATCCATGTCACCTCAAAGCTTTTTGTGACTATTGATACAGTCTGATAGTTCAGCTCTAATTCGCTTCTAATCGCTATGTTGCTAGTGTATATTATTATATATACATATTATATACACTTTCTCTTAATTTATAATATAATGCTAACTGATAAGTTTATAGACCGGAATCTCTCAAGCAATACAAATTATTGAAAGCAAGAGTCGAAAGATTATTAAGTTGTAGTGTCCGAACATAGTCATGTTTAAATAAGATATCTAATAATAAAAATGTCGAGAGAGAGAGAGAGAGAGAGAGAGAGAGAGAGAGAGAGAGAGAGAAATAATCGTAAGATAGAAATTGACATATTTCATGATACCTTCTTAGCTTCCGCGAGGACGGTTTACAATTGTGAAATAGTTTCCATCGTTTTTTCCTCTTCTTCCGTTTCTCTTTATGAGAGCGATTTGTCGCAATAATGCTGTATTCCTCGCGCTTGTTTCTTCTCATTCCGTCGGATGTTGCAAGGATCATTGATTATATTTTTCTTCAAACGACGACACTTTGTGTCTACACTGTCTACTTTTGCATGATCATCCATTATCGATCGCGCTGGCTCGGGCTGGATCGATCGATCGATCGATCGGCCGGTGGTGCATACTTGCTCGCCGGAATGCGCGCAAGAAGGTGGCGAGCAGAAAAGAACGCGGGGTCTAGAGTTGATTCCGAAGACAGGAAGGAGCCTGGCTACGGACTACGGATCTGGTGAGCTGTTCAAGCAAGTGACGTAACGCTTTTGCCTGCAAATGAAAATCCTACTCCGGATTCCGTCGTTCTTTACGTTCGAGGAAGTAATCGGCAAGAAAGATTGGCTCGGAACGAAGGAGCGTGCGACTCCATCTGACCGAATGATCTTAAATTGTTCGCACGTTCTTCACGCGCGTCCCGCTGATTTCCGTCACGATGCCATTTCGATCGCACTTGCGTTTCTTTTTGCATATAATATGAATTTAGAAACGGCAACACAACTAAATATGCAATATCCCGACGAAAAAGAACGGCGATAAAAGAATATCTCGTGGCCGTAATGTACGTAATATAATTCGTATCATGTACGTAATATAGCAGCGCAGATGCATTTACAAGAACGATCCTCCGAACGTTCGCGCACGCAAACGGCAATTAAATGCGGGAAGGATGAGGAATGTTAACGGATAATTTCTTGCAAAATGCTGCCGTAGCATCTACGCGCATTCCTAGTATCCGCCTATGCATATGCAAAGATACGGGAGCTGACAAATTGCGTCGAGGACGCTCGTTGTATTAGCGGCGACGGCGGCGTCGTTGTCGCTGCAACAAGAGATAGAGACAGGAAGTCTCTAGGATGCCTGTAAACGATTATATACTGGCGTGATACTTTACTTTTATTCCATCGCGTAGCGTAGGCTCGTGCATCGTTACGCGAGAAACAGCCATGCGGAAATGTCGGATTACTCGCAAGATATAAAATGTTTATTTGAATCCTTTGCGTGTGTGATTTGCAGTTAGCGTAGAAATCTGACTTACGTACCGTTATTATATAGCAAATAATTGATCAAAATTTTTGAAATTTAAAATGATACTAAATGTTTCATAAATGTGTATCTTTATATCGCGACCTAATTAATTTAAATAATATATTATATATTATAGAATGTATCAGGGTATACATATAGGAACAGAACGGAATCAGTGCAAATGCTGATAGCTCCGATCGAGAATGCTTTATAGACTGGCATTTTTTCCTGATAACATTATTAATGATGTTATTAAATTTGAGATCCTTTACAGCTCACCGTATATAAGCACGATAAGAAGTATAAGCGACTCTAAGGCGGATGTTATTTATACATTTTAAATATTCTCCACCAAAGGCGATCAGAGGTGGTTTGGCAACTTGTACACTGTCAAACAGGATTAGATCCAGTTTTCGTTCGACTTGCTCTCTTTAGCACACTCACGATCGCACTGACAGGTTGATATAATTTCCGATAATTTACCAATAAATAACTTATTGAGCGCGAACCACTCTCCATCCCGCGGGAAAGGTTCCTCATTTCAGCCTAGCTTTCTTCCGACGTCTTACGGTTTTTATCTCGGTTTTAATTTATCGAGAAGCCGTCGAGATCGAGCGTAATAAAAGTTTTTTCTCGTTTATCAAACAGCGATTGGTATCTACAAACTCTTCACGATAATATAAATTTATAAACTCTATGCAACATTTCTTTCTCTTTCTCTTGTAAGATAAAGATTTTATATAAAACGAATTAAACGTGATACTATATAGCGCATATTCTAAACGAAACTCTTTCTCTCTCCGATCAGATTACGGATTCTGTCGGCAGTCTGATCCCGAGGGTCGCCTCTTTATAGCGTGTTTCCGGTCGCGCCGAGGCTGCACGTGACTCGATACTCTTCAGTTCACTTCACAGCTACCTGTCCCAATTTAATCTATCCCGTTCTTCTTCGTGGTGCCCACACTGCCCACTACCGATTATCGATACCAGAGGGAATCCACGCGACCGCAAGACTCCCTCTTCTACACGTGTAAATAATACACTAGCGGGCTACGCTGACTTTCATCTCCCTCCGCGATCTTACACCTCGTAGCCACGATGTAGTAGCCGAGCAATATTTTTGTAATGAGTGCTCACGTCTGAATCGCATTTCGGTTCTCCGTGAGTCGTGACTTGATCAGACTAACCCTTTCTCTACTCCTTCACCGTATCTAAACTTTTTTATTCATGCAACTCTGGCTCTCTTATAGACTTTCGATTTACTGTGCCGATGCAGCCATTTTTGAATAATGTCGAATATCCGTAAACAAAATGAGAAAACTCTTTTGTAGAACTAGACACACGTATTGACATACCGGTAAAATTTTACACAATTAAGAATAAAAAAAAATTTTTTTTTGGTTTACCTTCTACGTCTGGCTAATAAAACATACGCGGTCGAGGACCTTAAAGCGATGTGCGGCACGCACGCGTGAAATCGAATAGGAGCTCGTATACCTACACGTCGAGATATTGATGAGTGCGCACGATGCGTATCGGGATTCGATTTTTAGCGACAGACAGGCAGGTACTGGCGATGATAATCATCTGTCGCTAAACGGTTGGGATCATAAAGCGTTGGTGTCAATAAAGCGCGCGTGCACCAATCGTCCTCGTTGCCGCCGCCGCGCCGATGCATTTTTCTGGTGCCGGCGGGACTCATTCAGAAGAGACGCTCATCTTATGAATGGGCCTGAAGTACCGGTTAGATGTGTCATTAGCATAGGCATGACCCGCGGCGACATCGCGCGTCCTCGTCGTCCCGTTATCCCCGCTGCCTTGCCAGCGGCGGAACGATCTCCCGATGCAAATTGCCCCGATGCAAATTGCGTAATCATCCTCTAACGATTACAGCGTCGCGCGCTCGCGCTCGCGCTCGCCGCTCTCATTACGATTACGCGCGGACACCCGCGGCCAGCCATCACTCTCGCGGGGTCTCGCGAAGGAATCGCGCCTTTGCCTTCAGGTTCTCGCCTCGTCGACTTTACAGTTCTGTGGTATCTCGCTACTAACTTGCCGAGCCGTCACAACGTGGTAGTTTAACCCTTTGTTTATTAAATAACAATGTACTGAATAACAGAATATAATCCTACAATTTTCTCTCTCTCTCTCTCTCTCTTTTTCTCTCTCTCTCCACATTTTCCAATACAATCTTGTAAAAGGAAAGACGAAAAATTGGAATGATAATAGCGACGCTGTTATATAAGAAATTTTATTTTAAAGTTTGCTCACTGTGATTGAGTCAAAGCTCTTGTCGTCGTGAACTCTCGATAAAAATAAAAAAAAAGAAAGCACGCCAACGAACGACGCGGGGGACGACATACAAAAGCTAATGGGTTAGCAGGTGTTTCGAAAATGTAATCGGCCGCGGAATCGATTCTCCGTTTATACTTTCCTAATCGAACTCGACAAAAAAGCGCCACGGTAAATTGTAGGCGGCAATTAGGACGGCGATCAAAGAAGAAACACTCTCGGCTACTGCGGTTTGTATCTGAAACGATCGAATCAAATTTGTGTCGTGCTCCATGAAGAAACAAAGTATCGACTCCAATCGGGTCGATCTGTTATTTGTAAACCGCGATACAGTCACAAAATTGTACAGGGTGATTCAAAAGATTACTGCCAAATTTAATCCTCCACATTCAATGCAAGCAATTGCATCGTCGAACAGAACTCTGGCGTATTCTCTCTAATATCCCAGGTATCTCACGTAATTCTTAATGAAATCTTAATAAAAACAAAATAAAGCCAGTAGAAGAGTAGCAAATTGCGATTATTTTATTGGTATATATATTAGCCGAGTTCTAAATATTAAAAGGTCTGTACTGACTCAGGATTACTTCGGAGAACATAGGTTCTTAATTGAAAGTTGTTCTATTTTGACCCCTCTATACGCTTCTTAAAATTTTATAATTAATTATCGCGTGCAATTAAGATCCCTCAAATGTGATTTATCATACATTATATGTTTAAGAATTAAATAAAACTAATGCAAGTGAAGGTTTATACCGAATGTGGAAAAAGTGTCACGATACGCGCGAAACTCGCTCCCGATGGAGGCTATGTCATGACGCGATGATCGGTTATTAGCTCGCATCAAAATCCGTGCGGGCACGAGAATGGTTCTGCTCGACAGGATAAAATCATGGAGCGCCGGGCCGCTGTTGTTTACGTAGAAATATAACACCGGTCGAGAGGATTTCTCCCGAAACCCTCACGGTTCGGCAATCCCTGGTGCTTCACATTTTCTGCCTACGAAACTGTAAGCGGGGCGTTGCTTCCGAAGCGAAGCGCGACGTGAGACAGGTGTGACCAGGTGTCACGCTTTTCAGGTGTTTTGTGCCAACGAAAGGGATAGCCTTTCAGAAGATGAGACTATCGATTTCTTTATTTACCTACCTCTATCATCTTGACACTTGCGGTCGATTATTCTTGTTCCGAACTCGAATTGATTCCAAGGGTCTTTTCGGTGACGAAATTACATCCTCGATTCATGATATGTATCCTTTATCCTGCACGTTATCTACGACACGTTTAACATCAGCATGTTCTGGAATCAAACCGGTTTTAGAATATTTTTCCAGCATTTAGAATAATAAAAGTAAGATTTTTTGTTAAAGTGGATGAGAGCTACTTTATAACGGAATAGATCTTTATCCCGCTGCGAAAAACTTCACAAGGCATTTTGTTATAATAAAAACAAATTGTTGGATAATTTTATGAATACTTCTCACTTGTTTAATAAAATATATCAAAATAACAACAATTTATTCATATTTAGACTAATATTTGAATACTTTTAGATCGAACAATTATTATTCATAATTCTTATACTGACAAAGAAGGATATATACGTTTTAATCCAATTAATTCTATTTATATTAGATATTAATCTGTGTTACACTGTAGTTATTTACCACTTTGGCGTGAAAAAAAAAATACAAATTATGCATTACACAATACTGATCCGAGATATATGTATGTACGCAAATTTTGCAAAATTATTTATCGACGTCTGACATCGGCAAATTGGCGTCGCACGCCGTGCGAAACTTATTTACGACGCTTCGACTATTATATTAATAAGAGTCACGGCACCGTTACTCAGCTCGATTTCGCTCAATCGACTTTATGTAATCGTCCCCCCCCCCTCTCTCTCTCTCTCTCTTTCTCTCGAAAGAGAGCAAAAGAAGACGCAGATCGTTCCGACTGTCAATTTCTCGGTAGAACGATAATGATCGGTTTTGCACTGTTGTTTATTAGTTTGTCGCGGTCATTGTCCGTTATTGGGCATTACGATCTCTCGCTACTCGACGTGAATCTTCGCCATCGTGGGAGAGTCGTTCGATCTGGATCACCACGAAAGGGATCGCCGCGGGTAAGAGAATCGTGTTTCGCGGCATTTGCCACCGTCGACCTGGTGGATGAGCATGCTATGTCACGGTCACTTGATCAGGGAAACGTTTAACGCTCGGCGAAATCAATGAAAACATCCTTGGTAATACTTTGAAGTGATTGAGACGTTCTAACAGATCGTTCGGCGCAATGAAAGAGAGATGTGATGAGAATCTATAAAACCGCCGCCTTAAATTTTACTATTCTGTATTTACAAATAATAGTTTAGTAATGGGTAGGATTTGTCAATTTCTTGTTAAACTTGACGGGAAAGTTTTGCGTAAAATTCCACCGCAAGAAAGTTTAAAATATATGATATACACGTTGACGCGGAGTCTCACGTTCACATTTTGCAGTTGCATAAAACTGAACGTGCGCTAGGCGAGCGCTACATAATACGATTATGATGCGATGCCCGGCATCGCGTAATAACTCGTGCGGCGATGTTGAAGTGACGTCGAAATAGCTTAGAAAAGAACGGCAATGCCCAGCGCTGTGCATTGAATCTCGCATATATCACAGACCGCTCGACTCGCTTCCGCCTGCAAACGAAAGTAGGATGATGGCGGTCTATTATTTATACATAAATGGAAGCCCGCCCGCGCTCTGTCCGTGTCCGCGCTATTTTCACTTCGTTACAGGAGTGAAATTCTTTTTATACACGATGCCCGCGCGCGGAATCGCCGGCAAAGAATCACGATGCAGACTCGATAAATTCTGCGCGTACGTACTATTTATGAATGCGAATGTGCAAATGCGCGCGTTGGCTGAACATAATTTTACATAGAAACTCACGAATCTTTTTAATAATTCATCGCACGGAAACATATGCGATTTAAAAATATGATTTTGCGTTTTTTTTTTTCGACATCGTAATAATATTCGCGATAAATTTCGGCAGAAGTATGTAGTGTAGCGTCGAAAATTCATGCTTCTCAAGAATTATAAAAATTGAATGTAAAATGATTTTCAACTAATTTTAACATTATTTTTATGTTTTTATCAATATACATTGTATATTTATTCAACACGTACACATATATATACACACACATAGAATGCTAAAGATTTACGTTCGTTATTAAGTCGTGATATTGTTTATTTTGTTTTATCGAAAACTACGACAGCCAGTTAATTCAGTTCGATCCTAAGTTGATTATTATTCTAGTATCGTTGCGAGATATCGCGACGTCCTGATCTGCAGATCTGAGTTATGCAAATTTGGCTTTTCGTAGATCGCGACGGAATATTCCGCTAGTGACAACGTTATCGCTTAAATTATCTCGTCGCCTGCAGAGTCGTTGATATTCAAAAGACAGGCGCGCGGAAAATTTCCTGAAAAGTCGTGTTTGATCTGCTATCATACGTCATATGATATGCATTGATCGCCCCGCCTAATCGTTTATAACCGACTAACGGCAATCTGCCGATCATCGGCTGTATATTACACACCTGTCGCGTGCAAACGATGATCGGCGAATCAAATTCTAGCCTCGGTCATGCTGCGTGTCATCCTCGTTCGCTCCAAATTTACATATTTTCTTATCATCACGTATTTTACGAAGGATCGAATAACAGTTATCCATCAGCGATCCGCTAGTCTTATCACTTTGATTGCAACGAACAAATCGTTGCTTGAAACCATGGTCTTAATGTTTCCTACCTGTTTACATTACCGTCCCTATCATGTCATAAACTCGACCTGATGAGATCGTAAAACGTGCATGATATTTAAATAACTGAAGGGGTTTGTTCTTAGTTTTCCATAGTTTTTGCTATAGTTTTGGTTTTAACGTTACGTGCTTTGCTTTGCGATATGAAAGGAACATTACCATGCGTCTCTTCTTCTTCCGGCACGCGCGCGTGCGCATTCTGCATATATTCCTTCTACTAAATCTATTTCTTCGACAATTATGTCGTCCACCTCCATTCTCTTGATCGCGATAGACAAGCTGGGTGGGGATACGAAAAGGAATGGTCGCCTTTCGGGCAGGGCCTTTGCTTGTGGCGTTTAAAAGCCAAACGAAGGCGGGTAACCGACGAAGACCTCTCCGAAAGAGGGACAGGGAAGTACGTAAAAGGACAAAACGGAAACAAGGATGGGATATGTCGAACGGCGAAGGACTGCTAAATGAGACCTGCGGGACGGACAGGGATGAAAACCGGCGTCCTGGGAGCTAGACAATGACAAACATATCGTGTCGCGGCAGGAACGATATACAATTGGGAGGAACGACAGGGAAAGAGACAGAAGACTGACGAGAGAGTGCTGAGAGAGGTCCGGAGGTGAGCTGAAACGAAAGAGAAGCCGCGGCGAGAAGCCGGTACGTTTCCTCGGCAGGGAGCCCGGCCAATCGGAGCACGGTGGGCGCCGCGGGTAGGAGGAGACAGTTCCGCGCCGACAGGCGATGTAATCACCCGCGGCCGTGTCCGCTGCTGCTCTCTGGCCCCTCCGGGGGTCTCTTCTCTCTCCCTCCGTGTCGTGCCGCGCCGCGGCAAAGCCCTCGCCTCTTTCTCCGCGCCCATCGACTTAGCCGCCAGGCCCCCACTGTGGCCTGGTGGCGGCGGCAACGCTACGGGGCGAAGAATCCCGGCCGGCGGTCACCGGCCGGATCCGTCGGGTCGCGAACTCCGCGACCGAGAGAGTATCTATCGGCTGAGTCCGGCCACGTTCGGAGTGTTCGAACCGCTGCCAGCCACGCGACAAACAAGCTGTCGGGGCTGGTTCAGCTTCCACCGTTACGTCCGCCGGTCCGCCGCGCGTTCGCCGGGTTGCTCTGCGACTAGGCGGGTATGACGACCCGTGACGCGTGCCTTCGAGTAACACCTGTCCCTGGCAATGCTGATAAAACATCTGCATCGACATTGCCGTTTGACCGATCTCGCGAAGAGTCAAAGACTTTATTCATATATCTTACTTCGATTGATTATGCAGAAAATAATATTTATATATACAATCGTCCTGCAGTCTAATTACAGTAATATTATTGGAGAACGATTAAATGCAAAAAATTAACAACGCTTATACAAAATCCACAAATATGATCACAGATAGATATTTTAATTCATGAACGCGGTAGATAATACATATATCTGAATATAAAATCACATCAAAGGTATCTACCAGTAAAATAATCGAAGGTATGTTTGGCAAGGAAGTGAACAGTACTCATCCCTGACGACGATATGCTATGCCGTTCGTATAAGAAGCCGAGTACATCGCTTGAAGGTGATTTCATGAAGACGTAAAACGTAAGACATGCATTTATGTCGCATCGTACGCCGTTCCTAGCACTCGCTGAAGTCCACTATAAATGCAGCCCGAGGCGAGAAGGTCTCTCTCTTGAGTGTTTGGGTAAAGCATTAAATTGAGAGACCGGTTGAGTACCCACTAAGAGCTTAACAACGTCTTTATATCCAACGATATTTTATGCGAGTTGGTAGCCCACTACCATTCGCGATGATGCTTGAGACGATGCGTTGATAAATATTGTGACGACGGAGTTTATCGTAAAATTACGAGTATCGTTTATCCCCCTCGTTTCCCTCGAATGTTAGAAAAGTAGAGACAGGACTTTATCTTTTTAACGCTTGACTTGATATTTATGTGCCGTAATTATTGGAACATAATAAAATAAAAAAGTAAACGCGCATATATATTGTCCAGTAACGCGAGGATTTAAAAATACTTGACGTGGGTGACTTTAACTTCGTTGACTTCCTACTGAGCGTTTTAAATCGGAAATCGAATGAGATGATAGTGGAGCGTATATATATCAATATATACACGCTCGGACGTAGTGTGTAATTTCATGTAACATGTTATTTTCTCATTACATTCAGCGGCAGCATAAAGATAAAACGCAGCTGGAAACTGCGTAATCCGCTGTCGAAATGAGCTGATTAAGGCATTGAGACGATAAATAGTGTCTTGATTGCCGTCGGTAGAAAAATTCGTGAAAATTATATAATACCATTACGTTATCGGGTAGATTCAAAACCACGTAACTTAATTTAGACATCACATTTTAAAATTCCATAAAGCTGACTCTCTCTTGCGACGAATAAAATTCTCGCTGCGATTCACGTGCGAACGTCGGACCGCGTATGCATAATACATCGAGGTTCATATCAATAATAATGTCTCTCGTGGTGCGTTTTGCGGGCTGTAATAAATTCCCCGTTGAAACGAGCGTGACGAATAAAAATGAAAAAGCCACTCGCGGGGCGGTAGGAAGCGGAACAGACAGAAAAGACATTACCTACCCTTACGTCCGGCAGTCGGAAGAAAGTTGCACCTGCTGCTGGCTGGTGAATTTGCCGACCTACGATTGCATCGCCGTTCGCTCGACCGTCCAGGAATTGTTTTTCCAAGCGATATTAATCTACGCGTATATATATGCTTGATCGATGAGAATCCATTTTCGAAACACCTTTGACGGGCGAAAGTGGCACATCGTTATCGGCCATCGCGCTACGCTATCGCTCTATCATCCGACACAGTTCCTCCTGCGTTTCTAATATCTCGAGAAATACTTCGATGCTATTTATACGCAACGTTCCGCCTAATAATAAGATAATACGTAATGTTCAAATAAAAATCAACTCTTTCGTGTTTCATATCCGATTTGTATTCATATTTCTATAAGAGATCTAAATTACATATAAAAGCGTTTCTTGCCTTTTCAAGATTTGGATTTTACCTCACTGAAGTGAACTATCGAACAACGATATATTATTTATTTATTCGTCTGCGCCATTAGCCCGTGGCAAACGAAAGAGCCTGCTTTCACTCCCGCCGCGGCCGTCGCGTAGCACACCACGCTTCTCTATTTTCTATTTCTCGAGTCGTGCTCCGCGCATCTCTTGTGCCGCCCAGTGCCGCGGGCGAGCTGTCGATCGGCATTCGAGGAGCACCCTGCCCACGTACGCTCCCTTCTTAATGCCCGCAACAAAAAAATAAGACAGCTCGGTGTTACCGCCCTTATCTCTCCGACGCGCGTACCGCGTAATCGACAGATACGCAGAACGAACGCAATTTCTCATTAAATCGTGGGTGTACGGTCGCGGTCTTAAAGTCTTTATTTACGTTTATCTTCCGTTGCACACACCCTGGGCGCATTATCTTGCGAGATCAAAGTATACGTTGATGCGGCGGCTAATTCGCGCCAGCGGCTTCTCACCTCGACGGAAGGTTTCGCGGTCAGGTTCAGGTACCAATTCACGCGAGCTCCTCGCTTCGGGGTTGTGTATCGGGTTCAGCTATGAGAACTGATCTTTGAGTTTTTCTATCTTTCATCTGAATCGGTTATTGACCGCGAGTAACGCACTCTAATGGTCGATTTACTTGAATCTCCCGTATTCTTTTCTTGGGATTTGACGGCCATATCTTTAATATTGCAACGTGTACGAGTTAATTAGTTTTTAGATCGTTATTCATTCATAATTTGCATCGTTATTAATGATATGCCTGACTGCTTGAAAGATGTTTCCTGCACAAAATAACGGAGATCCGGTAATTTTAATATTTATCTCTCGGAAGGCACGTGTCAATTATTTATATATACAATGCATTCCTCATTCCCGAAGAAATTGATTACACGTCCGCGTTGATGTACTAATTAAATAATTGTGATCCACGTGAGGCTCATACCGAAAGAGATCAACCGAAAATTTCGGATCCGTCTAATTACCCTATCGAGCATCTCTGAGTCGCGTCCGGCTACGACCTGACGCTCGTGCCACGGCCACGCAACACCCATTTCGTATGCCGCTATCGTGGCGGACGCGTGCAAGAAGGTCGCGGCTACCGGACTTGCAGTCGAAACGAGGACCTCGCCTCGCGATCGTGACGAAAAGGGAAGAAAGGGGCCCGCCCCTACGAAGAAGGGGCTTCGACTCGTTAAGGCGTCAGGTGCGCGGGACCGTTGACGCACTGCCGTTACCGTATACCATCCCCAGAAGAACGCCGCGCGATAATAATGTATACCATTAATGCGAATACCGGGCGGTGAGGCGCGCCGCGTGCGTGTCTTCGAGGAGCGGCGCGCCACCCTGTTCTTAGACTCGGGGGACCTGGGGGCCATGTGCGCACCTCCGCGAAAGGTGAAGGGCGTTTAACGGTCGGAACGTACACGGTTTTCGGGATCCATCGGGACAGAGCACCAGCTGATCATCGTTCGCTCCCTATCGTTCGGCCGCTCTCTATTTCGGGCCATGTGCTTCCCGCGCTTTTTCTCTGGCCGCCCATCGGGCTAGACGATTTCTCATTTACTCCTCTTTGGTACCCCCCGAGTTCGTTGACTTGTATCCTTGAGTTCGCAACGTATAGTCTGAGACTAGCGAATAGAGTATCGTTTGTATGGAAAACTGCACGAGAACAGGGTGTGCGCGGAAATACAAAACTATATATATCGATTTTTTTATCAGCTATTACAGGAATTACGTGAACACAAATGCGAATTTTAAGATACATCTTTTTAATCCTAGGACACTAATGTTATAAACTATTAGGATTATTTGAATGCTGTATAAAACTGTCTTTTGATACTCGCGTTTTCATTATTAATATTCCGATGCAAACACGAGACATACACTTCCAGCGCATTACACTTGCGCGCCCTGGTGATCGTTTGCCGTCGGCCGGCAAATGCCGCGAGAGAAGGAAGGAAGACGGGCAAACGAGGGAAGCGAGTATCAAGATCGAGATATCATTAAGCCAGGTCGAGTGATCTAGTCCGGCGAATATTATGGGGTCGAACGATGGAAAGTTGATGAACTGGCCGCACGGCAAGGGTGTGCACGAGGGAACGTTGCACCTTACTAGCCGGCACAGGTGCCACAGCTGTTTCAGCAAGTGCAACGAACGCCCGTAGAACACGCAGGCATTAGAACTGTTGCAGACGGTGGGCGCAGCGCAGGGGTAGCGTAAAGGGTGCATAACTATTCGACTAAAGCGGGCGCAGTGAGGTGTTGCGCGTTGTTTTTTATGGCGTGACCGTTGAAGCAGCTCGCGACAACAGGTTGCGCGCACGTGTGACTTTATCTTCATTACCGAGGCCTTTTTTGAACGTCGCGAATTACATCTAATTACGCGTTGCAAAGGCACAAATTTATCCTTAAGCGTTGAAATATTTTCAAGAATAACAAATTTTCTGTAATTATTTATATTTTTTCTATCTAACTTTTTTCCAGCAATACGAATCCGTTAAATGCAGAAGAGTCACACGAATATATAACGCAATGCCGCGTTAGATAATCGAATAACATCATCCATCGATTACTGCTGAGATTATTGTGTCCACGATTAGCGTCTTGCTCGACTTCTAACAGTTCTAGGGTCAGCCGCGCACCGAATTTAACTCGCTTCCGTTTCACACGCCCACGCGCGCGATTCGATGATAGAGGAATGGGCGTTAATTCGTAGTTAGTTGATCGTCGGCATAATATGAGCGCGGCTGTATGCAACAACTTTGTCCAAAGTTTAATTTAGCCGACGACGACGGCGGCGGCGATGGCGGGAGAGCGGGAGGAAAGTTTTGTTCTGTGCAGGAAGCGTGGTTCCGGCTCTCTCGGTTCCGCCCATAACGGTGACGGTGTGAACTTCGTGGATCCCGCGCGATCGCCACGCCGGACTTTTTCGGCGGGATTTGATTGGCGGTGGTGCGCACCGTAATTAAACGGGCGATCATTAAGCCGTCTTCCGTTCTGTCGTCACCGACGGTATACCGACGTATACATGGAACATCAGCGACGCGGATGAAATCAGAAGTTTGTTCGACCTCCGTAGATCCTCGCGTAGATAAGCGGCGAAGAAAAATTCTTGCCGCTTTCTGTTATTTAACTATGGCCGAAGTTAAGTGGTATCTGAAACAGGACGTTCTTCTTTGGTGGATCGAAATGCTTTCTCTTTAAACGAGGATTGAATCGCGACTTATTTACCAAGTATCTTGATTTTCTTTGATGAAACCTCATCGCTCCTTTCGATATCTACGTAGCATAATTTAGTCACAAAGAGGTTCAATAAAGAACTGCTACTCTCTGTCGTTTTCGATACCATTTGTTGACAGTAAACTCGGGATCAGATTTAGCAACGACAGTAGTTATAAGAAGCAACAAAATGGATTCCGCGAGTAATGATTGTCGATCTTAATTTCTTTCATCAATTAGTATTGTTCAATGACGCGGTAAAATGTCGAAGGGAAAAAGAGAAAAGGAGTCAAATTATTTCTAATCATTTCCGAGAAAATATTTGACGTGAGTCGATATTTCTATAACTTATCATATTTTCGAGAGATGATCGATGTTTTAATTTCACCCATCATTGACCTCAATGCTCAAACCACTCTAACGTTATAAATGTTCCGACGGCTGTCGATTAGAAGTTAGAAGTTGAGGAAACATGGCACATTAAGTACGTCGATTCGCATTGTGGATACGACTTTAAATAGCTATTTTATCTTTTCTAGCACAGTATGCGTGCGTTGTTCTCGTCTTATAGAATGCAACAGCAAAAAATCAGTATCTTTAGTAGCATTGTTGTTAATTTGTCATAGCGTTTCCTAACGCAATATTGCGACAAATAGCGTGTAATATTTCTTTCGTCTAACTTATTCGTTTATCTATAACGAGCAAGAAATGAATTCAACTTGATCATAAAGCGATATGTTTCAGATGATTGTTTTATTGCTGTAACAACTGTTAGTCCTGTGTTACATTATTAAAATAATATACAAACACTATACATAAGGTATCTTTTGCGTTACCAGCTTTCTCAGCAAGTAACGTGATTAGTTTCGAAATGATTATAGGAGAATCACTTCTTTCTTTATCTTCTAATCTTTATCGACAAATCCTTTTCACGCAGCAAACTCCTTCGGTTCCTAAAATCATCAGGACGGGAAGGCACGGGAATGCTCTTGTCGTATCTCGGTGGGGGTGTTGTGGTACGAGTGTGCGGTAGAAGACTGGGAAAGGGAAAAGAGAGGGGCCTCTTTTTCATCGTACCTCTCTCTCCGTCCTTTTCCTTTCTCTCTCTTTTTCTCTCTCTCTGAGTCCTCTATTCCCCGCGCTAAACGTCTCTTACTCCGTTTCTCTCTCACTCTCTTTTTGTCTCTCTTGCTCACGGCCCACTGATATCGCGAGAGGTCGCGGCATAAGGGAGAGGGAGAGACAGGTAAGCAGCGGCGTTCCGCCACGGCACACGAAGGCCCCGGGTAAGAGGGAGAGGGCCCCGCGCTAGACCGACAGAAAGAGAGAGAGAGGGGCACCTAAAGCGACGCAGCGCACGGTGGAGGGAGGTCGGCGAAGCGGAGGTGAAGCGCGACCGGCCCTCTCTACTCCAGGGGCCCAGGCTAGTCCAGTCCGGGACAGCACGCCTCCTGCTGCACGCTCCACGAGGTAGAACGACGAACGTAGACACGACGACGTTGAGACCGGTACGACGTTACGCGCGCGGGCCCAACTTCGAACGCGTAAGACCCCCGGCTACTCGCCCTCTATCACGCATCGGCGCGCCGCGTCGTCACCCATCGACCGCGACAAAATTTTGGACTTTTACGTGGGGAAATCTTGTACAAGCAAAGGTGTCCTGTCTTTTCGGTATCCTCAACGCTATCGTTCGCGACAGATTTGCTCAAGGGGCTTGACCGTCTCTTTTGTCACTCGTCGACAATCGAATCGCGACTTCGCTCGGACGTTGGTACATCTGAACGCCTTGGTACTGCTCAGAGTGTATTCTTCAATTCGTGTAGAGGATGTTTCCTGGAATCCTCTAAAGTCTAAAACCCAAAGAAGACGTCTTGTCCTGACGATGGAAAATCCGAGGTAGATCGCAGGACTCTTATCTTCAAAGTACACCGATCGGAACGAGTTTATGGAAAAGAGTGACGAGAAAACAGAAGTTTTCATTTATATCATCCGTTCGATTTCGATGAAAGAAGTCTGCAGCCCACGACGTTCGTGTGTACTTCCGATCCACAACTAATCGCGACTAAACCGATTGCCGATTGCCGCTCCGTCAAAAATCGTAGCCGATATATCGTAGACCCGTGACTTGGTCTCTCTCACCAAGACGATACATCGCCACCCCCACCCGTGAGCACCACGCGTCCAGCCACGCGATCAGCGGGATCAGCGATCCGGAAGGTTTCGCACGGCAACGGTGACCAACGAGCCGGGTATTCTTAATGGACACCTGATCCACGGTGATTGACCACGTCGTCCAGCTGCATCGAGCTACAACGTTATCAGGGTGACGATGATTTTATCGGAATCCTGAAGCTCTCTTCAAGATTATCGAGAACCATTCGAGAATCGTTCCAGGATTTCGGTGTTCGTCACTTTGAAAATTCTCTCGAGAAACTTTCGCAGTTGTGAGTCAGCAAGGTCGTCAAAAAGGGATTCACGTTAGGTGGTGACAATTTACACGTGTGCGGGTATGAGAGACCACTGTGAACAGTGCAACGGGCCACCCGAACGGTGAAGTGAGCCGCGGGGTGTTCAGTGAGCGCAATTTCGAGAGACTTCAACGCCCGGCAAGGAGATAACCGAGGGATATAACCAGACGACTAAGACGACCACGATCACGACGACAACAACGACAACGACGACGACGACGACGACGACGACGACGAGGCTATTCATATTCAGGTGAGGCTTGCCAGATAAGCTGGACTCGTTGGACTAAGTAACTCTTCCCATTGACGCTACGATAGAAGATCGTCCTTATCACCGACGATGATGATTTATCGCGACTCGGTAGATTGCGCAAAACTGTCACGAGGCTCAGATCGTTCGGCCAATCTGTCTTGTTGCATTTGTTAGATTTCTTCAAGGACGAGATATCTCATGCATATTGAATATTTATGGGTTTAAGAGAGATATTGCTTCATTACTACGGAAAAGTTGCCCTTGCTTTCAGTGATAAATGGAAGACGAACAGGCTAAGAAATAACATTTTGTTATATCTCTCCCGAGAATATTATTAATTTTTATGAACGGAGTAGAGATGTGTATTAAACACAGCAATCAAGCGTATCGGCTAATTTTTAAAGATTTAGATGTATGTGCATTCTCTTCTTCATCTTTCTCGGTTTTAGTTAAATCCCATAGTAATTAACATTAATAATCTTTTTTTCATTAAGCGTTTGTTTAATTTTCATTTTTAATTTTTAACCAATACAAACTATGGTATTTTGAGCTAATTAAATTCGAAATGTATAATAGATCGACTTGTCACGTATCATGAACAATTATATGGGTATTCTCGCTTCGAAAATCGTAAATGGGGCAACATTCTGTGGTCAACAGTACGTAAACTACGCATATATACGCAGATCCCACCTACCGACACACGCGCAGCGGGTTACACTCTGTGTTTACATTCGCCAATTACAGATAGACGCTCGTACGCAATAATGATAGATCTGCCGGCGTGGCTAATGACTGGCGAGTTGCCCAGCGCAAAAAGTGACGGGCATGATTTTCGAGCGGAGAAGAGTACGATCCGCGAAGCCGACGGCTTCCATTGTGCCAACACGCCGACTAGGGAACGGAAGTATGGAATGAGATTGAGAGAATTAAAATAGGTGGATATGTAGGAGCGTTATAAATTACCGCGCGAAGAGTTTTTCCGGTGTTGTACTTTTCTTATTCTGGCAGAGCCGCTGGATTGTATGCCTAAATTTAAATCGAGGAAATCCGTTCGGACAGTTATAGCACAAAACTGATATTTATATACAATTTGATAACATTTCGAAAATCCTATTTGGTAGTTCTTTTCCTCTAAGTAGGGTGTGATTTTTCTGATGCACGTATCTATATATCAGGAAGTGAAGTAAATGATGGGTCTTCCCCCGATATTCCCCGTCGGCGGCGAACTTTGCATTCCGGTCTGCTTGCTTTTCTTTCTAGAATTCTATTCGCGCACTCACGCAATGAAATGTACGTATGCACGAATGTACGTGCACTATGTATGTTCGATATAATCACAGGTAAATTAGAGATCATCATCGCGTCGCAATTATTTGTTAGAGCGGTAAAACATGGATGGCATTACCGCCGGCATTAAGAGCGTTACTCAAACAAAATTAGCTCTATTAATTTTAAGATGATCGGACTCCCGTTTGCCAATTAATTCCTCGGCAAACGTGCCCCTTTCCATTACATATTCGCTGGTTGTTACGTTATCGAAGATATCGGTTTCGTCGAACTAGATTATTACATTGATAAGATGCAAAGAATCGCGCATGTCACTTTTTCCCGGAGTAATCCGTTGATTAATCAGTCGGCTTATGAATTAATCTGACAAGATTCGTCGATAAAGCGAACCGGTGCTCCGATATTTCGACAATGTCCCGCGATTGATCCTCGAATATGTAATAGGGTGTCCCGGAATCGCCATTATTTATATGATGAGCTGATCAAACTTTTCTTATTATATATAATCGTGTCCTCGTTAATTGGATCGACCACGTAAATAATTGTGTATAAAGTTCAGAAGTTTGATTTCTGACAACAACGACATTGGTTCCCGAGAAACATCGACAACGATATCTTTACATCAAAAGGATAAGATCGGCGGCGATGCGTTCGGGCTTGATGCAAACTGGCCCGTCCGTCTTCCCTCAGCCCATTATTCGAAAAAATTCGTTTCTAATCGCGTACACAAGCGGCATCTGCCCCACGTTTCCACCCTTGCGTCTTTCACCTACTGCCACCACTCTGTACGTTCACCCGAAGACAACTGCCTTCTTAGGGGCAGTTGTGGCGTCAGGTGGCACTCGTTAAAGTCAGCCAAAAGTCGTTGGCAGTTAAGAGAACATGGGTTGACAGTTGATCTACTATCTGTCTGAATGGTGACGACGATCTCGTGCTGCTTTAATAGAAGACGAAACCATCATTAGAATCGATAATAGCACGTCATCTGTCAACAGTAGCGATATGTGCATTCAAAACCTCAAAAAAAATTAATCTGTCACTTAAGGACTTGCCTATTTTCTTGTCTGATTTTTTTCTACTTTGAGAAATAATAATTCATTGGATCTTCTAGCTGATCACATTGTTAGAACTCAATCTCTATTTCGACTTCATTCTCGGCACATCTTTTGACGATCTTTTATCCTGGAATGTCAATGCTGTAAATATGTTCACACATTGATCACAGATAACATCCGTCAGCGTAGACTCGACGGAATCTCAAGCCAATCGTACTTGAGAGACGATGGTTTGTCGCGGGCGCCATTATCCCAGCTGGACATCCGCATAATTTCCTACCGTCATTCCATGTCTAAGCCTACAACTCATTCCGCTACGAGGAAGAGAGGGCGCAGATTCACAAGTGCAAGTGGCTCGATCGAGAATTTCAATAGTTCCTCCGCGTCAGGAATGACGACGCGTTCGAGATAGCGACAGAGTTGCAACGTAAGCGATTGTCACCATTAGCGTAAATAAAATATTAATAAGCAGCAACGTTAATGCAACGCAAATGGAACTATCTAATCATTTAATAATCTATATATCGGCCTGACATCTGATTGTAAGAAAAGTTAATATACAAATATAATTGAGTAACTAAACTATACGAATATACCGAGCCAACTCTCAAGAGTACTAAGTATTTTAGAGAATCGCGTATACAATGGAGAAGTCACTTTTGTAACATAAAATTATATCCTTCGTTATCCAATTATTGGTATATATATATATAGATATATATATTTATTTATTTACGTATCTCGGATATATCACATTCAGGGCACGCAGCCGAATCGATTGGACTTTCTCAGATGGCTTTCTCGCGATACTTGTGTAGATGTAGTGAGATTTCTATTTTCGATACGCGTTCTCGGGTTTTTTGTCGCGGAAATCTCGATCAAATCGTGCACGTCGCGCGCGATTCTCCGATGACGCTGCGAATCCGTAACACGTCACGTTCCGCTCGTCTCGCAATCCGATTGAGATAACGTTCACCTTCGCGAAGAAGTCGTGCGATTGGTAGCTAGAGTACACTATCATCTCCACCTCGCTATGTAATTAGGTTTCCACTTTTAGGACTATTACTTGCGCGGAGCGCGCGATGAATACTTATTCAATCACGGGATAAGACAGCTCCAACTGTCCGTTCTATCTTCTAATGCGGCGCGTACAAGGCGTATTGAGAATTTACGGTGTTGCAAAATGAGCGGCCATTGACGCAATCATTTGCGAGTAACATTCTCCATCTATATAACGATCGCGCTAGCATTAGCAGCGTTTTTGTTTATATACTTTCTTACACGCGTAAGTATTTCGCGCCTAGTTCGGCGACCGCCGAAGACTCTACCTTGCTATTATCTATCGCGCCGTTATGTCCTCTAGTCTATAGTCCGGAATGTGGTTTGAGTATAATGATTAATAATCTGTCTCAAAAACTCGATCATTTTAATGCGGTGCTTGTCAATCTCTCGCATTCAAATCGCAGTTTAATATCGAGCAAGCGTCATCATGTTTCTATTTTACGTCATGCTCGCGGGAAACTTTGTAGACTGTATCGGCGCAGCATGTGCGTAAAATATCCAATGAACACTGCAGTCAATGTTTTAACGTCTCTATTATAGTATTATCAAATTGGTGAACGAATGCGAAGATTAATTAATCCTCAAATGATCGAAATGTATAAGTGATTTACAAATATGTAGCGCGTATTATCAGGTATAGATACGAACACGATCGAGGGATAGTCCATCATACTTGGATTATTATTTTCATATCATTTCACATTCGTTATTACAGACTCCGATGTAGGTAGTTTCCTTTCCTAATCAATCAACTATAATCGTTAGAATTACGGATAATTTATGAGCAGCGGATATGACACGATATACCGATCGATATCGAATCGATCGCGTCTGCTTCCTGATAGGCATCTAATCCGTTGAGACCCGTTAAGGATCCCAGACTGTCATCGAAGATGCGACGAACCTGGGGCGAGATATCGGGCGGAATATAATCTGAATGATGATCGACTCGATCGCGAGGCGACGCGCGGCTGCCTCACGCGGTTATCCGGCTCTTCTCCCGTATTGTTTATCAGCCAACGAGAGCGGACTGTCGGGTGGTTAATTGCAGAGTGGCCCTCGTCGTCGTCATCGCCGCGGACGCCGCGGTGGTTATACAGTTAACCGGCGACGGCGGTCGCGCCGCGTGCGCTCTCGCCGCATGTGGTGCGCAGCACGGAGCCGCCGCACCACGTCTCACAACTGCGCTGCGCTGCGTGCAGGACTGCCGTGCGCGCGCGTGGTACAGGTAGCTCTCTCGGATCTATTTATAGGGTAGAGTCGGCCGCGGCCGGCGCGGCGGTGCGTATGTACACGCTCGCGTTCGCTCGAGAGTACGTGCGAGAGCGCGTTAGCAAATGCAATCGTGTGTCCGTGCGTGTGCGCCACACCTGGCCCCGATTGCGCGCCGGGCTCTTCACTATGCGCGTCTATTCCACTCGCGGTTCTCGAGCCGCGAGCCGCGAGAGCTCGCGAGAGCCGTGAGCGGTTTCCACCCGCTAGTCAAGAGGTCCCGCGCCGCGTGCGGTGGCCGCGCGCCGCGCGCCGCGATCGGAGCTGCGGGTTCAGGATTGCTACGCAGAAGGAATTCGTTAAATTACCAACTTTCCCTGTTTTCATGGGTTTTGCAGATTAACAATAATGGCATTTAATCTTTAACCGATCCGACGAGCGTGGATTCGCTACCGCAATATAATCACTATTCGAATCACCGTGAAGTACGTACGAATTTCTTAGCCAAGTGAGTCCCGCGAATATTGCTTTGCGAATTTTCTGTCGCTTTATTCTATCTGTTTTCCAGCGGAGCGGGATTCATTACGCCTTACGGTGTGCAACGATATCTAGAGGTCGCGTAGGCGATCATACTCGACTACTAATCGACAGGTGTCCTTTATATTTTCGATCAACTTACATGGTTTTTTCGTTTAGATATATTTATTATAATGTCACGACACACACAGTTCATGAATCTTTATTGCGTTCTGATTCGCGAGCCGTCGCGTACAATCTCTCTTTTTTTTTTCGCGCGAAAACTCGTTTTATCATGAAAACAGTCGGCAACCGGCCGACCAGCCACCTGTGCGGTATGCAAATGCGTAACGACTAATTTCTAATTCACTACCGAACATAAACGGTTCGGCCAAATGACGGCATTGCCGTCAGTATCGCACAGCGGGCGAACCAAATCGAACCCGCTGACATTTCCTGGATTTTCGAGCTAATCAAAGATAAGCACATTTGTCGTTTCATAAAATGACATAGGCCACTGACTTGTAAAGGTGTATAAAAAATTTAAAGAAATACACTCTACGCGCGTGATCCGGTGTTTTATATCTTAAAATTTTATATCATAAATTTTTATATCTTAAAATTAATTATGAAAAAATATCAAGTAAAACTTTACGTGTGGTATATATAGTATTTAATATTTTAATCCGTAAGTCGTCTGAAGCGAAATGTTAAATGGTATTTGAAAAGGAATTATATCCACATCGTAATTTTGTACTGACTACTGCAACTTTCATTATTGTTTTTGAGCAATCCGCAATCATGCACGGTCTTTTTCAATGTTTACTGATCACGCGGTAGAGTAGTACATACAGCAGTCGTACATATACATATAAGAATCATTTATCACGCGGTAGGTAACCAGTCGTTTAACTTTTAGTGAGACGCCTCTACTTTTTTGGTTATTTTTATACAACTCACTTGTTAGAAACCGTTAACAGGAGACGATTACACTGTCGATATCTTTGTAACGCGTGTCCGTTGATAATTCCGTTCTCGCTTCAGATCGTGATCGCGATGCATAGTCATAGAATCCATTTATCACGTTATATTTTAGATGCCATTCAACCACTTACGCTTCTGTAGTTAATAACCTTAAATCAACAAGTGCGAGCGATTCGCTCCAACGAGTTGTTAAATATTTATAAACATAGCTGCGTTGGATCAAATGCCAATCACACTTGTTTCGAAACGTAGCATTAATACGGTACATTGAGAAATTGATTTACGACAATCGGAAATCTCGAAAGATTATGAATACTCCCTCCCCCCTGAGACCGTATTAAACTTCTTCCGCTACAGATATTCGAGAAGCATTTTATTTATCTGAACGAATCCTCAAATTTATTCGCCTGCAAACCTCGTAAACTTCGGGACGCACCTGTTAGCGATACTCGAGTGATGTCGATCGCTCGAATCCTTTTTTCGTCCTCCTTTTTTTTTTCTTCGACGCGTGTACTCGCGAACCTGTTCTTGCGCATCTCCTTCTACGACTCCACACATCAGTCGGATGTAGTCATCTGTATCAATCAGAGAGCAGGGATACGAGAGTGTACACTTTCTTGCCGTTACGCTTGATCTGTATACGCACTTACGCCGCGCGATTAACTTCAATCAGGGTCGATTGCATCGGACGAGCGGAATAATTACTGCCGTATCGCTTATTGAATTATTGGGAGCGATGACGCTTTTGCACCGAGCTGTAAATAAGCTTTTAACGCTCTGGCCATCGTTTTTTTCACCTTTTGTCTCGCCAAATCGTGATTTACGGCCTGTAAATCTATCAGAGGTATTCCAAATCGGTCGTTTGGTTTGTCAATGATCGATCTTTCGCTCCCTGTTTACTAGGAGAACAAAACTTTATGATCCTTCGTGCAGTATTTCACGGTAAGAAATATTTACTCCTAAATTCTCTTCGCGTCTTAGATTCTAGTCTTAGATGCTTTCGCAATGCTTAAATTCCTACATATACAACTCTATCACACGACGAATCCTGGCCAATATCATAAAGATAAAGTGACTTAACATATCGCCATAACATTGATGGTCGCTCGAGAAATTTTTCGCAAAACCATTACACATTGCCGACATCGCCGCAGAAATAAAGGAATGCTTACATTAAGGATTTAGTCAGACATGTTTCATCGGATGATAATGAATTAAAGCAGGTGTTTTCATTATGAGCGGTTATATAGCGGCACGATCAAGCGGATCGTATCTTACGTGCTGCATTTCTCCGATCGATTCTTCCAACAGCGGATATATGCATACCTATCTACTTTTGGTGAATCGCTCGCGAAGATTATCAGGGAAAGAAGCGGTGCAATCCCATCGTTTCGCCACTTGTTATTTTCGAGAGATTCGCCGTTGCAAAAAATTACTTGGCTATTGTATGTTTAACGCCACTTCCGACAATATTTGTACCGTTCGCAAATATTTATCAACCGGTTTTTAATCGTAAAACACGTTCCGTTGCGCTAAACGACAGTGGCTAAAACCGCTATGCGTTAGAGATACTGACAGATCGATCCTCATAAATCATTGCCGTTTGATAGCTACGCGTTAACTTAACACGATTTCGTAATAGAAAAGGAGATACTTAACATTACGTATTATGAAAAGTTATTACGATCGTAAAGAGCAATCATCTTACATTTCATTTGAATATTTTTAAACATTTCCGCATGTAGAAAAACTGGTCGCTTAATGAAGATAGTTAATTGATGTGTAAATGCGCGATCACTGTCAATTACCTCAGTTTTTACCAAAGCCATATATTTTTCAATATTTTCGCTCAGCAAAATTGCAAACAAATCTTGAAAATTAATCGAAAAAAATCACTCTACAAACGATTGTTCGTATTGCATGAAATATCAAAGATACAACTCTCCAATGAGTTTTTTAAAATAAAGTTTTTTTAAAATAAAGTTTTAAATAAAAGATACAACTTTCTCCAATAAATTTTTTTTTTTTAATAAAGTTGAAAAATAAATCTGAAATACTTTTTCTGATTTTGCATATTATTTTGTATATTACTCGGTGGAACTGCGTGTATAATTAATGTTCTCCTTTACCCCACTCTGTGTGTGTCGACTCGCGGTGCGGCAGCATGCGATGCATCATGCGGCGCAACGAGGAATGCTCGCACGTCAAATATGATATATTTGCGGTGCTCCGATTTAAAACTATTTACGATGTCGAAGTAGCGTACCCTCGGGCACCCCTTGTTGCGCACGAAACTTGACGGTTTTTCGTGACAAGGTGGTTGATCGCTGTCTCGCAACTTATAAATGCAACGTCAGTCATTCCGCGTGATTTAAAGAGTCACCAGTATATTACACATCGCGAAGAAACGACGAGTCATAAAGAGCGTAAAAGAAATTTTCTTCGAAATTTTCTCACTCTGTTGCGAGAAATTTTCTCATAAGATACCTTGAATTCTAGTATTGTGATTGAAACAGTAGTTACGCATTACGTTGGTTAATGACTTGTTGTACAATAAAGCAATTAATGACGCGTAAAAATTAGTTAATGCGCGAAATATGGGGGGGGGAGGACAAAAGGATGATAACTTATATATGTATGCAGTTGTAAGAGTTGACAGCGCGCATTTATTCTCTCGAGCTCGCATGAATTTGCGGATCCTCTTCAGACAGGCTCAAAAAGACTGCGTATAACGCCTCGGCGTCGCTCGGTGCATACCGAGAAAGTGTTACGGCGCCTTGTATAAGCGACCTTGGTACGACGTAGACGCACGTCGGGACGTCTCGCAAATTGCCGGAAATTTCCGTGGGAAACTATTCCGCCGTCCGTTCGGCGGCTCGTACATTGTGCTTGCGATAGTGTTGGCGGGTGTAATAGTACGCGTAATAAGCGAGAGCCGGCGATCAACCGGTGAGTTGACGACACGGCTGTATAATATCCTATACACAATCCTGCACTTAAGCAGGGCTTTGCCAATCGTGTTTGCGTTTTCGATCGCGGACAACCGGATTGCGTATATGATGGAAAACAACTTTACATCATAGATCTAAGATTAAATACATATATGCATATATGTATGTGTATGTGTACGCGTCCTAAGTTTTTTTCATAATGTTTTACAAATTGGAAAATAATACTATCGAGCGATTTGAAAGCGCACGATAATTGATACTGGAAAACGAAAGTTCTTCGAAATGGACTCCCTACAATTGTCTACTCTAAGTATTCTTATATTCAAAAGTACATAGCGACGAAAAAGGCATAATTATAAACGGCTGCGGGAAGAAATAACTCAAATTCCACGTCGCACGTCATCGTCTAAAACTCGAAACCATTTGTAGTTTGTAGCAGGTGTATAGGGGACGTGTCCCCGCGCATTTTTGCCACCCCCATGAAATAACCGGATATTTCCCGTGTCGGTGCGTGCGTCACCGTAGAAAACGAACGGTCACGGATACGAATTAGCGTCGAGTAATGTTAGGGCGTGCAACAAGTGCGACATTGTGGGGTATCAGGTGCATGCATTGGAAATACGGGCGTACGTTAAACGCGGCCGTTGGAGAAAGATCGGCTTAGCACGTGACCGAGACTCTGCCAGATGGGCTCTAGGAATGACACCTCGTTCCTTTTTTTGTGCAATCCCACCACGGTGCATCGCGTGCGCGAAATTGCAGGACATTTGCGGTCCTCGGAATATTTCAGGCGAGTCCTCCGCGAGCCCTCCTAACGAGATAGCTATTCATTTAGCGGAGAACATTATTTGTCTCGTGCCCGTAGCTGAGGAAGGGTTAAACAATTTCGCACCATTTTTTTTAATCTCACCGTTAATCGCAGTCGATTGCTTAACCCTTAATCAGCGAGATCCTCGGAAACGCAGCACGCGTTTCTCAGCACACGCGTTAACAAGCCGCGCAATTAAGCCGGTCCGCATTTTACTCGGTGCACGCTCCAATTCGGCTGGCCGAATATGGCAAGGCGGAGAAAGAACCGGAAGTATCAAGATGCAAAAATGCAAAAACGGCGAACCGACTCGGAACGGAGAGCGGACTGTTGCGTCTCGACCACGTAGACCGTTTTCATTCCTTTCTTTTTTTCTTTAAATATTGACGATCCTTTTTTTTCAACGAGTTTCAAATCATCGCAGACGAAAATCGTTCGAAAGGCATCGATGCTAAGCGCGGTATCGGTGGCCATTCCTCCCTGCACGCTGCCGGTATCAGGTGGAAGGTGGAAGGCATACGGTCTTCGTGAAGGCACGTGAATGAGGTCTACTCAGTCGATCGGCCGAACCGTCGATCGGGTATCGCGAGAGTGCGGCATGCAAGGGGGCGGGCCGAGATTTATCTAGCAAATAACCTCCTGTTGCTCGCGCGCGTACCATGTGTGGCAAAAGTTTCCAGCCGTCTTAACGGCGATCCTACGCGCCGGGAATAGCCGATCGATTACTCTCGTCATCGTATCGGGGGCAGCAACGATTCGCGAATAAGCACGTACGATGGCGTCGATCGCCCACGAAGAGTACAATGTTAGCGTGAATCCCCGTGATTCGCGATTCCTAGGTACACTGACTCGCGTCCGTTCTCCGTTCCGCAATTCAATCATCATTGCGGTTAATCCTACGGACAATATGTCATTCGTAAAATATATAAGTCAATAATGATGACGGTCCAATTATCAGATATGATATATTAGATGCCATTTGTCGAGGAAGTGACTTCTCGTTTGCCGAGAGTTACGAGCACGACTTCCCTACTATCAATCACGCCGCGATTTATTTCACGTTCGTTACACATTACCGTTAGCGGTAGAAATAATCAGGAGATA
The DNA here is from genome assembly GCF_030848805.1 of Temnothorax longispinosus. Lineage (NCBI taxonomy): Eukaryota > Metazoa > Arthropoda > Insecta > Hymenoptera > Formicidae > Temnothorax > Temnothorax longispinosus. The sequence continues at coordinate 1,017,043 of NC_092358.1, read as the reverse complement.
TGGCAGGGATCGGCATAACGACAGTGAGGTGTGACGTTTGTGGGAAGAGTGGCGACGGCGAAAACGAGTCGAGAACGTGGTAATTACCATTGTAATCGTTGATTGATCTCGCTTTTCTATCTAACTCTGACGTTCCAAGGATATGCGAATATATTCGTTAATCGGGGAACGCATGTCCAAGGGGAGAACGACGACGATATGTATCACGGAAAGTTCTCACGACGCGTTAAGGCGGACTAATTGGAAGTGCACGTCGCGATAGGATGCTCAATTAATAGAGCGTGCTCTTCTTGGTACCAACCACGAAGATATCTGTGGAATGACTCGTGAAAATAACGACTTGAGGGGGAAGCGCGTGTGATTCGATCTGCTTACGGACGATGCGCGCACTTCGCGTTTGTTAGTGAAAGAAAAAGCGACGTGTGAGCTCGATGAAGAAAGAGAGTTAATCTTTTATTATATTACGTTATATTAATTAAGTTCCTTTGTCTCTATGACGCAAATCCTCTCTCGCAGCGCTCAGAGAAGATGCTGCGATTATTTCTGACGCGACGAGAAGCGGAATATTAATTTTTCCCGTAACGTTCGATGGCATTGTGTGATTCTTCTTGGCGGAAATTGCGCGATTTACAATATATTTTCACCACACGAATGATAAAGGATGCCTTCGATCGTTATCGGATTTCATTGTAAATGTTCGCGCGCGCGCGCGTTATATATCAGCCGCAGATTTTCTGCTGCGCTTTTAACAAGGCGCGGTTGAACGCGAGTTTAACACTTGCGGCACGCACCATTGCACCAAATGGTCAGTTGTAGCCGCGCGCGCCGCTTGTTTAACAATCATTATTTGCGAGCCCATAGGTATCCGGCGCCGATATCACGCGCAGATCAGATCGAATCTGTTTGCGGGCGGCTTTGCGACTCACCCGCATTGTATTCGCGAACGACAGCTACGATTTCGAGAGATCGATTCACGTAAACTACCTCGCCCTGGCCGTCGGCTACCACGGTTGATCATGCATTTTCTTCTTTCTGTGCAGTCCGTATTGTCATTCTTCCTCTCGCAACCTTAATAGCGAATGATTCGTACTTTGCCGATCCGTTTCATATCTTGAGATTTATCTCTTTAGTGATAGATAAAAATCGAGACACAAAGCGAGATGAAGAACTGAAGTTAAAAATGTACATACCTTGCGATACCAGGTAACGAAAGCAGTCAATGTTATAAACCCGACTTTTGGAGCAACGTTCGTGAACCGAAGTACTTCTTCGCAGTTGGCTCGCCAGCTGGTCGCATTAACTCAAATCTCTTTTGACGCCAATTAAGAAGGGAAGTACGGGGCGTTCGGCAGTAATTCACGGATATTACCGCGACGCGCAACGCAACCACGCGCATGCACATTGGTGTATACTCTTTGGTGGAGCTCTTTGTGTCCCTAACACGGTGTATATATCGTTTGCGGGTACCTTATAAACGTCGCGCTCACTTCGCGAGTGACTTTATATCCTGCCCGGATCGGCCGATCGTCCTTATCCTTACCGCGCGTGATAAAACAACTCGCTGCCGAGCGACGATTCATTGTACACGGTACGGATGGCATACACGGACGTTACTCCGGAATTTTTCGTAGACGGACGTGTGAATTCACGCGGTATCATTCTTATAGAATCTTTGAAGTCCGCGAAACTTAATTGAAAGAAGCCAAATTCATATTTAATCTCGATTTTAGCAATTTTTACCGAGTTACTTTCGGCATCGGATAAAAACGTCTGCCTTGACGTATCTCGTAATTGTAACATTATGAATCGCGTAAATCAATTCTATGTCGTTCAAAGAGCCTGAGTTACGAGCAACAAAACAAATAGTCCGGTTTCAACCATAAAATAAAACGCAGTTATAACGCATTGTTATGCGTGAGGTGTGTGTTTGTCCTACAGAGATACTAAATTCCGTTTTTTTTTTGCATACACGACGCTAAATATAGCGTCTGTTGAGCTTTATTTACCTATCAGCGGTATGAAATATGTGACCACAGTTGTACTTTGCGTTAAATGCGCGGCAAAAGAATGCAGGTCAATGTCGCTGCAGCACGCTGCAGTAGATTTCGCCACTACAACGTCGGTATAGCAATAGTCAGCTGTAAGGAGACCGATATACCCTACGATTTGTAAAACATGCAAGTTCGCCTGCTTAGCATCGCAACTCAATTTGTCATTGGTGAGGGAGGGTGACGTTTATCTACGACCTTCACGTATTATCGTAATTTTATTCCGTCTATCGTGTTCACCGCGACGACAAATCACGCGCTTCGCGAGGAAGCCTCACGAATATACGACTCTTAAATTTTCCCTCAATTACGCCGCCACGGGCGGATGCCGGGCGAGTCGTCCGACAGGAAAAAGAGGAATTCGACGTTCGTTGGGAGCATCCGGCCCGACGCGATGGAGGGAACCCGCGACGCGACTCGTGAGAGTGAAATGGTAAAAGGTACAACACGCCGGGAACGGGGCAGAGGCGAATTTAATGGCAGTGAATTTCGGGACCCCGGGAGAATCAGAGACTCGTTTCGTCGTTAAGCCCGGCTAACAATGAGTCGCTCGTGTCGGCCCGATAAAAACCTTGTCGACTTCCTGCGCCACCCGCTTCTCCCCAAGGTTGTTGCCTCATTACGTGTCAGACAGATACTGGTCGACTCTGCGCGCGGTGGAACTTATGCCGCGATATCTCTCTCGACTAATCAACCCGTCAAGGCTGTTCACGAAAGCGTGCGGAACATCTAGAAGCGTTCGCTCCGATCGCGCGACCTTTGAGATAGAGATAAATGGCATGGCTGTGTAAAACCCGGTGCGACAAACGAGTGAACGGTGATATTGGTTTAACACCACACTCTTACGGCAAAATTAAATCAACATACGACTTTTAATCGTGCTGACTTTTAGTAAGCGCTGCCCGAATAGCGATTACGATGCACAAATTGGGGTCGATTATAACTTGCACTTGCAGCTAATAAACGTTATAATATACTATATCGTATTTTCTATTTACTAGCATTATACATTATACATTTTACGAAAGCAGCCGCAGAACGCGTAAACTGCGATGATGATAGTTCTTTCGCCTGCATAACGTTATAGGAGACGCGTTAACTACCAGCACCGTTAACACGTAACGTCATAATATAGAAGTGATACACCGCGATTACCCGGAAAAACGCTTCAATCGGCGCGTCTAGGGTATTGTTTCGACTCGGCACTCGAGGCGCCCCGCGAGAGATCTCGACTATCGATCCGGCGGGACCGGGACTTCTTCCTGGTACCCGCCGAGTGGACGTCGACTGCCTTCGGCGACAGATCTCGAGGATCCGACACGAACGTTCACGTGCGTTCACGTACGTGAACCGGTGCGGTGGCGTGGTCGAACCGCGCGACTCGGAGCGTAACGCACGTGTGTGCAGTGTGCACCGATCTACGTGCATCTGCATCGCTGCACGTGCGCGTCGACTCGACGGCGCGTAAGTTCATTCGTGCACGTATGTATCGCGCCGCGCTCGTGTTTGCGCGAATCGCGGACGTGCTTGTGTGTACGGAAAAGCGGGATTGCCGGGCGAAAGACGCCCTCGCAATGTATAGAAGCGCTTATTTCGTTTACGACGTAAGCTCCGGGCTGTTGGGTGTAACGCGGAATTGCACACTCAAAGATAGACGTAGTGCGTGCGCTGCTTGGCACTAGACTAGAGTTAACTAAAACTGCGGTGAATAATCGATCTAACCGATAAAATACACGGGATAGATATCGAATTTTAAGAGTCGTTACCTGTCAGAAGTTTTTATACTCTTTTCTACCCAACTGGCATGCGTCCTTTTCTCACGTCATGAAAAAGGTAGCGCAGCGCTTCAAAAAGGATCGCTATAACTACAAGTTATAAAATAGTGAAAGGACCGGCGAAAGCAATGAGATCGATCTTTTTTTCTGGCCGCGTGACGAATTCGCGCCACGCGTATAACGCGCTGGAACTGTTACCTCGACTGCGACACTTCACGGATGCCGAAAGCCTCCGTTCAAAGGCGGACATCCCGCCTTCTTTCTTGCGACTCGCCGTCGATCTCGTCGCGGCTAACTGACGGTTTTGCTAGCGTGTTTATGACGAGAAAAGAAGAATCTTCGATGAACCGACCGATGCAATTGATCTCGGGGTTCTCACTTTTCCGCGGAATGACTGTTTCTTCGAAGATAGTCGCCGACGAAAGAGTACCCTGCCAATCAGCCTCTTCGTTAGAATGAGTCCAAGTACAATGAGTCGACCTTCTTTAAACTTATATCGAAGAATTTAGGTCGGATATATCACAAAAAAGAGTAGCACCAGAGTGAAGAATCTGTTTTTATGTACGTATGATAGAAATTCTTCGCAATATAATGGCATGATGCCAATCAGTTATTGTTTTGAAATTTATTACTAAATACAGAAAATTCTTCCATTATTATTTACAGTGTATTATTTTTGGGTATACTTTGGATGAAAATTAGATCTTAAAGATTTTGATGTATGGAAAGTATGAGAGAAGAGAAATTTAGACGATAGCTATCCTATGATGTTAGGCATCGTAAAATGGGTTTAGATTGCACTGGTAGGGATAACTTTGCCACAGATCCGAATGCCTCCTATTCGCGAAAATAACCGGTCGCGGCCGATAAATCGTGGAATAACAGAAATGATCGACAACACCCGAGGCCGGGCGTTCTTCCTGGAGACCTGGGCAACGCGATCATAGACCACATATCGGCGCGCGGTGAACAAAGTCGGTCATCATCTACGAATCCAGTTACTCCGCGGCACGCCGACCGGCAATCGATTCGTCTCCGTCGGGCATAACCGATCCGTCGAGTATCGGGCTTTCCTGCGTTTAGGCGCATCGACGTTTCACCTGTACACACCTGTATACGTCCCGCACCGTGTATACGAACGGACGAACGCGTATATGTAACACCATCTTCACTCGATATAGGTACCTAGGCGTCCCTATTTATGAATGAGACGTTTCACGGTATCCAGATTGGTCACGATGTTTCTTTCTTTCTTTCTCTTTCTTTTTCTGCTGTCCTCGCCACCTCTCGTTTCCTTCCTCTCGATCGGCGGTTCTTGATCGTGATCCACAAAGCATCACGACAGGTCGTTCCAGCTTTCGATCGAGATACGCGCGATGTGCCCTTCCTCCCCCACACCAAGCTTGATTTTATTTTCTTTCTTTTCTTCTGCGTCCGGCCGTTTTCTCTTACCCTCGTCCCGCTATTATATGATACCATGCCCCCGTTGATAGAAGAACTAGGGATACAGGTGGATAGATCGATATTAGTTTCGTAGGCGATCGAAGGAGCCAAGGAGGTCCAGCGGTAAGAGAGAGGGATAGAGCAGTAAGAGAGCGAGAAAGCCGATTATGGCAGAGGTGGATGGGCAACAAAAAGCGAGCGATGCCTGCGGTGGACGAGTTTCCCATGAAAGGGGGCGGAGGACGCGGGGGCAGGATGTGCCAGGACCAATCAATTGTACACGCCGGTCTCCTTCTTCTCTCTTCCGCTCCTTCACCCCGCTATTTTTCTTTCTCCTCTACCTTCGCATTCTTTTTCTTTATCGGAACCGCTGTTTTCCTAGCGATCGCTTTTCTGCGATCGATTGACCCCACGCCGAACTTAAATCACATCTTTCCCAGAGAAACAAGAGATCATCTCACGCTTATAATGTGTATCGATCTTTATTTTACGCCTTTAATTATACCGAGCTTTGACTTCCTTTCGTTCAATCTTTGCGAATATCGGTTTTGCAAGTGTCGGCTTGTCAATACACCTTTGTAACGGATGTGTACCTCCGATTGCGGAAATATACTAACCATTTTAAACAGAAAGGACGATTCTTGAGAGATCCCGATTTCGCGTAGGCACCATCTCTTACGATTTTTAAGATGTAGCAGCAAGGAGGCCCTGGTTCCGGTTATCGCGGTCATCACGCGCTTTATATTCCGTGCACGCGCGCCGCTACTCCGCCGCTACTCTGGTTTCTCGGTCGAAGATCGTGAAAGTGTAAGAAACTGCGCGGCGGCGGCGACTATCGGCCGGCGATCGGAAAAAATGCAAGGTGGCACGCGGCCTGGACCTTCACTGACTGCAATGCGAGCGACGGAAAGCGTTGGGTGGGCGGACTGACAACCAGAGAAGGCGACTGAACTGGTAACCCGGACTGGACTAGCGACCTATAATGAGGCCTGCTTGGAATCGTCGTGATCTCTCAGGCGCCACGCGAACCCCGCGAATGTCGGAAGAGAGACGTTCTGGTAACCAGCGATTCCCGTCACGCACGTATGTGCTTACGACGCTGAGCGTAGTCAAGCCCCTAGATAGGTTGAAACAGAATCACGGAAGAGAAGGGGAAAGGTCATAGGAAGTCGCTGGAAATGAGATTTAGCATTTTTAACAGCTTTTCAGTTCGTTTGGTATCCGTTTACGTGTTAATCTTGAAGGGAACATAAGAAGAGTTTTTTTAAAAAGCTAATAGAACTTGGAACTAAGCGTATAAGAATTTCTTATGCCTTTGCTGCGTATGTAGCTTAGTACGTTGTCGCCTCAAGTCTTTCGAATGATAAGTCTAAACGGCAGGAAACGATTGCGCGAATCAAATGGAAAGATTTTATCCCCGAGCAGGATTTTGTAACGCCCTCGATTTCGCGCGATCTGTTAACGTGAATACGAGTGGAAATTGTAAAATAGCGCTAAAGACCAAACTCGCATGATACTTACAAAGCCTCTAGACAGCCAGCAAACCTCTTACTGTAATTTTGTTAAAAGATTATATCTCAAGATAAGCCTTGTTAAGATGCAGGGTTAATTCTTTTATACTCTTTCTGGTATCCACCTTTGTATAACATCGCGGCTCATTAGTTACTACTTTGGTATCGTCGTTACGCGTGACAATCCCGGATGATCGCTCGCGGTGATTTACGCTTGTCGAGCCGCTCTCGCGCATTCGGCACGCAGTCGCATACCGCTGCAGGTGCGCGTGCATTCATCCAGGACATCCGACGTCGACGAGGACGATCGTTCGACGACAGGCAGTATCGAAGGAGAAAAGGAGGAAGCGTGGCCGGGACTGGTCTTCTTCTTGAGAAGGGATGCGCGCTCGCGCGCGCGCAATGTTACAGTTAGGCAGTGTGTATAATTCAGCCGATTATATACCTGATCGCGAACGATCGCGGCATTGTTGTGACGATCCAGAGAGAGCAGTCGCACAATGAATTTATCGATTATACGACTTGGCTCTCGTACTATTTACCGTTAATGCGCGTGGAGAAGTCTCGATAAAAATTAAGCACGCCTTCGACATCTACATGACCGAGACGAAAGATACTTTCTTTATGCGAGTTTCATTTTTCGCACTTTGAATTGAGCGTCACTTTGACAGCAATCAGTAAAAGTAAATACATGGACGAATAAAAAGTATCAGGTCATAAGAATCATTAACAAAAAATTGTAGAAATGTGAAAACAGATAATAAAAGAGGAAATTAATGATAGCAATAGTAATAAGTAATAACCAGAATGAAATCGCCACGTTAATAACATCTTTGCTGCGCACGTTCGTTGCTTACGCATTAGCCTACGAAAACATCGACAATGCGAGATCGAGATCGAAGCGTACTGACGCAAGATGCACTTTCCGCGCGCAACGATCGGGATTACTCAGCACCGTGCGGAATTTCTTGGCAGCCTGACCGGCTTTTCTATATTCACGCACGATCGTCGCATCAACTTGGCGCGCTCTGGCTCGAATCGAATCCCCCGCGAGCCCTGCGTCGCGTTGCGCCACGGAATAAGATGACTAAAAAGTGACCGGCGGCGCGGCGATCATGTCGATCTTGTCGGTGCGCTTAATTCTAACTTCCCCTTTTACTGCCTTCTCGTAATCGTGATCGCGGCCACCTCTCCAGTCACCTACGCCTCTCTCAATTGCCTTTCCCCTGCCCTCGTCCTATAGGCCAGGCACGGCTGAGAGTTGAGCGAGCGAGCCGGCCATTACGCGGCTAGATGGTCGATTCGATAGACGATTGACTTTGTAATTATCAAATGGCGGCCGATTAAGGGCCAGTCGCTGATTGATGGCCGTGCGTAACCACACGCCGGCCGTGCCGAGCGCCGCGCGGCACTATCGCCTTTTTGCCGCGCGTTCGGCCATTAGCGCTTCTAATGATTGGGAATTACGCGGATCGATGATATCGTCCTATTGAGAATCGCAGGAAAGTGAGCGCGATATTACCTCGGATCGGCGGCAGCCTCGCCACCGGTTCGCTAGCCCCGATGTCGCCGCGCCGATCCATATCTCACTTTAACGCCGTTTATCTCAAGCGTTATATAGAAATTCATGTTGTAGTTTCAGAAATCTAATGATTGTGACGATCTCAGGTATGCGGGATGATGTAAACGTTATTAGAACATAGCAGAGTATGCTTATTCCAGTTTGTGACAATTACATAGTCCAGTATATATAAAAATCTATCAATTTACAGATTTTTGCTTAACATACTAACGTTAATTAATTTGGCGGAAATTAATAAAAGCGTTCGATACTTTTGAACCACGCAGGCTTGGCGAAAATATCACGGGATAGAGATATTTCGAGACTAAAGAAATCACCAAGATGGAGAAGCGGATAATCGCGGCAACCGGTATTTATAGGGAATGTAGATGTAATCGTCGGTCCCGAGACCCAGGAGAGGAGAACGGACGGGAGGAGGACGCCGCGGCCGTTACCAGATGCGGCGGCTGATCGTTGCACCGATGGCGGTGGGATGCACCTTGGTGTCTGTTACCTGCTACCTTGTGCTGCATGACATCGGACGGGCCGAAGGGAGCGACTTGGGATTAGTCCGATGGTGGCACGTGCCACACGGCCACAGGTGGCTCTTTAAAACTCACTTATCCGCCTCCTTCGCGATCGGCGCGGCGTTTCGCCGACGGAAAACCGGAATCGGAAGCTCGAATCTCATAAAGAGACGATTAGCTAAAGTATCAAGGCTTATCCGCTAGCGTTATCACAATCTTGTCTTTTCAAATGTAGAACGTGTTAGTAGAAAATGTGTAGAAAATACATGTTATGCAAAAATTTGAAATTATATGAGACAAAATGTATCGTTATCCGCAGCTGTGTATAATTACGCGCAACAATTTACTATCTTCCTTATTATCTTGTATATTTTCTGCGCTTATGACGCTTCTCATTCGTGTTCCGCTGCTGCTGACAGGTGCAATGTTGTATCGGATTAAATAGACTGTGTGAGATAAGTGTTGGCGTGCCCAAAAAAGACGAGGCTATCCCAGCTTAGAATAGTACCGTCTTCCGGCGGTCGGCGAACGGCGCGCGGCGGCGAACTTTATAAATTAGGATTGAACAGCCAAGTACTGTTAACCGTTCCAGGATGCCGGAGTCCTATGGTATCAGGGTATCAGGGTTTCTCGATACGTCGTTTCCCTCTCTGCTGCCAGAAACGGGGAAACCGCACGCTCGGTAGATCGTTCACGGTCTGAATTCAAGGTTGGACACGCGGCTAATTGTAATAAATATCCCGCGCGCGCACGCGCAGCGAGGCTTAACTGTATGAGAAATAACGTGTCGGATATATATCGGTACCCGTTTTCTTCTTTCGAAAGCGACTTGTATCCCGCCCCTGGCTCGCGGTCGTATATATTCCGCGGGACAGCCGTGCGCAACAAGCAACAAGCTACTACTTTATTGCAGGTGACTCCGCTGATACTCGCCTGCCCATCTCAACCTCTCGTTCTTCCCTTTGCAACGGAAAACCGGAATTGGAAGCGCGATTCCCGCGCGGTGGAGCCAATCAAGCGGCCCGCGCCAACTCCTCATCGAGCTCCTAGAAACAGGGATCCCGTGCTCTCCCGCGAGGAGCAATATTACCGCGCGTATCTCGCTGTCCGTCTTACCGTTACGCGGTCGTACTATTCAAAGGCGAACCTATCGGCGAGTCTATCGTGCGCGCGCGTGCATTTATTCGTTCCATTAATATATCTAATACACTCGTGATTTTATCTCATCCCGCGCACGTGCGTTAACTCCTTCGCGTTATGGAACAACCAACGTCGCGACTGAGCTGGACGTATCTCGGAATGTACGGTTCCGCGGCATCGCCCCGATAAACACGTCTACGGCTTCAACGCGGAAAACGCATTCTTTATCATTTCGATTTATATTCTACTTGATAATTATTCCCCGACATTTATTACAGAGACCAATATGTATACATTGCTACAATTTATTCCTCGGTCACTTCTCAGACTCTTCCTGGTATAATTTCCAGGCTACACGCGCGACGGTTCCATTAAAACGGCTATTTCGTTAAAAAAAGTCTTCTATAAGATCCACCATAAAAAAGAAACGTCCAGGACGGAACGCGTTGGATGTTGATCGGGTGTTTTTCTCACTCGTTCCTTTTTTTCCCTTCCTCTGCCGCGGCCCGGGCAATTACAACCTTTGAAATTGTAGTGTATTACAAGAAAGGTCCGTCCGCAAAGAAAATAGTATCCGCGCTCACCTGTTACACCCACGCGGCACGACGCCGCGCCGCGACGGTGCGGCAATGGCGGGATATCGAGACATTCGCGCACGTACGGACACGCAAGGGAGCACGTTAATGGCACGTGCCACAGGTGGTTCTTCGAAAGTCACTTATCCACGAAAGCCGCGCGTCTCTTTCCCTTTTACTCAGGCCGGCTCTCCTCCTCTCTCTGGTCGTTCTCGCGCAACTTATATTTACCTACATACGTTCCTCTCCATGACCAAGTCCCGGCCGCCGCCAACGACGAGAGAACTGGAATTACTTGACCCGGCCTGGTGCGTGCAACAGACAAACCGCCGCTGTCGATCGGGATAGCGCAACGCGCTGTCAGACACGACCGATATAGCTGCGAGTGTAAATGCACTCTCGTATATTTCACGTGGGTTGCTCTCTCGCCATGCTCCAGTAGGCTCGTGAATTTTTGTTCATTAACAGGACACCACGCGCGCTGTGCCGCGGGATTGTCGATCGCTGTAGCGTGCGGTGCTCGGTATCGGGGTACACCGCCCCGATAACGACGCTCGGCTTTTACGATCGGTTCTCGATAATGCACGGAAAAAAGAAAGAAAAGAAGAAAAAAATTCACTTAAAAGAGAATAACGATTAGTTAGTAAGTGATAAAGCTTTCTTGAGTAAAGACACTAATGCGATTTTAATACAACGCGTTTGAAATTAATCAACGATGAAATTTCGTGTTTTATCGATGATCGTGCGGTGGTAATAATGATCGCGTAGGCGTACAGACGACTGACTAATGTATACGAGGCACACTCTGTATACCAGCATTAATATAGATATATGCGTTTGTGATTTGCTAGTGAGCTGGTACAACGTGCGCGCTTATGTGGTGGCCAAGTACGGATAATGGGGTTAATGAGAAAGAAAGAGAGGCACCTTTTCTTGTCGCTTGAAAGCTCGATCGAGCATGTATGGTAGACTATGTATGTCTACTAAAGTACTTCGGCGTGAATATTTAAAGACACTCACGGTACATAATGGTGCAAAATTTGCAAGGTGGCTAGCCGGAACGCTTTTGCTTTTCTCATAAGTAAAGGACGAAGAAGCCAAACCGATCATTCCTCCATCGTCGTCCATTAAATTCGCATCTTATCGTCAAACTTTATCGTGAGAAAGGATGCGATCCGCGGAAACCCGGAAGCACAAAAATCCGCGAGTCGTTCTCGCAGATCGCGGAAAAGATCGTCAAGATTGTCGGCATTCCGCACTGCAATTCCAGATCAGATTAATAAACATGACGGGCGGCGATCAAGGCGCCAGCCTTCAGCCGTCCCGCGAAAACTGGACTGCTCCCCTCGACGATATACGCCACGAGAAAAGCTTCCCAGGATTGCATCGTGGATTCCTGGCGGGAGTGTTCGTTTATGGACCGAGAAGTTGCATAATGTATCGATGTTTTCGTCCGTGAGAGTCCGAAGCCGAGTGTATTTCGCGGCCCTTTCGCGTAGCTGGCGCGCGCATGGACGCGCTGTCCCGTCACGAAGAGCGCGCACACGGTGGAGGATACGCGTGTACGCACCTACGCCTCTTCTTCTTCGTAGGTGTTCGGTTTACGGAAGCCGGGAGCGAAAGAGAGAAAGAAAGAGAGACAGAGAGAAAGGAGCATAGCCGGAGTTGTTCCGCGCTCGAGCAATTCCTTGATGCATATTGTCACGCGTTGTTAAGTCCCGAGAGCACCGCCATTACCAACCAGTTGGGATATCGACGCTGAAGCAAAGGCAGAAGAGCGAAGGCATAAGGTGCGGAAGGTAGCTGCACGGGTTCCTCGACTAGTTGAACTGCTAGCCGCTCTCGAATCATTACTGTTTACGTAAGCGACCTGCGTGCCATGGATATCGTCCCTTAGTTTCTCTTCTTTGAGTAACCGAAAGGAAGGCACATCTGGCGAATTTAATGTTTTAATAGGTTTCGACATGGTCACTCGACGCGGCTCCATCGATTGCAAACTCTCTCGCGAGTGAAAGCGAGATGCGTCAAGAACAATTGGCTATTGTAAATACCAAAATAATTCCTATAATATTGGTCATTAAAGAAAATTATTTTATTAAGCTGTATTATCTGACGGTATTTCTTTAACCGGCTACTCACTGACGCGTATATTCTAATTGAAAAAGAGTTACTTCAAACAGATCGATGGTCGGTTATTTATCTTGACGGGAATATTCGCGAGAGATCATCCATAGTCTCTCGACCACACGTGAGATGCACATCGATCGCGTATGCAAACGCGGGGTTTTATTTTGGGCCTCAGCTACGAACAGCCCGTTTTCAGAATGGCATAGTGGCGGCGTTTTCTACGTCCGCTCCGACAGTTACCTTCGTCCTTAAGACATATAGAGTAGCCGACGCGGCGGTCCGGTCCCGTGGCGGGGCCCTGTGAGAGGGTTCAGTTAGTAAAGTACGCGGGCGTTCAGGGCAGCCGTAAACAATGGTTTTAGCGAGTGCGTATACGCCGTGGCCGGTTGGAGAAGCGCTGGTGGCCGACTCCCACGGTTTATAGGGATAAGTCTCTCTTTCTAAGACTGGTCTTTACGCGTACTTTGGCCGTCTACGACTCACCCACTTTGCTTTAGTTAAAGCCGTTCGTTGCCTAAGTCGCTGACCGTTTCACCGCCGCCCCCTCGCTGAACGATCATCGTCTGCCTTTTCTTAACCGAACGTTTACTCGCCACGGTGTAGTCTCGCTACATTCCATCCTCCATTAGGAGGGCACCGCACGCTGGTAGCACGAGTCCGCAAAAGAGCTTTGCTAGGAAACTACGACGTTAAACAATCATCCCTCGCGCTCTCATTGCCGATAATCTGAACGTCGATGTAAACAAAAAACGGACCCTCGTTCCGGCCTTTCTTGCTACGGAAAAACGGTTGGGAAATTGAGAGCGCAATTTTGAAGTTTTCCTCCCGGGGATCCGTTTCGCTTTTTTGTCGAGTTAAAATTGACACTTCTAGCTCCCACTGTCGAAATTAGCGTGGCGAACGATTTAGTCGGATTGAGACTCCGCGAGGATCGCTTGAAAGTGATACTTCAAGGAGTTATTTGTAAATTGCTGAGAGCATCTTCGCGGAATCTGGTGCAAATAAGATAAACGATGCTTATTTTCACACGCTTTGTAGATTTACGCTCTTGTATACGATTTACACGTTCTATAAGTTACGTTGATTTTCGAAAATCATAAATCTATTATTTTGTATAGCGGGACAAAACGACTTTCCCTTGGCGGAGACTCGCGTTTCGAATACGACCGACTTCCTCACGCAAATTAGAACCTGTCGAGGTTTTAATCGCCGACGAGAATACAAAGACAGCACGCTTGCTACGGTGGACAGTCGTCGACCGCAGACGATAACCGTTCCCAGTCTCACTCCCACGCATTATAAGATCCCGCGTGTTTCGCGACGTAAAACGGCGGAACGCGGGAGCAGTTTCGAATTTCACGGATGGGCGCCCGATGGCGATTGGTGCACCAGGCGGTTGCTTCCGACTCTCGAGGTCTCGTCTCTTTGCTCTCTTCCCTCGCAGGGCAGTGTAATGTACTCCGCGGAATACGAGAACAGGACCGAGTGCTCCATCGATATTTTTTTTCACCAGCTCCGAACGCCTATATTATGCATTCGCGGAATGCAGCGAGCGGAAAACGTAGATATACGCCGTCGAGTTGGGCGCGAATATCTCGACTCTCATATCGCTTTACTCTCATAACGCTCCACTTTTATATTGTTGAAGACGATAGAGATATCACCGTGATTAATGATGGCCATTATAAAATTTACTGGAGCAGGTGGTCGCGCATTTTACGACAGAGGAAATATTGCTGACTATCCCGATAAAGGAGTTTGACAAATAGACAGAGGCTTGCGTTTCCCTCGCAGTTGGCCGGCACGGTAATGTGCTCTTTTTTTTTTTTTTTTTTTTTTTCTATAGCAGCTGCAACGCGCGTCGCGAGAAACTGTGATCGTCCGAACCTAGACAATGCGCCCGCCGTCACCAGATAGAAGAACGGACAGACTATAGATAAACGTCGCCGACAGCGACGAAATTACACTTCATTCATCCTTTCATTCATCCGAGGGATTTCACCTTGCCTCCTGTAGCTTTCCAACCTAGCCGTCGTTGGTGTGTCGCTCGCTCTCCACGGCGGCCTCCTCTCGACGTAATAAGCAAAAAAGATCACCCGGCCAGGCCATTACGTAGAAAGGAACGAAGAAATTATCTACTCCGCGCGTAAAAAGCGTGGCAAAGGCAATTCCACCGCGGTTGGACCACCGAGACTTATTTTTGTGATCCCGCCTGTTGCGTGGGGTTCTCTCGCCGATCTGCGGTATGCCTAGATCAGCTTGAGACTTTGTCTACGGTATTCTTGCACCATTGATTCGACTACGAGTCACTGACCGAAAATCCGTGCCCGTTGCTCGGCGGAAGCCACCGACTCTATTCATGTCTTCATGAACAATGATGATCATGACCAAATCACTCGAGAACTTAAAATTTTTCCTCATAAACAAATTGAATAATTTTTTTCATGCTATTAAAATTGATTTAACAAATTTCTTTTCTTTTCAGAAGGCGACGAAGAGGTGCACGGACACCTCGTCCAACTCGGCGAGGTGTTGTCCGAGATAGAGGAGGGTGGCGGGAGGAGAGGGTTGGACGGAGGGTGGCGTGCTATGATCAGCATGGAGCTTCCGGCACACGCGACGCAGCATGGTGCTCTACACCTAGGGGTCGGAGTCGGGGTCAATCCGGGTGACCCAGCCGGAAGTGCCTTAGCCGCCATTCATCCGCATCCCCAGGATCCTCTAGCCCTCCACCATCATAATCACAGCGCTGCGACACCCGGAGGTATGCATGAGGAGTCCAAGAAAAAACGTATGTTTCTTCTTACGAATCCACTTTTTCATTATGTAAAACGCTAATTGTAAGGCTAGCATTATCGCAAGAAGCCGAAAATAGATAATTATTTTTGGTCGTAAGAGAGAATTACTTTTACAATAAATGAGACAAGTACCTAATGTATGACCAGTTCTTGCGATAATCAACATTTATTAATAATATAGTTATAACTTTTTATAATTGAATGTATGATTAACGTAAGTGTTTTAATACAACCGTTATTTTTTTCGTATATTGGCATGAATTCTTGACTGCCACGATATACGCGATATCGGATATACAACAACCGATAATTAGCCTGCCTTTCGATATCGCGCTCGATGATTACTCCGACATCACGAATAAGATAACGTACGCGTCAATCGACGTTCGAGCGAACGGCGTGGCTTAAACGCGAGCACGGTACACAGCCGATAGGAATGTCGTGGTCGCAAAAAAGTGCAGGCACGTGCCTCGCGAAATACCGGCGATAAATCTTCGTCCGCGCGCGGCGACGCTTCTATTACTAGCGACTTATGCGCACGCGATGACGATGCATCACGTTCGCCAAGTCAAGTTGGAATTCCGGAATCCGTCGAATGCGCTTTCCGGTTCTCTTGCAATCGCGCGAGATTCTCGGTGTTCGACACGCGCGTATCCCTCGCGGTGACCGATCAAACGAATTTTTAAAATACGAGAGTTCGCGCGAGGCAGCGCAATTTCAAATTGCGGCGATAATTTAACTATCTGGATCGTATCAATTACCTCGTAATTACTTATCGTTCGGAATAGACGCATTTATCTCAACGTCTCTTAGGAGAGCTCTGCAAATTATACTCATCGCAAATTCTATACCGCGCTTCTATACTGCACGATCATTAATATTCTCGAAGCTGTGAATTGCACATGAAAGCGCGTTAAACACTCAAAAGTCCACATTCCCGCACCCGCCGGCACCACCTTACCGTTTATCATCATTATCTTGCTATAAACCGCAAGCTTATTAAATACCGTATCGACGGCGTATGTACATCCGGTGGAGTGACATTACGTATCGGGGGACACCGCGAGCGATGATTCCTTCATCAAAGACCGCCGGAACGAGACTCTCGCGTGAAAGAGCTCCTTGTTCCGTATGGAACAATCGAGTTAGCTGAACTTGCTCGGCGCTCGAGCGTCGCGCAGGGATCTTTCCGGATACACAGATACACACATACGAGCATGACGCAGACACGACAGGATCATCTTAGAAGCGATAGTTTCTTCTTTGGTGGGCGATCGTCACACACGAGTATATTTTTGAACACATACAAACTCATACGTGACACGCGTGCACGCATGGATACGCCAGGATCATCTTCGAAGTTGTAGTTTCTTCCAGCCAACGGTTGGTTGCGCCGATGTAGAAGCTCGTTGTCTTCCTTCGTCCTCCTCGTCCTCACAAATGAATGTGTGCGTGATAGTAGAGAGTGCGGCTGGTTAAGGAAGATGAAAGGCAGCCGCCGTGGCAGCAGCCAGTGACGCGGCATGAGCCACGAGGCCAGGAAGGAAGAAAGGGAGGAAGAGAAAGAGAGAGTCAACGCGGGTCGTTAAATCTAATGATATCAACGTATTTGACAGAGAGATCCGCGGATCAATTTTAGGGCCACACGCATATCCAGCGTGTCGCATACATACATCGTTATTTCGTATTAATGACTAACATTTGCCAAGTTCCTATGTAATGCTCTCGTGCATGTAGTTTATCCTTCTGATTCTCGTTGACCGTAGAATAGATACAATTTTAATTGCACCTTTGAAATTACGCGACGCTAAAGCAATCGCCAAGCAATGCATAGCGGATTTCGATTATCTCTAATGGTGCGTAACCACGCAATGGATTTAATTTGTAATTAATGCCCACCTGCGTGCGTGTCGCGTGTAGAACACGCAACGCGAATCGTAGTGAATTATATGGTTTATTGACCTCGCGACATAGTAATTATTTCGTATACCTCTCATCTAGTCGCCGTCCGGTCCGCTTTGTTTCGATTTCGTAGTCGTGACTAATCGCTGCTTCATTTAGACCCGGATTGTTCGTTGTTCGACGATCAAAAAGTCTTCGATTTAATGCCGACTATGTAACGATACCGCAGAAATACCGTAATAAGGCGGTTTTTCTTAACTGCCGCGAAAAGAAAGTGATTTTCTAAAAAGTGGAACTGGGCGTGAAAGGTTTCAATTGCCTAAAAGCCAACATTTTATTTTCAATAAATTACTTCGCAAAAAAGTATCTATCAAAACTCATGCCTTTCTCCGATATATTAGGCATCAATCTGGACGTATTGCGCAAGACATACGGGTCGCTTGGTACGTTTGACCATTTAATGCCAGACGACTTATTTAGCAATTAGCATTAATATCTGATACTCTGATATTCAAGAATGTAGTGTTACACGAAACGACGTGGTTATTGATTACTGCCTACGTTCTTCGCGAGATATATTTATAATTATTTGCATATGTAGCTCCACCATGAACGGCATTGATTATTTGTATCGTAAGATATACATATAACGTAATAAATGCATAATAACAAACTTTTTGATGTGTGTTACAAAAAAGGACGTACCTACAGTTTAAAGTCACGCAAGGGGGGATTAAACGCGCGAGCTATTATCGAGCGAGTAACACATAGGTACCACGCTTTAATCTCGCAAAGGGTATTCTTTCCGCTGGATGGACGCACGGATCGCTTATGGGGATTCCCATCGCGCCAGACTCGCGCAACACCAGAATGACTGGCAGCATCTAATATATTTCGTACCGTATGTATATACACGGAAATGTATTTTACTGTATGCACACGTATACGTTGTTGTCCGTTGCCTATAGGAAAACATTCGGGGTGAGATAGCGACGGTTATTTATGGGGTTAAATAAAGGAACACTGCGCGATCGCGCGATACCAGGTCCGGAGTACAAATAGGTTGCCGTGCAGGTTGCAATCGCTGGCGCGTTGCGAGTCGTCATGATCCACAGCAACGTGCGGATGCTGAATCTTCGCGAGGTGCATTCGTTTGCTCCCTCACGATATCCTATCAGGGAAGTCGCAGACCTCGTACAACGAGGCTTCCGTTTTCGATAGATTTATATTCCTAGACGTGTTAAAAATAAAAAAATTCTTGCAACATTACGCAGTGTTATTTATATATTGACAGCACGCAACGTGTATTATGTTCTCAAATAAGGTTCGGGAATGTCATTAGCATTTCTTTGTTTCATATTAGAATACTTTATTACTTCTGCGTGCTCTCTAGAAGTATCGCTTCGTCGAAGGTACTGATTACAATTCAGAGAACGGCATGACGCATGATTATAGGCTGTAACGTTTCAATTAACACGCGATCAGACACTTCGAGTAAATGAATAAATGGCGAATACCATTTTTTTTTGCATTTTTGTTCGATTAAATGTACATACATAATTTGGCGATAATCTTGGTTACGCATCTCTCCAGATTTCAATTTACACGTCTTAATTCTCTTTTTCTGTTTCGAACAGATGATGGCGGCCACGGAATGAACCAGGATGGTGAGTGAGCTTTTATTTTTCATATAATTACAATCCCGCGCGACGGGTAATCCAGTTCTACGACGCGACGTGCCGAGATGTTTCCCTTGACACAGTGCTGGGATTAGGCCGGCGCGCACGCGGGAACGGTCGTAGAAAAGTCGCGCGTGGAAAATGCGCGAGCGAACGTTGTGTGCACGGCCGCGGCGTTCGGATAAATGTTTATCACGAACCGTTAGCGATACGCACCGTGTTCCCGTTATAACCGTCGATAGTAATTAAATGCGGTGGAAGCGAGAAAGTTATCTGAAATGTCGGTTGCTGCTTATCGGCATCGAGATCGATCTCGAGAGATCACCAATTATCTCAACACGAGTTCTTACCCGCTATTTCACGTTCCGAAGCCACGATACGGAATCGTCCGAGTGATTCAATCATTGATGAGGTGATAAGCGCTGCGCCCCTACGAACTTATTAATAATCGAGCAAGACGTTACACGCGCCACCGAACTTTATAGCCCTAAATCTATAAGGCGATAAACGATCTAAACTGTACATCTTCGATATCAATGTACAAATGTTAATTAGATAGGTGATAACACACCGCAAGAGATCGCAACTCTGTAATTTACTATGATACATCGTTCGCATAGCCTTCTCATTACTAAATTAAATCTGTGTTAGACTTTAATTCACTTAACTATCAACTCACGCTATCACGTCACGTTGATAGCGAAAGAAGCTTGCATTTTAATTCTTAACGCGGGAAATATGAGCCTGCGCCGATTCTTTTTAAGAATTATTAATGATCCCGCGTATGTCAAGGATGTCTCGATCGTTTTCTACCTCGCGACTCTTCGCGCGCGCGCGGATCCAAACGGATAGGGCCGAAGGATACCTCCTTCTCGACGAAGTGGCGAGGAGGATCCTCAGCATCGCCGCGCGATGTTCACGTATAATTTATGCCGATGACTTACACGCCTCGCCGCGGTAGGTGGGAGACGGCGCTGGATGGTAATCACGAGTTTAAAGGGTAAACGATCGCAAGGTGTTGGGGGCCCGGCGTGGGGCCCCGTGGGGCCCCGTGGGCCCTGCCAGCACGCTCAATATTCAACAGGTATTTACATTCGCAAATTGTTTACGTCAGCCTACGATGAAATCTGTCAGGATTTCGTTCCGTCGGCAGCTCGACGGAGTTCTCTTCTCTTTCTCTCTCTTTCTTCTTTTCGTCTTTTCTTCTGATTCTTTCTCCTCGTCCTTCGTACGATGTGTTTCATCTCTGTTCTCACCTTCCTCCCACACGGTCCGACGAGAGGCACGCACAACGAGGAGAAGGTTGCCCTCTTCTCTCGCGTCCGTCCTTCCCCCGAAGCGGCGCGTAATTACATCTGGATATTAATCAAGCGCACGTCGGGAACGAGCACGGCGAGATCTTGATTTTCGTCCGCGCGGTCGTGTCTATTCGCGATCACTAGTTTAGTGTTCATTTAGTAATGCTTAATTGGAAATTGATTATGAAACATAGCGGCGGCTGTTTTTTTAACGCAAAAAACACTCATTTCGATCATGCTCATACGAGAAAAATTTAAAAAGAAACTCTTTCACAATGTAATGTGAAAATTTATGTATTTAATCGGTACACTTTAATGTCACTTAATTAATAAATACTTGCAATTAGTAGTCACACACAATGACAGTATTACTGTTCTGCTACCACGAGGTGCGTTACTTTCTTCAGAGAAATTGTTGTTCGTAAGACATCAATTAGCGAGGCCCGCGATTCCACACTACACAATTACATTCGAGCATCGATATACAATGCGGTATTTCCCACATGCGCCATATGTAGTGTGTACCTTTCCGCGATTTTTCAGCTCGCTCGCAAGATCGAGGCTAAAGATAAATAAGTCGTGCGCCGGTCAAACGTTCGTTGCAAACACGCAAAACCAGTTTGCTTTCCTTAATGTCGGACGATTACGTGGACATTTAGAAGAAAAGTGCCGCAACCTGCAGCAAACTATCGGCTGCTCGTTTTAATACCCGAATCGCGTCGGCCGCTTTAGAGTCAGCCGACGGTTCGTGGCAGCGGTAAGAGCACAAACTCCGTGCAGAATTTCAAATATTCCGACGAGTACGCGCTCGGCTCGTCGTGGGAGATCAAGCCGTGTTTTGATAACGTAAACGGAAAGCGTGCCTCGATGTGACCTCTCCCCTGAAAAAGCGCTCTCTAATCCCGCACTATCGAGATTCGTAGTTCTCGGCAGCGGCATTCGCGCGCGCGGCAGTTTACGCTCCTCTTCCCGAGTCCTGGGAGAGACTCGGACGGCGGTGCACGTTAACGTTTATCGTCGGTTATTAATACGGCGCGGATTACGCGCCGTAAGTAACGTCGCGCTCATACGTGTATGCGCGCGCGCGCACGTATATCTGTGTGCCTGTGTGCGCGGTTACGACGGCCAGCCGGTCCTAATTATAGCGTAATACAAGCGCGATCGTATGCCGCGGCTCGGCGCTTACGTAATCCCGCGATTATGCGGCTCTCCGCGAGTGCACGCGCTCGCGAGTGCGCTTACGCGCGCAGCGTAAGGCCGCATACCTCGCCTACCGATGGAAGCATTCGCCCCTGTACTCCTGTAGGTGGTGGAGTCTCACCAGCCGGGGTGATGCGGCGTTATCTCGTTTGGGATAATGACATTTGAGGCGCGCGGATTTTTGCTGGACGCGCGGAAAGTCGACGGCGACACGATAACATCCGGTTGCGGTATCCGCCGATCCGTACTGAGATTACTTTAAATCATGATCCTACGCAGCAGTCGCTTTGACCGATTTGCGTACGCATAATTTTCTCGAACGTGCTTCAAAAGGCGTTTTATAGAGGAGAATGAGAAAAAAGGGGAATGAGCGAGACACGTGATGCTAAAAATTTAATAGCGCGAAAATTACGCACTGCGAGATTTTCCCTGTCATTAGGGTAACGCTTTTACACTGGATGCATTTGCGATGCATGTAGCATTATAATTAAAGACACGATTTTTTAGGTCTCGATACTTAAATGGAGCCATACTGAAATCTATAACTCGTACAAATTTTAATCATTTCGATTTAATGGATGATTTCCTTTGATTCTCAAAAACTTTACAAAAAATAAAGTAGAATACAGTTTATATCTTTAATTGGATAATTAATAATCAATTACGATTATATTTGTTACAATTTTATTTGTAAAGTCATAAAAAATTAGTATGATAATGCTCTATCGCGTTGGGATTATAAATTACATAGAATTATAAATTAGGCTTTCTATATATTGCCAATTTAATTGAGATTTAAATTAATAGATTCAATAAAAACACAGACTATATCTAATTAATTAAATGCATAGATAACATGTAAAATTTAAATATGAAAAAATATAGATCGTGTCCGCTGTGTATCGTAATCGCGTTTGGATAATACATGATGATAAAGAATAGCTTAACGAGCTGACGTTTGTCTGGCTGAAATCAAAGATTATCTGGTTGATTTGATTGCACGAACGCTGGCGCAATCGCGACGTGCCTGCACAGCGCTTTCCGCGTTCGCCGAGCCTCCTCGGAGAGATGCCACCGCCCTGAACGATTCAGGAAGCGAGGTCAGCACCCTGCCTCTTCCTTTTCTCCCTTTCTCGCTTGTCTCGATTAGCCGGGAGTATAGCGGCGCGATAACATCGGCCCGCGCCGCGAGTAGTCGCAGCGATAACGCGCTATCGCGGCTCCCGCGGTGAATCACCGAATGCACTTTGAAAGGTCATAATATTCTAATGTATCTCTGTTATCGATTCCCCACCTGCCCGGTTTGGAACAGGCGGCTGAGGCGGCATCGCGCGCGCGCAAGCGTGATTAATGACATAGCGCGAATCATAAATTGTACACTAGGCGATATTTATTAATTACGTACGGCGGTCACGAGGAATTTCGGAGCGATGTATCGGTAGCTCCTTCGGAAATATTTTATCTCGATGCAAGCGTGCCCGAGAGATATGAGCAGATATATGGATTTATATACATCGCGCGAGAAACTGTCGCGGCTGCTTTTACGATTCTCGTTTGCTCGTTTATCGGCCGGATCTGAAGTGAAATAGAAATATTTTTGAGGAATTCAATTAAATGGATATTCAATTACTACAAAACTTGCAGATAAGTATACATATGCATCAATGAGTAACGAAAGAAATTAAATGGGGATTAAAATTTACTCAGAATTCATTCGTACATTCTATTAGTTATCTTTTAAAACATCTGGCGCATTCGCACGATACGTCAACGTTTTACGACGTGGGATACTTATAGCTTGCCAGTGAGAACATTCCTTGGCGATGCGACAAAGTAATACGGCCGGTTCAACCGAGCTTGCTAATCAACAAAACTGTTTCTACCGACTGGTATCTGATGCACATGCCGCACGAGAGAGCCGCGTATGCGCTCCCGTATGTGTGTATGCGTATATGTATGTGTGTTTTATTCGCCTTTCGCATAAGTAGTACGTGCAGTACCACGCCCGCGCACGCGAGAACTCGTTCGACAGAAAGACGAGGAGAGAGACGAGAGAGAGAAACGGTACGCACTCGCACTCGACGAATGATTTGTATTGCTAAATAATCAGCGCCAGTTGTCTCGAGCAGTTGGTTTAATGACGACCGCGGGGAAAGCGAGCGGGGAGAGGAGAGGTGAAGCGAGTTACATGTAATACGCAATGCATACACAGACCATACATCCGTCCTAGCGAAGAGAAGTCGAGAGGCTTTTCTGCCGATCGCGCAAACTTTAGTTGGCGATCGCATAATTTCTGACCAAGCTATATCGTGCGTCTCGATATTTCAATATCGAGAGCGTGCAAGTGTCGAAGAATGTATGTGTGTGTCGACAGGACGAGCGTTGCTCAATTGGAATTTATACTTACCAATGCCGATTATGGAATATCTACAGCCATATATCTGTTCTTGTGTTATTTGACGTTAATATTTTACGCGTTATTTTTATGGTCTGGGAGATAAGTTTCTT
The DNA here is from genome assembly GCF_030848805.1 of Temnothorax longispinosus. Classification (NCBI taxonomy): domain Eukaryota; kingdom Metazoa; phylum Arthropoda; class Insecta; order Hymenoptera; family Formicidae; genus Temnothorax; species Temnothorax longispinosus. Next base: position 992,951 of record NC_092358.1, on the reverse strand, counting down.
AAAAGGATACCATTTTTTCATATCTGTTAAAAGCGTCAAGTATTTCGGTTGTGATAAACCATCGACGGATGATTTCTTCACGCGGAAATTTGAGGTCTCGATTCTAAATGGATTTGATGAGATTATGCGGAGGTGGCTTTCGCTTGGGATTTCGCTTCACAACTTCCTCCTCTCCTCTACGACAGTACCTCTACGTCGGGACGCTGGAGATAGAATCGGAACAACTCCAGGTGTATGTACAGAGTTGTGTGTATATCGATGCACGTATATTTCCTTGTACACAGACAAGGGTGTGGCTGCTCTGCGCAACGGTATCATCGTAGGTGCATGCCGGTCATCGAGACCAAATTCTCGTTGCGTTTCGATGATTGTAACCTTTCGCGAAGCGACGTCCGTTCGCGCGACATACACAAAGGAGTGGCTTTAGATAGTAGAGATAGATATACCAGCTATCATAAATTTTCAAGGAAAAAAAATCTATATGTAAGTGTAATTGTATTTTTTAGGTTTAGCATACGTTGCTAGGATGCACTTTGTTGGATATCATAATGTAATTTTCTGTCGTAATGCCATATAAATCCGCAATCTATTTCGAGAGGAAAGAGAGAGTTATCAAAAAAGCCATAGTTGCGAGCAACAGGTGCTTTTCACGCGATAGTTTTATTCGCGCGAGCTTTCCACGGGAATAATTATTGCTGCCGTGGTTCCGTATCGTCTATGAGATTGCTTACCGGCGGGATATTCATTTCTCGAGGTGTAAGGCCCCACTTAATTCGAACCCCCCGGGTCCTTCGGAGTGAGTAGCCTTCGTTTAACCTACGTTATATACATAGCACTGCAGTCGTGTATCTGTGTGCCTATGGACGGCGTGCACACGTAGCCACGACCGGTACCTGCTTCTCTGCCAATGCAAACGCCGGCTCGTAATGCTTGAGTACCGAGTAGTACGCGGATACTTGCGCAAACAGTCGGAGGAAGTGCAGTTGCGAGATCAACCGGTGAGCGAACCTGAATGCGCGCTCGCTATTGAAAATGCGTGTTGTATTTTAACGGTTTCACGCCGCTTTTATTGGTGCATCAGGTCCCATTATTGTTGCCGTTTTAAGTTTTTATTGAGATACGTTAGACGTTAGAGCCGAATTCTCTTTACCAACAAGTTATTCTCAATTTTTTGTCGACCAGAGTATTTAGATTTTATGTAAGAAAAAAGATAAAGTTTTTAATTAGTTTATAATAATTGGGACAGGATATTTTTATATAAATCGCAATCATCTACTTGATGAAAGTATCTATGTACCATTGACTTTCTCTTGTACAATCTTTTCATGAAACGTGAGAAAACAAGAAATTGTAAAGATCGTACAGGTACATCTGCTTTCTGCAAAAAAAAAGAAGAGACGAGTGCCTAAAAGAGAATATGTTTTCTGCGGGCGGGGGTATTCGCTGATATGCAACGTACGTGCGTAACCATTGACGAGCCATAGTGGGTGGAAATTCGATCATGCGTAACAGGTTGTTCGGTAGTCGTGTTCGTGGACTTTTTACGGGTTGCGTGTTGCGTGCTATTTTTAACAAGCGAGCAAAAAGTCTCGACGGAGGATTCCTTTCGCACCCGCCCGTCTGGCACCTCGATCATTATCGGGCGCAAGAAGATAAAACGATCGCTACGAGGACTCTACGAGTCTACGAGGCGAGATGTCGGCATCCCGTGTTCTTGGAGATACATTCGCTCGCGGCCGAGAGATTAATAATTATCGGGGTGCTTGTGAATGCTAATGGTTTCTGCGGCCTCTAAAAATAATCCGCGTAAGTTCGACAGAGCTTCCTTATTCGAGATTGTATACAAGTCTTTAACTTCCTGGACTTCATGTGCGTTTAATAACTACTAGTTTGAAATAAATTGGGAATTATATATCGCGTGCTTAAAAAAAAAATACTTCGATACTGAATAAAGCGTAAAGCGATATTGATCGAGCGAATAATCTTCACGTGGCGCGTTGAAGCGAATATGTCTCCGAACGTTGTTCAACGCATTGTACACCGGTCAGCTGCACAATTATTCCCTCCCGTCATAATAATTATACGAGTGACCTGTGCACATCAAATGCATCATTCACACGTACGCGTGGAGTTCTCTCTTCTGCAAATCTCTCTCTGATCGGCCTATTATTATTAATAAGCTGAAGAACTACTGATCGCGCGCGGCTAGCGTCAATAACGGAAGTCGAACAGGTTCGTCTGGAAGTCTGATTACTAATCGTGACTACTACTCAACGCGTCCTTAAAGACAACCGTCCCATTACCAATTTAAAGCAAAAAAGAAATGCGGTCAGTGACAGTGACACAATCCTATTTCCAATCTTCCCATAACGATCTATAATCTGTGATTGACATTATAACACTTATATCGCACTAACATTAATAGTTGGACATTTGAAAAAATTCGTCGGTATGTCATCGTTTTTCACCAACTACTCATGTAATAATATACGTCACGTCGACCGGTGATTCTTTGTTGCTTCTTCATGCAATTATCGTGTAATTTCTCTAACCAGTTCAATCGAGAGCAAGTACGCATTTGGCACACGCCACAACATCTTCATGGCGGTCTCCCCGGAGGCAGGCGGGGTTCTCCGAGTCGTTCGTAGACGGCATTGCCGGTTCAGAGCCGGCTGGTCAGCAGAGTAGTCTGTGGGGCGCCAGAGCATGACGCCATTAACGTAACGAGGCCACACGTTGCACCCTCGCGAGCACTAGACTATATCAGCCCCGAGTGCCTATGCCGCGCGGCGCGGCGCGGCAATGGATTTCTAGACCTAGACCTCCGTCGAGAGAGAGCCCGATACCTCGCAATTATATCCCAACCAAAGGATACATACGTGCATACGTATGGTACGGTTCGCCGGTTCGAGTGCATCGACGCCAATCGAGATCGGTCGCCGTAACTGCCAATGGAGCGACGACAAAGTCGTTGCGTCTGTTTACACGCGGGAGCGCACGTGCGTGCACCACGTGAGTCCGTAGCCACCCGGTGCGGCGTTCACGCCGTCACCGTCGTCACCGCCGCCGCCGCCGCGCATGGTTTTCCGCTTGAACTGATTACGAACTGGTTTTTGATCATCCAACCGTTCGATCGCGCGGCCGCGAAGGTGCTTGGCTGTCACGTCATCTCTGCCGACGGATCGTTTCGTCCGCTCTCAGATTGTTGCGCCCGATCGCCGAGAACGGACGCCAGAAACGTTTAGCGAGAGTTCGCGCGTGTCAGTATTGTATCAAATTAACTCGAATTCGATCGCGACTACGCGAATAAAAACTATATTGCTATACGCAACACTTTTCGGCAATTAAAATTGTCGATAAGTATCGTTAACGGAGCTACAGCGTACCGTAGCGTTATCGTAGATAAATTATAGCAATATATCCGTTGCGCATCGACCTCACCGGAAGCGGGAACAAGCGGCGAAGCAGGGTCAGACGCAGGTCGACTCGACGTGCTCGTAACAAATCAACGACGGAATCAAAAGTACGTGGCTTGTCTCGCAGTCGAATTACGGTAAATTAGCGGGAGTAAAGAGTCAGCGCCGGCAAGAGCAGCAGGTACCTACATCGAAGAGAAGACGAGTCGTACAGGACGAGCGGACGGATAGGCAGGGGCAAACATAAATTAAGATGGGGGACTGATTATGAGGCGAGGGCAGGCTATCATTACCCGAACCATCGTGACCGGCCGACCCTGCAGCAGCCGCGGCTGCTGAACACAACGCGCTTGCTCGCTCGCTGTCGTCTCTCTCTCTTTCTCCATACCAGTACACGATGTTCGCGATCCGCCTGCCTCGTGCCCCGATAATGTCGGGGTGGGAAACTGCAAATTATTAATCTCCGTTCCTTGCATTACATAGTTCAACGAATATGAAACGAGTATTGTCAGAAAGATACAAAACCACCGTTTCGCGACCGTCGAGGCACCCGCGCCGCCGTTAGACGAAATTTTTCTTCCGGGTCAGTCCGGATGTGGTAGCGTAAAGCGAAACCGTCGCAAGCCATAGTGCAATTATCGATTATTTGATGGTGTTACGAGCTTCTAATCACTATAATCTTGGCATTTTATATTTTTAAATGTTTTTTAAAATCTCTTTATAAACCATCTGCATCTTAAAGAGGAAATAAATTTACGTTTGTGTTAGGGATCGAAAAACGAGAAAAGATATAAATGTAGAAAAACCACAAACGTCCATTATTGAGTGGCAGGTGTCGATACACGCCTACGTGACGAGGTCGCGGCGAGGACTCGACCGAGTTTCTGGTGCGATGCAATGCAAGCGCAATGCAACGGACAGTCGCGCAAATGCTAGCGCGATACGGAGAAAGTTCTACATTAAGTACCATGCTTTTCCTTAGCCGGTAGCCAATCACGATCTATGGCGGGTATCTCTAAGTCGTCTGTCCACCGGAGGTGATGGGGCGACGCGATAAAGACCGATATACATTGCCCACGCAGTTTCTACGCTCGCGTTTCTTTCTTTCTTCCTTGCCCGCAGTTACATTGCCTTCCGTGGCACACCGCAAAGTAGGTCGCTCTCCGTAATTTCCGGTGAAATTCAATTACTGTATATTTCACACCTGATTTGATTGCATCGATTTAAACGTATGCATCTCCTGAACAGAATTCTGGAGCCCGGAAATGAGAGATTCTGGCGTCGCGATTCTTTCCTCGTCCCAACGATGCGTTATACGTAAAATTAATAATTGCGCTCATTAATATTCGATTCGTATATCGGATATAATTTCATCGAAATTATTTCAATGTCCGAGAATTCTACGGATCGTTATCGGGATCGAGGCTCGGCTGATCATGGCAGTCGATTTGCACCGTGCGACTCGCCGTGCGTGCTCGCGATTCGCGACGGCTGCGATCCTCAACGGAGTCGCGCGATATACGTACCGATATATCTCAAGTTCTCGCGTGGCGATTAGTTGCGCAATTCCCGACACGGCCCCGGTACGTCATCGCTTTACCGACTCGTTCTCTCAACAACTCAGTTCTGACCTCTCGCGTATTTGTAGGCGCATTCGGCATGTATAGGAAATTAAAAATTTTAGCTATCTATTGTTTGAGCAACTTGAAATTAAATTTCTTCGCAAAAAAGTACCAAGATTCCAATTTTAAATAATTAGTATCGAAAAGTTTGAACTAGAATCTTAACAATCGATCCAATCATTACTTGGAAATATTTGTGCGTTCGCAGTCACAGTTGCGGTCGCTGTGCGCGGTTTGCAATGCGCGAGTCGGTTTCAACGGCCGAGTTTTGCGGCCGATCGCGAACAATTAGAGATCGTATCTCGGCTTCTCTCTTTCCCTTTCTCTTCCCTCAGTGATTTTTTTTCTCTCTTTCTATCTATCGCCGTTCTGATTCTTCGTATTTCTCTCTCTCTCTCTCTCTTTCTCACTCTCTTTTTCTCTCTTCCTTTCTTACCTCTTCTGATATAGAGGCAGGGCAGAGAAACGGGTCCGCGATTCAAGCTGAAGAAACATTACGTGTGCCGTTGGCAGTACCGATAAAAAACAATTCGTGCCTTTTCTCCGTTTGTAATTCTTCCGCCTACAATTGACCGAGATACAACAGCTGCGTGAACATCCGAGCATTTTGTTCATCGATAAACTCAAGTTCGTTTCTCTATCAATGTATTAACGCTCGTTGCACCCCTTGTTTGTGATTTACATCTGCTTGTAATAAGACGTTTCTTTCGACCCTGTGCGTCTTCTCTCTAGCGTGGACATCGCGTAATTGTCGCAGAGAGGCATAAAACGCGTGTTACATCGTGAATCGAAAAAATTAATATGTACGCGCATAAATTATGTCCGTCATGTAATCACAGAATCAGAAATCGTGCGTATAGTGATATCAGTGAACTCTCGGTTAATTAACTATTTGCTGTTTTTGCTAAGTTAATGATTTGATTCAGCGCTAGAACGGACAAAATGTTTGCATGCAAACCTCGCTTCGATGTAACGGAATGGGTCATATTTGAAGCTGCCCATTCCGTTCCAACAACCAGACCATCGAGGTTGAACATAGCGTAATATCGCATAAAATTTTTATAGACCATTAGCAGCAAGCTAATAACTATAATTGAGGATGTAACGTGAATATAAATGTCGCTACTTGTTTCTGGAGTGAACGAGCCACCACCTCGCATAAATCTCCTCCCCGACGCGGTCAGTCCGATCGATGAACATATGAAAAACTGTAAATCTTCGTCGTCATTGTAAACGCAATTAGTGATATACTCGAGCGCGAGAGATATTTCTGTATTTCTGCTTGCCGATCTGCAAAAAGGTGTTGTTTGTGCCAATTTCAAACCGCAAATATTAGACTCACGGCCGTTTACAATATCTCGTCGTAAAGATTCATTAATGGTGACAATTTACGCCTTCATAAACTGTCCCTGACATGACAGAAAATGAGGATTCCTCGCGAGGTCCTGGCCGCCTTGTTCAATAGTCTTTCGTAATGAAGGCGGAATGTCGATACACCCAACTTCCGATTATCGTTGGCCGCCGCGAGTCCTGCCGCTGGTTTATCACTAACGTTGATCCGTTGCTGCGGCAACATTGATATATCGGTCGTTCCGCACGACGCAAGAATCCGCGTCCACTCCCCGGACCCCGACGTTAGAAATTATCATAATCTCGCCGTGCGCCAGCGGATAATGCGGATGATTTCGCCGCGAGAGCCCAGAAGCGGGATTACAGCAGCCGGAGAGTTCCGTGTCCATGTGCCCCCGAGCAGCATGCACCGATGCACCGACGTTTTAAGAAGTTCCTTGCTTGCAAATTGTGCTGATTGGCTTCATAGGCAGATAGTTACGGAGCGCCCGAGACTGCCGTGGCCGTTCGCGTTGGTATTCTCGTAGAATACAACTGTATGTGTATTTATGTCAATTACGTCATTTTCGTCGGTCAAGAAGTTTGCACATTTCGTCTTTTAATATCTAACCAAATTTATCAATACAAATCTTAAAAAAGGACATTGGAAAAATGTATTTTTATCTTACTTTTTATCGATAAATAAATTGGAAACGTTTCGCACATTAATAGGTAATTTTTAGAATTTTAGAGATATGCATACAAGAATTAAAAAACGATGAGTGATTAACTGTATGTTATGTAATGTGTACAATATTTGTGTACATCATACATAACGTACAATATTGGAGATTTTCAACATACATACGGGATCTCTAGATCGAATATTGAAACTAGCTCGAATCGCAGCTTTAGCAATGTTACACAGCTATACGTTAAAGTGACACCCGCTGGCTGAGACGTTCGCCAGAAAAGGGTCTTACGGAAAAGACCTCGACCACACTACGAATGCTATAAAAACAATGAGAAGTGAGAAGTGAGAAGTGAGAAGGGAGAAAGAAAAAAGAAAAGAGAGGAACATAAACAGGCGGCTTTATCTGCATAACCGCCTCGACTCACAAAAGTCTATGATAAGTTGGCCCGATAAAGACGACCGCTTGTAATCCCCAGCTTCCGCGCTCGCGGGACGCCGTACATATATTTCAAAATGATACGAGCTCACGGCTGTTTTTGAGCGATATTACGTTGTACCGTCTTGATTTATAGCGTCAATGCGTCGCATGTGGGAGGTTCTGCAAATTTACACGCTTCTCGATTTCGATCCAATTACGATTGCGTATTAACACGCTGTTGCGATAATTGAAGATGCCTCAAGAAGAAGACGCAAAAATGACGTGATCGGTCAATCGATTAATCTTCGCGTCATATAAAATTATTAATTAATTATGATTATTTTTATTTGCAAAAATATTCAATTTCTTAAAAATTTGACCAAAGTTACGTATGATTTAGTTTTAGTATCACTCGGATACATCGCGAAAGTGTATGGATTACGATAATTCGCGGTGAATAGATCCGCGTATCGCGAACAATAGCGGCAGTGTCTTACCCGATACAGGTGATAGGTGGACTTAGGTGGCAAATAGCATGCACGTGTAACTGAGAATGCGACCGCTTAGCAAATATATCCGTGTGTAAACCCGCGTTACATATATACCGGGTGTGAGCGTATGTCGCTAATATCTAAATTAAAATTCTCTTTTGTGTGAAAAATTGAAAATTTTTTAAAAGGGAAAGAAAAAGAAAGAGAAAACTCTCATACAAATGAACAATATGATAATATCTTCAAAGTATGAGTCTGTTACTTTTTATGGCAAAGCAAGCGTTATAAACATAGATACTTCGATCGCGACCCGATCGTGCCCAGAATTTTATCGGGACATGTTTGGAGTGTACTACCACCGTGAATTTCAAATAAGTGTTTTTTTGTTCTCTAAGCGACGGATAAAGATCGAGATTCTATCGAGTAAAGGCGGACACCTGGTGTAGGAATGGAACGTAGGGAGCACGGGGGCGCGTGCTCACGCGTGTGCAGGTGACAATCTCGTTTGTGTTCACATGATAAACGGCTCCGCGATGGTGTTATAGACGTTTGACGTGCCGCGCGCTGACCGCGCTGACCGCATGTTCACCGAGGACTGTCAACCACGTTTGCAGCACATTCCAAAGATTCACACATATTTTCAAATTTTCTACTTCTCTGCTGATCTACATATATCTCTGTGTAAAAGCAATGATACGGAAAAATTGAATTCTAATTTCTATACATATTAAGATGATACGGGAGAACACATCGATTAATTGTAAAACGCGATAAGAACCGGCAGTCATTTCCGGGTTTTACGTTCATCGCAAGTGACAATCTATTTCCTCCTTCGTGCGTTCGCACGATAAACCACTCTCGATAGAATTACCCGACGTCTCATGCGGCTTACGAGCGTTCCCTCCGCGAGGCCTACCATTTGCGTTGTACACGCATACCGGAGGCCTCGTTCACCCGGCTTAGTAACGCCGTCGTCCCTTTTCATATCCGCGTTAACCTCCGCGCCGTTCGGTTAATTGATCCGGAATACCATTCGAGCCTCTTAGGCTTTTTCCCGTCCTGCCCCTTCCAACTTACCCCCTCGCCTTCGGCCGGTCATCATCTCATCTGAAAGAAGCTCCCGGTCGGCCCGTTCTTTGACTCGGGGAGCGGAATTTCAATGCGTCCTACGGCCCTTCGGGAGAGAGATTCCCCAGTTATTCCCATAGTTACTTGCTAGCGAACGAGTACGTGCGGCGATTTATCGACGTTTCGATCGAGAAATGGAAAAAGCACTTGGCGAATATCTAAGTTGGCAACTTCCACTGTGAGCGCGATGACGCCTAAGTACCAGGAATGCTGATTTATTGTCCGGCTCGCATTTTTCGCGTAAATTGTATGGCATATGATTCCCGACTGAAGTTTCGAATTTTTTTTATTCTACGACTCACGTAACAACTTTATACTTGCGTCTAAACTCTAAAGGATGCGGCCCTTATCCTCTCGCAGTAAGGATATCTAAAATCGGCGAAGAACATCGCTAAACGCCTATTTCCGCGGACTCGAAAATCGTACCGCGATGCATACTCGATCGTACGTGATGCACGATGCGAGCGGGCATCAAATAGGCGGTTCCGCGACTTAAAGACGAGTTTGCGGAAAATCCAAGTAGCAAGGACGGGCGCAGACGATCGCGAGGCAGCGAGTAAAGGCGGTTATTACTTAATTCTAAAGGCAAGCCTTTAACATTACGTACGATTAACCGAGCGCTCGCAATCAGTAATCGGATCGATCTTTCGTAGGTCGCGCAAGATCAATGTAGAACTTATGTTAGCGGTGTAGGTACCTCGCGTACGTAGCCGTGCACACGTTCATCCTGTGTGTGCCTAGGTATCCTAAGCACCTAACTACACGATCTCAAGCACGGAGACCGGCCAGCCAGCAGGCCGATCTGCTTAGTGCAACGCACAGGATCGCTCTATGACCGGTCTATAAATCTAGTAAATCTTAAGACGATGGCTGTTTTATCGAGCAACAAACAGGTTACTAATGCGCCACGCTCCAATCACGGGCTCGCGTGACGCTCCGAGTAATGCCGCCTCGGCCAACATTTTTCCCTCTTCTCGTCCTCGTCTCGCTCTCCTTTTATTTCGGTCCACTATCTTATGCTCGCGCGTCGCGCTTTTCCAAGCGATCCGTGGTAGCCTAAAGGTCAATTCACAATCCGTCATCCCTCAGAATAGTTCCGATATATCTAATTGAAAAAAATTGTGTCTTCTTACTCGGCAAATACCTGCAAGTATCTTGTTTAATTCGTTTAGTCACGGCGTGAAATAAGTAAACGCTCGGTTAATCCGCTGTTTCAACCCCGTCGACTCGAGTGAATTTTTCCAAGGTAGCACTCGCACGCGGAAGTGACCAACTGCAACGTACCGGATTGTCGCAAAAAGCAGCGCATGACACGCGCCGCATTGCTGTGCGCCACGCAAGAAGCGCTAAACTGTAAAGTATTTCTCATATATCTGAGTAATCGTGGCGCAAGTGAGCACGGCGAAACGCATCTGGTCACATTTCGACGTTGTACCGGAAGAGCGTAAGAACCTTAAATCAATTTCAAGGCAATTCGTGCAATTTAGAAGCATCTGTATGCGTGCACTATTATCGCGTATTAGAGATATAGCGGAGCTAAAAGAGGAGGAAGGGCAGAGAAAGAGAGAGAGGGTGGGGGAAGGAAAGGATTATATTCTCCAGTATTATACACATATGTATGTATATATATATATATATATATATATATATATACATACATATGTAAACACGTGCATGTGCACACACATTTTACCATTTTTACTATTTGAGTATTTAATGTCCACTTATAAATATATATCTGTGTGTATAATTATCGCTAATACTTATTACATTGCAAAAGCACGGTATATATAAAGCGAGTATACGTGTTTGTTCTACAGTCTTAATCGCGCTAGCTTCATCTATCGTCTTATCGCGTGCGAGTGTGAGTTAGCCTTAAGCTCCGACAAGAGCTATCACCCGAGATCCCGGCGCGGTCGCGCAATTTATTTGAGGAACGACAGGCGTTGTCTCCCGCCAGTGTACTTCCTGTTTATCATAAAACTCGAGGTGCGCTATTAATTGACACGATAAATCGCGCGGCGTCATACGTGTCTCCGTAAGGGGATTAATAATTAGATGATGATTATATGCGCGGCCGGGCTGCTGCTCCCCGTGCCGGAAACCGATCGTTGACCGCGCACCGTTCTATCCTTAGCCTGTTTCGAGCGCGCAATGCCGCGCACGTTGCGCGTTGCACGAAGCGAGCGATATTTACGGCACGATGTGTGTGATAAATACGAAAGTGATTTAAGCGAGTCGGGTGGAACCGGTGGCGGAGCTTTTTGTTCGCGCCGCGGTGTAGCGGTCGCGATATTATTTCGATAGCGACCGCCATCGTTATTATACAAATGAGATTGTATACCAGATTTACCGTTATGCGAGATATTTGCACACGCGGCTATTTTTTTTCAATTTTCCTGTCTGCTACCGACCATTCGAGTAACTTGGGCAAAAGTCGAGTAAGTCTCATGGGAAATTGATGACGAACGTGTTTAAACGCGAGCCAAAGTGCATTTGTTACGAGCAATTAGGACCTTGACTGTAGGAAATTTTAAGTATGCTTTCCGGATTGCGTGGAAAGTACTGGACGATCTCTGTCTCGTAAATAAGTTATTAAAGCGTTCCAGAAAGGATAGAGCCGCCTCTCGCACGCTTTTCCATCCTCTCCGTCGCCTGGCTTGCGACCGTTAACGAACCAGAGCGCATCGTATTGTCGCAAATTGTTCGAAAATGCATCATCCTGCGAAGTAGAAAGCATGGCAAAAGCGAAAATCTGACGATGGCGGTACCGACCGAGTTTCCAAGCTTGCTCGACGAAGCGCCACTCGAAACTTCCTTCTGCTTTGGTTGGGAATATTATGGAGATCACTTCCGGATTGACGTAACGATGAGCAAAAATCAACTTTCGAAAGTCAGATCCTCCAATTCGCCGTATCGTCGATCGGGCAGGCTCGAAACCGCAAAGCCTGTCGAAGAAACGTCGTGAAAGTACGTCGCGATTTAGTTTCGTCGATCTGTCCACAATAGAGTCGCTCTTCCGGGTTAAAGTCAATTTTCAGATGCGAATAAAATCGCTGACAAGTTCTAGTTTCTATTCCGTGGTAACCATCACAATTTTTGCTCCGTTTACACTCTCTTGTTCTTGTGACAAGCGGAATCGAAAGTTTCGTTGCGTCTGATTGATGGACGGACTTGGATACTGACGTCGAAAAAAGGACATCTTTTAATAAACGTTTCTTTAATGAAAGATGAAAAGTGTACGGAATATTCGCTACCAACCGGACAGAACGTTACCTTCGGGGTTTAGAAACAGTTGACCGGACGTGGATAATGGCTGGCATGGCTACAGCTGAGTACGCCGACCCATCCTTCCTACCGGCACGCGGGTGTGCAATAAGCGGGATTGCGGTTTTAGGATGATAGGCTGTCAAGCCGGGTTGCAAATTATTTTCAGTGGAAAGTATGACATTCTTTTGTTCCTCGAATTATACAAGGAAGTGCGCGCGAAAAAAATATTTTTTTTGCCCGGGCCCATTTACGAAAAATCTCACTCACATCTCGTCTCAAAATATCAAGGATCGAAGGAAAAACACTAAACGCGAACGATCGAACATAAATCGAATTCAATCCGCGGTAAAACTTTTATGGTTCTGCGCTGAGCGTGCCGATGCGAAAACTGGAGTGAGAAATCTCGGCACCTCGTTACGCTTGAACCATCTATACGGACAAAGTTTAAATATAAGAGTGACAACGGGGGATATACTTTGCATAATAGGAGACCGATGTTAGCGATGCCTAACAATAGTCGGATGCATGCAGCATGCGTATTTCGCTATGGCTCGTTGATTCCACGCGTGCTGCGCGTATTCACGGCTCCTTAACAGCCGCCACGATCGTTATGCTATTACGTGTTGTTATCACTATAGCTCGCTATAGTTATCACGCCGCTTTATTCGACTTTTCCAACGGAATTAAATCTTATCAGATATTATGTCATTATATCATTTTGCGCATGAGATGAACAGTTTGAAAAAAATTATGTTTTTTTAATGGAACAAAAGAAATGTCTTTTCAATCGATTATACATTTTCAATTGTTCAACAAGTAACAGGGTGCACGGAAAATAAAAAATTGCAGAATCTAATATGTTTTATGGATGGAATAATTATCCGAATCCGAGGCATAAAGAACAATAACTCGGCATCAAGGCAAACCTTGTCAGTCTGAGCTTTACACTCTTGAAAATTGGCGACTACCCTGGGGAAATTAAATGGAAACGTCAATAAACGCCTCGGGAAGTATTCTCTCCGTAATATCGGTTTTATGATCGTGCGCTCGCGGGAGAAAAATCTGTAATTCCTCGTGGGAAGAAACGTGCACCGTGCATCGTCGCTGCCACTCGTAAATAATCCCTTCCCGTGGCGAGAGGTGAGCTTTAGAGTTAGCACGCTGCAGGACTTCGGTGTGTGATCTGAATTGGACGGTTGAAACTTAAACGACAGGCGTTTGCTTATAAATCAAGATCAGACGAGCTGCTTCCTCGAAAGTAACGTACGTAATTCCAACATAAAAATATTACGAAAGTGAATAAAGTCCGAATATAATTCCACGAATTACGTGAGGATAGATATTAATAAAATATCGTCACACTTAATCGTTCGACGCATACCCACGGCGTTGATAGCTAGAGAAGAGAACTGGTACTGGATAAAATTGCATTATAGTATTCTTTGATTTGTGTTTAAACGCTCGGCACAGAGTTTGCACTCAACGTCCACGGACACGTAACGTAGTGTAAAATAGTCGTGGAACGTACATTTTATAGCTCATTAAGAGGCACCCGAAGCCATGCTGAAAGGAGAGGTCGGAATATTCGAGCGCGGAACGTGAACCGAGAAGAATACAGTCTATACCGTGCGTGGTAATTTTCAACGCTGAGCTGCGAACGGGTTAAACAACTCGTATCAATTTTTCATGGGAAACGTCTGGGCGACAAACGGAAGAAAGCATTTAATATCCAAGCGAAATGTCCGCCCTGCGCGTCGGATATTAATGAAAATGTCCGCGCCGATACGGATGATACGGATTTTATAGCATGCAATGGGAGAAAATTATCGAAGCTGCATTCACATGCAGTATGCATGCGAGAATGTACTTATAAAGACTCGAACCCGCGGCGCTTCTCTTTCTCTTTCCATATTACGGTATTGGAATTCTTTACTTGTATTATATAATTACGATAGTGCATGTTGCTACTCTTATTTTGTTAGAATAACGGATGAGATTACTTTTATCGACTTTTTGCGGGCATTAGAGAAGTGCAGTAAGGGGAGCAGCGTATTCAACTGTTGTTAAACCACATTGAAGTTCGTATTGTTTGTCACTGTAATGTACTCCCGTGAGTATCTGGCAGATGTGTAACGACGAAGCGAGAGGACGAGTGGTGAAACAGGAGTGGCCGAATTCGTTCGTATTCCCTAATAACTTTACACACCTTGACAGAGAAAAGGCCACGGGGTCGTAAAAGGCAGCAGCGATAGCGAGCAACGGTAGTAGCAGGTATACCGACATCCGCGGCTGGACGTAAAAAAGTCGTGGAAATAAAAACCCAGCGTAATTATGTTTACGAGCCGCGCGACTGCGACAATATAACTGCAGGAAGGAGGGTAGCGGAGGCGAAGAATGGTCGGACGAGAGGAGATGCAGGAAAGAGAACGGAGGAAGAAGAAGCGGAGGACGAGGGAGGACGACGCGGGTGACGTCGTGTCGTTGTTGCTATAAAAATTGGAACGGCTGCCCTGACGTATGTGAAAATTTCATAGTCGCCGAATGACGAGCACTTTTCTCGGTAATTCTGCGACTGAGCTCATTCGACTCGAGTAAGTACGGCGAGGAATATCGCGAAGCACAATAAGTTTGCTCAAAAGAATAATCTGTACGAAAGATCCGTGATAAAATTCCTCCAGTGACTAAAAGTAGATTGTCAATTAATTTTTCTACAAGATTAAACGTGGTAATCGAGATCTTCGCTAAATAACGCAATGATTCAACAACGAAATCAAATAATAGAAAAAACAACAGTTTCTATCAATATCAATCGATATTTTAAACGAAATAAGCGCGCGGCGAACTAATCTTGCGAATTAATTATAAGAGCTAGGATTGAATATAGCGCGAACGTGGCGAGCATACCGAATTGACATCGTTGCGTTTTGCAACGGCAACGCAAGAAGGCTGAACAGACAGTGCGATTTCATTTCTCGTTATTGCACAGTTAATTGCTAATCGATTCTTGTACCGCTACAGTTGCCAATCACAATGTGGTACGACCCTGACGAGAGCCTTCACAGGTAAAGCAACGATCCTAATCGTTTCATCGTTAGAAATAATTCTCGCGACGTACTGCTTCCGCCGCGCTCTGACTTTCTTTCTCGAGGTTGAAAACGGCGTGATCCTTCAGAAAAGATCGCGAAGTGAGAAATGAGCAAGTCTATTGACAATTTATTCATCGCAATTTTTTCATTTATTTTGATTAGATTGCTACGTCGAGCCGGTGTGGATATTTGCACGAGGCAAATACGCTCGAATAAGATAACAGACTGTTATTTGCTATTTGAATTTGAATTTGCAAGTCGCCAATCACATAGGCGAATTACACAGTCAAATAAGTTACATCATCTTTACGCACTAGCTTAAGGGTTTATCGATCGCGCTATGCAATTTCCATATAATAATCGTTTTCCCAACGTTCGTAGAACGCTTCGCAAAATCCAGTCTATCAAGAAATCTGACATCGATCGCGCAACTCCTTATTTACTAAGGACTCCGTCGTCACGGCGACGTCTCGCTTCGATCGATTCGCTTGGTCAAATCTCCGTCGAAAATCGCGACCTAAGCTTATCTTACTATCCTTTGGTGTATCATCAACGTCCACTTTTCGCGACAGAAGCGATATCCTCGGACCAACGTGTACGCGAGATTGTGGGCGGATATGAAATACATTCGCGTCATCGCCTGGCGCGCACCAATCTTCTTCGATCCTGCGATATATCTTTCCCCGAACGCGCTGTTATCTCCATCGTAGGCGCATCGCATCAGTTCTGCATCGTAGGTACTCATTGACCGGCTACTATGCCGCGATGCAACCCTGGCTTCCTATATTCCGATTCCTATTTATAAGACGAGAAACATGGCGAGGGGAATAGCGGGAGAGGAGGCGCGGGAATGAAGAGCGTTTCTAAACGGCGGTTACCGTGTGGTCTGGCGGATCATCGTTTAGATAGATCCTGTTGTATCGCGAAATTCACATCGTACAAGGCGCCTGTAACTTTGAAAATCCTTCGAGTACTCTTGTAATACTCATCTTGCTGTTCTGCGATCGTCGAATTCTGATCTCGCAATGTTTTATAAAATTTCAAAAATTAATTATAACCAGCGTATCGATTATGCATAAATGTCTAATCAATTAGATTGCTCTAGTACATGCACCTATTATATCTAGTAACTGTAGTATATCCAGTAACATGATAAATTTGAATATTTATTATCCAAAATTCAAAATAAGAGAGAAAGAAAAATGCATGTTTTATTACATCGTTTGTTTTATGCAATATGCGAATAGACGACTTTAAGGAAAATTACCCTTCGAATTAATTATTTCGAATCAAGCTAGATGTCTAAAATACACAAATAGTCTGCAAGATACGGACGCGTAAAGAATATCAATGATACTTTCTCGAACATCGTCACAGTTTATCTCTTGGACGGAAAAATACGGGCAATTTACCAATCCATTTAAATGAACCGACGCGACGCGATGTCGGTAACAGGTGAAAAGAAAGAGGAAGAAAGGATTCGTGGGACGCCGGGTTCAGTCCGAGCCGGACTCTGTACACGCGTACCTAGCACCACGTGTACCTAAGTCCTAGTTCAAAGGATTCAAATTGCCCTTCAATCTGCTAGTGCTTCACTGCTCTTCGACTGAAGCACTTAGGCGGCCCGCAGTCGGCTGAATCATGTTTCACGATCCCTCTTTACTGTCCGTACTGAGGCTCTTAACACTGTTCTCGTTCACTCGTGCGCACGTATTCGCAGCGCTAAGTGGCGTTTCGCCGGCAAATCGATTCCACCTTCCATCCTCGAGAGGATTCCGAGAGAGAGAGAGAGAGAGAGAGAGGGGGGGAGATATGGACATCGCTGCTTAAATCGGACGACGATATTAATCCAGCAAATAGGCGCTGGAAGGATACACTCCCATTGCATGATTTGTTCACACTCTAACGCCATCGATAAAAGTCATCGATTGCGTACGCCTTCGATCATTCCGTTAGACTTCTAACATTTCCATTTGTTTATATTTGTTTCTCGTGTTAACGGCGATTCTCTCTATACAGATCGATCAATGTAAACCGATCGTTCAATTCCAAACAGAGATGGAATCACCATTTACATCACTATGAAATGACGGTATTAATTCAGCCAACAGTACCATAAGATCGACTTTCGATATAACATCGATAAGAGTCATTTCGTCCATTTTTCATTCCGTTCCTTCCTCTCGTTCCGCTTCAAACCTAAAAGTTCTCTAATATACGACGTGCAATGTACATCGACGATCGAATCAGGAAACAGGTGATACGTTTATCTAGCTTCGCGGATCTGAAGAAGGAAATTAAGTTTACGGCCCGGCCGACGGAAATTATCGTGTATTATGAGATTTTAATTCGCAAGTTTCGCGGTAATGGAATTTCGTTAAAAAATAATCGCACTTCTTTGCCACTACTATTGCAAAGTCGTTGTCGATACAGAAACAATTCTCGGGCGACTAAGATTTCACGCTCGACTTTGCAAGAATCAATCCGGTGGAATCGAGGAACTGGGAAGTGAAGAAAAGGAAGAAAGTTGCGCGGCACAGGGGTAGGAGATAGAAGAGAAGAATTTGCTTCTTGACAGACTCGGTTCTGCTGCGAATCCTCCGGATGGATCCGATCGCCGAGTCATTTTCTGCGGTCGCGGCCGCCGGTTATTGGTTATTGGCGAGCGGTGTCAAGAGCCACCCGGAAACTCCTCATGGGAACTTCTCCGGTGACCGGATCACTTCCGTGTCGATTAGTCAACTTTGACTCCGCTTTGTCATCTTCACGAACCAGTGGCATGAAGAATGAGGATTAAGACGCGAAATGAACCGCATTGAGATTTACAGGATTGCACTGATTGCAAGCTTTATTTCTCGTTCTACGTGTAAGATCAACGAAATATGCGTTATATAATTGTTTCAAGATATTTATTTGTTCTTAATCTGCGCGCACACACACACATACACACACGAAGCACTTTACAAGCTATTCTTCTAATAAATAAATAAATTTGAACCGAACATGTTTATCGTATCCTCGAGTAATTAGTCATTATTGGGGAATCGATAAGCAATCTCGAAGATGTTTTCCACTTAAGATACTGAAGCGCATTATAGCATTAGGAGAGAACTATATGAAAGCGAATAGTAGGTGGAAAGTGAAGAGGAGGAGGAAGAAGAGAGGGAGTGGTTATCTTCTCGTACTTCGGAGATCTCGTTTAGATCGGAATCGGATACTCATGGCGGAGACGTCTAAATCGGCACGCGGAAGAGACCAACGACCAACCAAGTTGAGAGAGAGAAAGAGAGAGAGAGAGAGAGAGAGGGGGGGGGTGAGGGGAGAGAAGTGAAGGTGGAAGAAAAGCAGAACAGGATGAGAATGAGGATGACGAGGAAGAGGAGGAGAATGGATGAAAAAAAGGCAGCAGCTCCTCGCGTGACTACGTTCGAGCGTCCGACACGTAGGTACACGTCGAGGCCTGTCCGTGTTTATCAGCCATCACCCTCGGCAAACCGCGCAACGGAAACATGGACGAGCAGCAGTCGTTCGACCCTTCCGAGCAGTCGAAGAAGCATTTCGGAAGGAAAAAGCAATCCGTCTTTCCATTCTAGCCAGCTGGCAGATATCGATATCGATCGAAATGCAGAAGCAAGACAGTTATTGGAGATTAAGACAGTCGATTGGTTAATTACCAGCGAACGATATGTTTAGATATTAGACACCGATATGCGTAGGCAGATTACCAGTCGAAATTATGTAAGTGTATTTACGTAATCGTACCCAAGTCAGGCCACTGGCAGAACCAGTAGTCGCACTCCGCGCCTTCGTCGCTTTCTCGCGAGGCCGCAAAAAGGTCAATACATTTGTCGAAATATCTAGGAGAAACATGAATTTGTGAATACACCACTCGTTACTTAGGAACTTGTAATACGTCCTCGAATAGGAAAAAAAAAATACGACAGGCCGTACGGGTGAGGCAATATTCGCACGAAACTTCCGCGGGGAAGGACACTCAACAATAAAATCTCTCGTAGAGAGACCAAGGACTTCCTCGAAGCTCGATCTGTAACGATGGGAATTTGTCCAAGGAAACAAGCGGTAACACCTCGCTCGGAGATGGAATGAGAGGAAGAAAAGAAAGGAGGAGGAAGGCGTCGTCGAGGAAGGAGAAGAAGCGTCACAGATTAGCACATCTTACTTATACCTCGGTAAGGACAGCAGCGATGAGTAACGAGAGATATACTATTACCAGGTTCCTGGTACTTCGATTAATTGGCTGATACAGTTATAAGGGTGGAAGAGAGAGAGAAAGAGAGAGAGAGAGAGAGAGAGAAAGAGAGAGAGAGAGAGAGAGAGAGAGAGAGAGAGAAGAAAAGGAAAAGAGAATTCAATGATTTCGCGATTTGCTCGACGCCCTCTCATGATTAATTTACTGCAATGGCCACGAATCATGTTGGTGATTGTCTCATTCACGATAGCGATGTCACAAGTGAAAACTTTTATAAACAGTTTGTGACAAATAGATGAAAAGAAATCCAATGTTTGATATCTATTAATTAATACCATTGCAAATTTTTACTTGTTATCAAGAGGACATTCTATTATCCGGAGCATGCGTTACAGCAATTTGTCCGATATAAAAATTATTTGCAACGTATATTCCTATCCATCGACTTATGTGTTAAACGTGATTCAGAAACGGTTTCTTGTATATATATCTTTTCAGCAATTCGATAAAAACTTGATAGCATTCGTTTGCATCGATTGCCAGCCGATGTCGAATAAACCGTTCCCGTGTTTATTCGCGGTCGTTGGCGACGCGAATGAATAACCCCGAAGGCATGACCGAGAACGGTGAAGACAACGGAGTTAAAGCGATCTATCTGGTGGCGCATTAGCATAAACGGGTGGTGTGTTGCAGCGCGCATTGGGACGCTAACATGTAGCGCGGCGCTCACTTCTCATGGAAAGTCGATGGATTCGCGCTTGAGTGATCTTACCACTCAATCGGTACCCCGTTCACACCTCTGCTGAGTCATTCGGCGGCGGGATATCACTTATGTCATGGCCATTGTACGATTTTGCTGCCGGAGCGAACGTCTTCGTGTGTGAATCGGTGTATTAAATCGAAAGCATTATAATGCAATAATTATTTCGAATGCCTTTTATATTTCTGTTAATCTTCTTCTGATTCAACCACCGAGAGCTTCAGGATGTACGGCTTGTTTTCTTTGCCGTGTCGCTTTCTCTGTCTCACAACGACAAGTGTTTCATTCGCTCGGGGGGATAGCTAACCCCGGGGACCTTAGCGCGCGATAGTTACTGCAGCTTCCACTTCCTTTTTATTTCTATTTTCCTTGCCTTTTGCAGCTTCAGAAACGGACGAGTATCGCGTTACTCGCAATTTCCTGGTGTCCGGAGCACGCACGTGGACCAAGCGGATGATTCCTTGGGAGGGGCACGCACTTAACTGCACGGATACAACGGTTGTTTCGTTGCTGGATACTTCGTTTTTGGCTTACACATACACGCGCGCGCATATAGATACACATATACACTTGACCCTGCCTGCTCGCTACCTCGATCTACTCTTTCGCTTCGTTAGGCAAAAAGCAATGCATGCGGTAGATATACCGGAAAATGTTGTCTGATACCCTTCCCGCCTTGTACCTTATCATATAGCAATTAAAATAGAAGTCTATACCTACCTCTTCAAGACATACGTGTATCAATTACAAATAGCTAACATGGGTCGGGTTAATACGTGAGCTAATTTCAGTCACGTTTATCCGCAATTTTAGAGTAGCCGTCGTGAATATATCGCACCGCTGCTTAAGATATTGCTTACCACCAAATATTATTAATATATAATTTCTCTAGCGATAAATTAAAATATCCCAATTACGAAGGCGATCAACCAAGATATTCGATAACGGCATCTTGTCTTACGATCATTTATTTTCGACGCTTCAGCTTCTATTATATGAATCCTCTTATAAGATCGAAATCATATAATATTGCAATTGCAACACGTAGATTTCAAACACGTTGGAAACTTCAGTTATCAGCCACGACAAGAAAACGCATCGGCGTTAATCATGTGTGTAATGGTGCTTTATTTCCTACAAAAGAAATATACGGATACATCGCGTTATCCGCATAATTTCCCGAGTGTCCGGCTTACACATGCATCATTGCGAGACTCGAGCGGGAGAGGAAAAGTCAATGGAACATCTCGATTCGCGTAGAGTGCATAAATTCAACCATTGTTCTGCAAAATAATCGGTTGCTCGCTTTCGCATAATTAATTTCAGATCAGAAATTTTTAAGATACAGCATCGGTCAGATTTCGTGCCGAAATATTCGAGTTGTAATCGTAAATATATACATTTTAATTAGCCGTATTTTAGTTAATTTTTTATTGCATTATAAATTAAATGTACACCGAATATTTTCATTTTCTACAAGAAAGGAATTTCAAATTAGTTTCGATGAATACATGTAATACTTATTGCACGATATTATTGTCGCTCTATATTGCATCATTACATACTCGATTGCTATTACGATATGATAAGTCATCCGATTATATATTTTCTAAAACATTTTTCATTTTACTGAATAAAATAACTAGTGATATTTGATCTCACACTGCTCTAAAAAACATCACGCATTATATATGCTTTAACGATAGATATGTATTACGTATACTTCATAAGTGAAGTCATTAATCTGGTACGAATATATATATATATATATATATATATATATATATTCTTAGATAGTTGCCGGGGAGAGCGTGTACCTGCATGCGGCTAAAATTACTTAATCTACAACATGCCAGTCAATAGATATTATGCCGGACAAAAAGCCAACGATTTGGTTTTCCGCTTCTAACTGATCCTGAAAATGACCCTGCTGACGAGCACGCCCTTGAAGCGTATTGTTAATGCCTCTTATCTTATTATTAGTGTCTGCGGCAAAATTTGTATTCTACTTATTTGAAATCGGACAAACATAAAAGCGCAAGTATAAATCCCTTTTGAATCCTTTTCCAAAGGCAAATAAATACTATGTCTTATAGCGAAACGCGAGGGCGGCGGATGACCTTACCGCGCCTGCAGTTATACACCATCGACTCGCGAAGCGTCGCTGATACATTTCTGCCACGTCTTTTTACACACCCGCACAGGCATACAGGTATATCGCGTTACTCGTAATTCCTAGTGTGCGCGGTGTGCGCGGGTCTAATAGAGAGGAAGAGATGTAGCGTGCGTGCAACGCGCGAAAAGAGCGGGAAACAACGAGCGGGCAGGAGGGAGGAGGACACGAGGAGAAGAGCGCGTAGGTAGCATTAGTCGTCGATCGCGGTGCTCTTGTTGTTAGTAATGCCGCATGGATAGCGGAATGCGCGAATTCTTCGGAGAGAGAGAGAAAGAGAGAGAAAAAGAGAGAAACAGAGAGATAGATAGCGAGAGAAAGAGAGAGAGGGAGAGAGCAATAGGCAGTGCTGCCGGTACATGATGCCGATGCCGCTGGCCTGCACGAGTCGCTACGGTGCAGTGGCAGGAGCAGCGACCAGCGACCGAGCAGATGTCGGCAGAGGTGAGGGAACTGTGGGCGTCCTTGCCCCGGGGGACAGAGACGCGGAGGGCCCTCAGGAATATAGGATACCGCTGACTTCTTAAGCGAGACCAGTGCAGGCTTCGATTCGGGAAAGCAAAATTCCGTCAATACCTGAAAACACGATCGTCTACCATTGAAAATACTCGAAGGCAGATGGACATATCAATTTTTTTCTGATACAAGCTTATTTCAGCCGGAACAGCCTTCATTCGCGATTTTACGTCATGCATTTTCCTAACATTTGCAAAAGACAAGATTTATAGTAACTTGAATCGCCTTTCATGAGGAAGCCTAATGAGATAAAACCTAGAGAGTGCCCATTACGTAGATTACACATCGTACAAGCAAATATATAATTTCTGAAAGAAGTTTGAATTGTAAATCTACATTAGTCTCTTATGCCTCAGCGAAAGTGTGGCATTCATTGTTCCTCTTTCCACAAGCAAACCCGCTGATGCAGGTGTATCTTCCGGTAAAGAAGAAATCGATAGGGAGAGAGAAAGAGAGAACGAACCAGTCGGCTACCGGTTAGCCCAGGTCAGGGCTGCCCGCGAGCTACAATTTGGCATTTCTCTTGGATCCTGCCGAGCGTAATTTGCTTAGCTCTGCCCCGTCAAGGAATCCGGTCCACCGAAGAGAGGTCGATCGCCGACCGATGTAAAGTGAAGCGGACAGAACACGCGATGGCGAAAGTAGATGATTATACAATCAGCACTTAATGAGGCATTGATGTAAGTCCTGTTATTAATTTGGATAATGCGAAGATGCATATATGTGGATCATAGAATTCTGGTTCGTGATTAATTTAAAACGACGATAAATATTGCAAAAAGTCTTTAAGAATTAAACAAGAATTAAAAAATTAAACAATCTCTAAAATATGGGCTTAATATCTAAAAGAAAAAAATGTATTCTATTATGTTCAATGGCTTTGACAGCGTCTTGACTCGCTTGAAAAATGCTCCGAATTTTTTAAAAAACTGGCCAATGCGACGGAAATCTTAATAAAACTGATGCGGCCAACAGTGTACAGACCAGTTTGCACGTATTACGAAATCTATAATACTACGCGCCGATATGGCGCCCATGTAATTTTATTATCGACGATGTTAAGCGCTCGATTCCGCTCGACTCCTTCTTCCGGGCTTTAAGGCCGGCTGTTATGCCTGCCGCGCCTTTACGTAGCGGATGCGGCCCGTTCCCGTTTCTAGAGTCCGGTTGCCGGGGGACCGTGCACGAGATATGCAATCTCTGCCTTATCGTTCCCCCGCCGGTCGCTCTGAAATTCCAACCGCGCTTGATCTCTGATCCTCCTTCGACGATGATCTTTGATGGTGTTTCGGGCGATCGAGTTCTGTCTGCGCGATAACAAATCGGTGATTGACGCGCTTCCGCAATGCTCCCTTTCGAGCACAGGAACGCGTACAAGCATATTCGAGAGCGTCTGTGTTATACGATACAACTTTTAATAATCGCCATTACCGGATTCACTTGTCGCCCGTCAGAATCACGAGCCGTCTCGTAACGGTACGGCTAATTAATATCTCTCTGTGCGAGTGCACATGTAATTCAGCCACGTTACGGCACAAAGCAAAATCGGTAAGATCGCCGCTGATTCTGAGAGATCCAACGCGTTGCAATCGGGAGCTCGTGCATCAACCTCGAAGGTCATCTTGCGTAGCCTAGGCAGAAAAGAGAGAAAAGAGAACACGTCGCTATATTCTCGGCAGTGTTTATTTGTTATTCTATTCGCGAAGATCCGAGATAACACGAGGGTGTTGGTTCGCATTACACGTACACGCGGTTATTACAGTCTTGGGCAAATTCGCGTCACATCTCGATTCACCTTCCGTGTTGAGATTTCCGCATCAAACGAACACAAAGACCGAAAAGTTTCGGAAAGTACCGTGACGTATGCCAGGAACTAAGAAGACATTCTCAGTATATAAAATCGACAACAGTTTTACTTTTATTCGATTTCCAATTAGGCGAATGTTTCAGAATGATGGGATATCGGTCTTTCATATTTCAATGTTTCGTTTTAATATCGCACGATCGAAGATTTCCTTTGTCGATTGCCAGACGATGACAGTGAGTATCATAAATAGTCTCGGAGGAAGAAATAATGAACTATTAAAGGATAGTAAAGCTTCTTTCCCTACACGCACATACACATGAACTCGTAGAACTTACGAATGGATTCTCTCAATGAGAGACTCGTGGGGCGTATAAATCGTCTCCCCTATACTTTGACAATTTTGAATCTCTCTCGATCTACATTCGACTGCTCATTTAAGAGAATCATCGTAGTCCATTAAAATGTCTAATGTACGACCCAATTTACGATTTTACTTTGGTACAGAAATACAATACGCTGTGCGTACACCAACGATGTGTGACTTGCGCTATAAAATAAAAATCATCGTAATATAATAAACGGTTGATTTTAAACGATCGTAACAATCAACATCGTAGGCCCTGTTAGACTAACAAGCTGCGATCCAAATTTCATTTCCCTCTCATAAACGGAATAATACGATGAATGTTATCAGAATCTGTAGAATTGAAATTGCATCATTATATTTGCAACTTTGAATCTGTTCTCTTTAATCATTGCGTTTTCCAAGCACAGTCGTCACAATGTTGCGTAAATGTGAATTGCAAAGGTCTACGAGGAGGTAACACGTCCGTCAAGATGAATTATGAGATGAAATATCGCGAAGAGTGTCTTGCGAGGATTATCGTTCTGAACGATCGTTCTCCATCTAATTGTTCGCGCTGCAACATCGCGTTTTGAGGAAGTCCACAGTCCAGGAAGGTGTAGCCCGAGGTTCGCGATAAGAAGCAGCAACAACTCGTGAAGGTCTCGGGACCTTAGGGACAACGGTTCTTAGAAGTGCAAGAGAGCTGTAATCGTTCCCCCGGCGGCTGCAGCAGTATACGAATCACTGTCGGCAGAAAAGTAGCAGCCCGCGGGCTCCATAATTTCCGTAAATACACAGTGAAAACACCGCGCGTCTCCTCGCCGCCATTCGCCGCGTCTCGCTTCTTTATCGGGACGAGGAAGAAGCCGGAGAAGAAGAGGAAGCTTCAATAGATCCGCCCCGCGCGCAATTGCCGGCCGATTGGAGTCAAAAGCGTGCGCAAACACTCGTTCTGTCGCGCGGTTTGAGCGCGTGTACTTTCATGCGGCATCTCCTCTGAGTTTTCAACGTTTAACTCTTTATAAGTAATTTTGAGTTTTATTTTTTTAACTTTATTTAGGGATTTAATTTTCTCCATATATATTTCCCTTCGCTCTTAAATGCTAGTACAGAATAGTTAGAATGTCGCCATGTTTAGATTATCTTCTTTCCGAATTATGTAGCTGGTTTCCCTGAACGCGAGTGAAACTCTTACTCTTGACGTGGTCGCGAAATACACGGAAGCTAGCTGGCTTCCGTCTCATTGGGCGGACCCAGAGTTGCACTTTGACTGACTCCCGTAACCGTCGAGTCGGGCACGGTACGCCGACAGTCGACGTATGAACGATAATTTATTCGGAATGAGATGCAAGCTAGAGAGCGCGCGGCGCAAAGTCGTGCAGTCCGATCGGCGACCAACCGTATGGCTTTCTGGTCCGCGTGCCGGCTCTGCAGACCGAGAAATCGTTTCTCGGATCAGCAGCGTTGTAAGAGGTGAGACGAGAGCTACGGGCGGCCACAGACACGTGGATTCGTTCCTGTCGCCCGTTGTTGTGAATGAGAAGTTTATCGTACCTCTTGGCGAAAGGCAGCGCGAAGCTGCGCGCGGAAACAATTCGCGTCTTCGTCCGGAATTAAAATTTCGATACTACATATACACATAAATAATATTTATATAAAAAATAAATATAATTTTTATGTATACGTGATATCGATATGATAACGAAACTAAATCATTTTCGGATTTCCCAAACGTAAATATAAATATTGTTATACTTTTAGAATCATATGTAATTGATTGACGTGTAATATATTATTATTAGTCACAAAAAACATGTCGCGTCAATCGCGCGAATCGTCCAATTCATCCACGTGTCGGTCAATCTTGGAAGCTTTCAACGTCAATGCTGGTGCGAGATTGAGCGCTTCACGTATATAGAATTTCCCATTAGCGGAGGACGTTGTCGTTATGTCGTTACGCGTTGAATTCATTTGCTTCTTGCGATGCTCGGCGGGATTACGAGCCACGAGTAGCAGTCAGCATACAAGTACAGCTTGAAAAAGTCGGTTTTCTCTTCAGGCTACTAGACTAACGACATGAGCGTCTGGCGTCAGGAAGATCGAACGTAAAACCATGCGATCAAGTACAGGAAATAAAACATGGAGAATGCGTTCAACGCAGGTTGAAAATCGACGATCGCTAGCCGAAAACGCTAGCGTTAACGAGCGTCATTATAGCATCATTACGAGTGCCAGGAAATGCGTGAGACGAGAAATCTAAACTCGGAATCTACAAACTGGTTTGGCGGCGCCCCGCGTGGGCGTAATGCCCCCTGACCCTTAATTTAGCTTCTTCATCAATCTGGAAGCTTGATAGCTCGCGATCCTTTGCACACGGCTACCATATCGCGCTTAATTTAACGGTACTTTTAATATCGAAAGTTGAATTTATCGAGACTGTTACCGATTTCAATGCCTGATTGCAATAAATATAAAATGTATATTTCACATTCTTCGGATTGCTTCGGACTATTAACTAATTACGCGAGCAAATAATTATTGCAATTAACAGCGCTGAGAATTCAGGATAACCATTGATGTACCTGAGCCGCTAATTAAGCCAATAATTATTTTTATCCGTATGAATATTTTAGCCTAATTATTCCTATCGATTAAGAAGGACGTTAATGTAAAAGAAACGGTCATATACGTTTGTATGTATACCTTGATAGGTTCGCCCTCAAATATTAAATGCTGACGTCATTTGTCATTAACATAGTCATTAGCATAATAGTTTATGCGACGACAGTACAGAACTGCGTGCGAGAAAAGGTGTTTTACGATCGACGGAAAAACGACGGTTCAAGACTTAGCAAATAGTATCAGTGTAAACAGGTACTCCGTAAAAGATCGAGTCGAAATACTCCGCAATGTGCAATACCGTGGCCCGTACTCACATACACGTGAAATCGTAACTTCGCAGTATTATATGTATCTCGCATGCACGGGTTATCGCAAATCGACCCGCAATATCGCCATTACTTCCTTCTTCGTTTTACAACCTAACTGGCGAACTCTAGGCGGATACACGCGCCTCGTTGCACGCCAAAGTACGTCCTTAAACTTATACAGCGACGTAATGCTAACGCTTTACGTCCTTGTAAGACAGCACGAATTTTACATATCGCATTGCATCAAATAGCATGTAGTTGCCTCTTGAAATACGGAATATGCGTGATACATTTCCACGATTCCAATTGAAAATAAAAATACAACATTACACGAATCTAGCAAAATAGAACAACACTTAAAACGGATATCCATTATTGAAAATCGACGAGTGCCAAGATGCCTTCTTTTGCATATTTTGCGATCTGCTCTCGATGTCTCAAGTCGCGGCGCGGCTCTTCAACCTCTCCCACGGTGCGTGATCGAGCCTGAAAGATAGGCCAGAGAGCGAGTTCAGGCTGGGGAGGAAGACCGTAATGAAATCGGCTCGCATCTGAAACGCATCTATCTCGGGGAACTCGGGGAACGAGCAGCAACGAGGCGACGTGGGATCGTCCTTGTCTGCGCTCCCGCGGCCCCCATTGTTCGCGCCGACGACTCCGCTTTGCTCGCTGCCAGCGCGAGCAAACATGCATGTGCACGAGTATCAGAAAGTAGTTCGCTTTGCTCGGTGGATTGTTTCATCCGCGCCGCATTGAATCGAGCTTCGCTCCGAGTAACCCAGAAAGAAAGTGAATTTCTGCCGTGTTTGTTCGTTATTGTAGCGGAGAGTAAGCGCAAGCGCGAATGTATTAATATCTTGGCGTGAGGGCAATCGATCTACAATTACAACTTTATTCTAATTTTTAGATAGTATTCTTTCCTTAATTATCAAATTTTTTATTAAGACAAAAAAAACGAGACGTGACAGAAATTAGAGAAATCGTCTAAAATAATTTATTTATTTATTTCGTAATTTTTTAATATAATAATCTGGTAGATTTCGCGCTGAAAGATTCGCCGTGGCAAAAGAAATGGAAATTTCACTGCAAAAACGGCATCCACTTGTTGCGTAAGCTGGTAAACAGATTTATTGGCCGGGAGGGAGATGCAACATCGACTTCGATTTATCCTTTGCGGGTTGTTCAATATCGAAACAATAGCCTCTGGAAATCACGGATGCAATCTCGACCGGATGTCGATCAAAAACGTGTGCGCAGCCCTTCGAGCTTTTTTTTGGCACACTGAATTCTATTTAAACTTTCCAGTTTTTCTCTTTTACCAATCAAAGCAGGAATTTCAATAAGGGGGAGATTTAGAAAAAGTAACTATTAAATATTTTTAATTTAATATTTTAATAATTAAATTTAGTATGAAATTGGATGGTTAGTAGATACTCGTGGAGAGTTAAGAACAATATGCAATATACACTTTCTCATGAGTCAAATGATTTTCCCTCGCACGCGCACCTCGCGCTAACTTAGGCATGAGTAATCATCGCGTCGCAATCATCATATAATAAACACGTATGCGCAACTTTATCTCGGGCGTTATCGCGCGACATCGATTTCACAAGACGTTCCCAAGGAGAAGCACACAATTGCGCGTCTCTTTTTCGCAATTGTTTATAATACCGTTCATGCTCAAAAAGGAAGTGACGTCTGACGATCTCGACTATGCGAAATCAAAGCGTGCAACGTCATTTGAGACCAACAATTAATTTCACACAATTGGTAAACTGATGATTTGTAACTCGACAGACCTTCTATGTATTACGTCCAACGCGCCGGTCGGATTTGCGTCGGATTTGCGTGTTATAAGTTATAACCGTGTCACGAGATCGCAGGCGATATTTTCTTCCGCGGTTGCTAAAGAAGTGCGGACGAAGGTCCCGCGCGTTATGGTCTTAAACAAAAGGGACATTAAGTGTGGTGCAACACCGTCGATTTCCTCTCGTCGCTCCTCGTTTTACAGTTTCTCAGGCGAAGGGAGCGAGGAGAGGAGTGAGGACTGAACCAAACTGAAGAGCCGCCGCTGCACTGCCGCGATGGGAACCGCGAGATAGCTCTGCCCACATTGAATTTCAAGAACGCCAAATTGCAGGAAGCGAGAGGTCAGATCGACCCGCCACGGCGGCGCAGTGCAGGCCGTGGGGAACCGGCCAAAGGTACAACGGCCAAGGAGGACGCACCTGTACACCTGCGACCGACTCGTCCGACGATGGTCGACCTCGCCGATCGCCGAATGCGGCACTTCCGGAAGCCATTCGCCAGCAACTTTTGTTGTAACAAAATTTCGCCGACATTTAAGACAATTTAGCGTAATCCACTTCGAGAAAAGAAATCTTCGTTTTATTCTATGCGAAAATATATTATAATTCTCATAGAAATAAACACTCGATCGTTTAATTAACTATTCGAGGCATCTATGCGGATCATGTTCTGGGCGTTTGATTGGTATCAAGAATCGTCATCGAGGAGGTTTATACAAATAGAAAAGAAGAAAAAGAGAGGCATAATGAGTTGTGCACATTGAGTGGCGAAAGTGTGTAATACGTCCGCCCTAACCGCGAGTATGGTTTGCGGAGCGCATGCTGCCACCATACCAGCCGTCTAATTGCGTTAACCGGCGCACGAATGGCAGCCACAATACGAATGACACCGATTTACTGGACGTCGATGGTGATAGGATCTCGTGGATTTAGTGAAACACACACGCGCTTAACCAGAGTCGATATGAATGCTCAGTCACGCTTTCGCTGTCGCGCTTGATTGATCGCGTTAATAATTGAAATTTACAATCAATAATTTTGTTATAGCCTGATAATATTATAAGAATTATACAAATGTGATTTCCTTCTCTGTGTTTTTAACATTAGGACGTTGCGAGAACAAGATAGAAACTGAAAGCGTTTTAGTTGACCCGCATCTTCAAAAACAATAGACATCTCCCGCGATCTACGATCAACACAATTTCATTTCGCAATTACTTCGGCGTAGCGTTTCCTGACTGCATCAGCACGCGTTTCGCATACAATGCTGCTATAATGGTACCACCGCTGTTCTTATGAAACATGTAAGCGACGATTACGAGAAGGCAAGCGGTTAATCATCCATTTCACTTTTCATTACCTCGCCGATCTAATTTAGCGAGCAGATAAAATTACGGACTAACAAAAGCGTTAACAGTCGTAAATAAAAATGCTATTCTATTTAATTCTATTATATCACGCGAACGGTGACGGAAAAGCGAGACGATGGAGAAAGGAACCAACCACATCAGGGGCAGACGTGCAGGGGGCACACACGTGCGTGCACGCGGAGTGTGTTGCTCTCGCTTGGGAACTCGACACGGAGCACGTCCTTGACCGGGTCTATCGTGTGACCGATCTCCGGGCGCATCACAATGCCTCCCCTTCACCGTGCCCGCCTCCGACGCGACCCTCTTCTGAGGCCCGAGGCCCCGCTTAACCGCGCGCGCTTCGCACCGACCACTTTGTCTGTTTGTCTCCGTTTGAACGCAACCCCGTCACACGCACGCACGTATACGTACACGTGTATATGTCGCAGCACTATACGCTGTCTTGGCGAACAATGCGAGATCTAGCACGTTCGCCGTTTTTCGCGACTATTGTTCGCGCGGTATTAATTACCTGCGACGCGCAATACGGGCGAGATAAATTTTCTCCGTAGTCGCGGGGCGGCGGAGTGCACTCCATTTCGAGTTACAACTTTGGTGGTGGCTTGTGCTTTTTAGATACTTCCTCGCGCTTCCATCCCCTTTATCCCCGCCCCCCGCGCCGTCCCAAAGATCCATTACGTAGCACCGACTTTTGTATCCTGACCGTCGTCGTAAAATGCTTTCCGGAAAGGAGATTGCGCGCAGTATTAAGAATCACGAGAGAGGCAAAGCTCGTTTTCCACCGATGAAATTACGTTTGCTAAACGTACGCTTACAATTAGTTTGTGATCTATGAACGGTGAAGATATCGTTTCACGATCAAATTATTGTCAATACAGAGATTAAATCGCTAGAGTTATACTTCGGCATACATAGAGGTGGTAGAAATTAGGATTATTTAGGATTAATAGCTAATTCACTACTTTTTAATTAAGTAATAAAATTATTTGAACCAACAGTGTTTCAACGTACAAACGTGCTAATTTTCTTTTTTTATCTCTTGCCGTACGATGAGAACCTCTGTTCATAGTTAAAATAGTGGGAGTAGACTGGGAGTAGTATGGTCTCCAGTCGACATGCAGCGAGGGGGAGGGTAGGCTGAGACAATGGAGCATTAAAGCCACGGCGTGGTTTTCTAGACAGGAAATTACAGGGATCACGCGGAGATTGACAGAAAAACGGCTCTGGCGAGCTTGTAGATAGCGAGCGCACGATACACCCCCGATCCCGTTTCTCTCTTATTCTGACACATGTAAGAATCACCCTCTCTCGGTTCTCAATGAAGAATCTCTTGAAACCTTCACAATCTCCGCGGCCGTTAATTCGAATGGAAAAAGTGTTCGGTAAAAAAGCAATGTATACTTAAGCGACAGCACGATTAATAGCAGCACGTATAATCGGAATAAAAAAATATGATAAACGCGTATGTTCTTAATAGGCGCCGATCTCGGTTATTACGTCGATCTCGCCGTAACTACTTTAAGTAAGCCCGTACCTCCACGAGTATAACGTCTCAATAATCGCTCGAGCGGGGGAAGGTTTCCGTCCCGTGCATGCATGATTTACGACGCACTTCATTATCACCAATCGAACCGGCCGATAAACGCGCATCGCGAGCCATTGCGCACTCTATCATTCGATCAAGGGAAAATAAAGTATCCCGGTTGGGCACGGGAAGAGAAACGGGAACGGTATATTCGCGTCATCGAGCGCAGGTGCGCCTGGCGAACGTTATTTCTGGACCAGGAACCGCGCAACCAGTTTACAAGGTAGTTCGAGAACCAAGTTCCTTCTAGTCGCTCAATACTCCTGCCTGGCCGAACACGCAAGAACGACGAAGGGGATGCTGAAGAAGAGATTCGTGCTGCCAAACAATGACACAATAATACAATTGCACTCTTTTTCGCTCCTCATGTCAAGATTGTGCTTCCGATTATCAAGCTCGACGCTGTCGAGTTTGAAGACTTTATGTTTAAAGAGTATAATATGCAACGTTTATAATTTGCTCTTTATTTTTAATAATTTGAAATATTATCTCTTATTTTACAGTTTAAATTACCATATCCTTCTCTTTGTTTTCGATAAAAATGTGATAATTTACTGACATCACAGTTTACAATATACAGTCATTCATTATTATAATGACATTAAGTTTACACAAAGCTGTACTTGCCTACATCTTTCTTCGTAGAAATCACATCGATTTAATTTGACGCGCGCTAAGTCGATCGATCTCGTTGGTTGGATGGACGCGTCTCGGCTTATGCTCGCGAAATCAATCAATCGGAATGACGCATGACGTCGCGCTTGGATTTCAGAGACTTCCAAACGAGTTCGATAATTTTAGATACTTATGGTTGAGTCATTTTATTTTACGCTTACATCTGCACGGAAAATATTCATATTCACAAGGGGGGTGGGGGCTCGAGATGGCTATGCGAACACCTTAAACGTGCTTCAAGTATCTAAACAGCAAGCTACGCCATTCCCTGCAATATAATCGCATGACAGATATCTCGAACGATACGGCGGACACAGCGCGCGAGCTATCCGGTCGCGATCTCTGCGCTTGATTCCCGAGGATTCTTAACGCTGCTGCGGCCTAACTCCTTACACGAGAGAGACGCCGATGACGTACGGCGTCGTGGCTATCCATTACCGAGGGAACGATAAATTCGCCCCGGCCGCGGCCGGGGTTGACCGGGTGAACCAGCGAAGTGCGGCGTGTCGTACCGCGCGCTCGATCCTGCCGGGTGGTGGCCGGTGGGTCTCTCGGCTAATAAAGAGAGTAAAGAGAAGCACGGGGGAGCGAGAGGAGGAAGGGAAGTAGGCAGAGGGGATCAAGCGGGATATTGGCAACATTAAGTATAAATGCAACCTACCGAGATTTATGCCTGTCGAGGAGAGGAGAGAGCGCCGGCGAGAAGAAGAAGAAGAAGAAGAAGAAGAAGAGGTGGATGAGAGGGAGTAGGGGAGGGAGGATGAGTACAGAAGGGATGAGGTCGCCGCAAGGCGTAGCGGAGGACCACACGGAGAGCTGGGCCCGCTCGTGACTCGTGGGGGGCCCTTACTTCGACTTTCCTTCGAGTCCCTTCACGGGTTCCTCTGTCCTTCTCACTCCGCCTTACTCCCCTTTCTTTGCATAACTGCGATTTGCTGCGATGTCGATACCGGAAGGTAATGAAAGGGAAACATCGATGGAGGGCAGTATCCAAGATTCTCGAGCGATATTAACCGATTATCCAAGAAGGTAATGCGCGTCTTAGTATGTTCGATGTAGAAAAATATTCAAGATTGACATATCGATGTCTATATATAAATTTACTTGTCACAATAAAAAATTTGAATAATGTGAATTCAGGCTTATAGTATTTTGGGAAAACGAAACAGAATCGCGTGAATACTTCATGTTATTTCGATAGATGAATGAACATTGATGTGCATTATAAAATGAACAAAACGCTCAGATGATTGTCAGTAAGTTAGCAAGTACATGATAGTTCTTTCTCCCTCTCTTCAGTCTCCTTGCTCTATTTGCCTGTTCTGAATCTTCTCGCTTTACAGTTCGTAATATTTGTCGATATACGTAAAAGGAAAAGAAATTTGCTCGCCAGAAAGTGATGAAACTGTTGCGTACAAGTGGATCGATGAAAAGAAATAGAGAATTTCCATCATCCACCTTTGCTTTTCTTGCATTCGTACAGGGAAACTGGAATTGTCGATCCATTTACTATAAATATATTTCCTGTAAACTTGTTTCTTTTCCGGGGATTCCAATAGATTGCTCTCGTTAGTTCCAATTTCTAATGTGTTTGTTTGCTGAGCAAACCTCGCGCCTATTTGTTTTCATTCGCAATAACTTATAACTGGTACAATGAGCGGTTTTATGTTACAAAATTTCATTTTTGCAAAATTTTTGTCTCTTTCGAACGATGCGTATAAATGGGATACCCAACGAGCGGTCACGCGTAAGATTAACTCCGATCGATCGATCGAATTCAACGGGCAGTATAAGTGAATGGAAAGAGAGAAAGATGGAAATACGTTCGTTATGCTCGTTATTGCTCGTTATGTCGGTAGCCATAAAGATAACCTGCCACTCTTTCATACGTAACACATAACGTTACGCAATCATTACGAACGTCGTGTCTAATGATCCTTGCTCGGGCCCGACGACAACGTCGAGAAAAAGCGAATTCGATCGTTACCACGGCGAAAATCGTACAACGGTACGGCTCAATTTTAACCGCGTGCTCACCTCCGACCGCGCTTAATCCGCCTTATAAACGATCGATCATCCAGCTATCTAATTAAATTACAAATAGCACTCGGTCAATTGAATATATTGTAGGAAAGATCCGAAAGATTAACAAGAATTATCGAGATACTTGGATGCTATCCGGAATGCAACCTTCTTCCCTCGACTCCAGACATGTCGTCGATCTCGGTCGCTTTGGAATCGGCGCGCGGCCGGAAGCATCCCGATTTTTCGCGAGCAGAAGTAATGGAGCGTGCCAGTTCGGCCGCGATGATAGATACTCGCGCCGTACTGATACACGCCGATACCGATGTTTCGAGCACCCGGCGTACGCTCGTTACACGAATTACAAAAGTATCCGTGAACATTGGCGTGCGTTCGTTACGAGCGTACGAGCTACCGGCGTGAGGAACAAATTGAGCGATACGGGGACAGCTCGCGCACAGTCGCGGTATTAATGTTGATCGCGAACGATGATCGCCGACGGAGGAAGCGATTCGTTAGCAGTGTTAGCACCGACCCGTTATCGCGAGCCGTTTGCTTCCTCAATATAATTGAATTGATAGAATTGAGACGCCGGCGCTCTCTCTCTCTCCCTCTCTCTCCTCCTCTTCCTCCTCCTCTCGCGCGAGAAATACATCAGATCTGGATGAGCGAACCTCGTGGAGTGATATACTATATCTGCGATACGGGAATTCAGTTAGAATCCTAACGCCGTTTCCCAGTCCACAAATTAGCGTGCGCGAGGGCCACCTGCCTTCCGATAGGCGGATGCGGAAACGGCACAGAGAGATTCATGCGAGATTCATGCGAGAGACTCGTTTCGCCGCGATCGAGCGTGTTCGCAGAATATATTCAGTCGGTGTGCGCTGATATCGATCGTGGATTGGCGCATCTGTTAGCACACGCGAGCGCGAACTTCTAAACCTCTACAGTCATTTAATGATCCCGTCGTGATCTTATTTCAATCGTGTTTCCGCACTTCGAGCTTCGTGCCGAGGAAATAAGTGTCGTTGACACGTTCATCGTGCTTCTGTCAAAGACGCGCGGAAAGTTATACATTTTCCACGGTGACTCTCCATCCTACGAAATAATATAATTTAGAAAATGTTGTATCTTCTATGATTCTGTAAAGAAACATGCCGATGCTATCACGCAATCTGTAAAAATAACCTGTAAGGACTATTGAAATTAATGGGAAAAAAATTGAGATTATTTTTAAAAGACCAGTCGATGGTTCTACATTGTGAAGAAAACATTGCGCGCGCGCGCGAACACATGGAGCGTGAAACAAGGATTGCGGCTACAATGGAGCTAGTTGTAGGTATAGCTAGACAAGCGGCTGACATCATCTACGAAACGTAAAACAGTTTGCAGAAAACGCGTCGCGTGCACGCGTCAGACGCTAGACGGGTGCACGCCGCATGCACTCGAGCGTGAGATGCGTTGCGCATCGTTCCACATACACCGACGCGCGCGACGGACGCATACGCGCGCGAAGCGCGTGAACGTGAAGGCGAATAGATAGGGATACGGCAGGAAATGATTCGTGTTGTATCTCCTCGTCCGGCCGAACAATGCCACCGTGACTCATCCTCTGTGTGCCCGCGATCCGACAAGCTATAAAATGAACTCTAAAATAAATCCGCGGCTTCTCCGCAACTACGTCGCAACGTTCTTTAATCACCAATGTAAAACAAGAAAAAGAAAAAAAGAAATGCGATCCTAAAAACCTGTCTTTTTCCTAATATCGGTATATCGATATTATTCTCGCGCTATCCATAACGTTGTTACTAACACTTTTCGAAATGTGGTAATATTAAGTAATATCGATCGCGCGAGAAACCCCCGGGGGAGTGAATTGCATCGAGCGAAATATGAGACTTTTCTCGTGGAGCATTAGAAGTACGCACGGCGAACGTACGTCTCGACGCGGGCCAATTTCCACTGTGTTTCTCCAGTATAGAGAAGACTGTTTATGGTACGTGTATATAGCGATGTAACGTTGGTATATAATACTGGGGTGTAATTACGGCGCCTAATAGGGATTACGGCTTGGCCAAGGGGAATCGAACATCGGGGGAGGGTAGCCGGGGTAGCCCGATGATGATCGATACCATTGGTATCATCGCGCGGTAATTATGGGCGCGGTGCGGCGTGCGGCGACGGCGGCGGGGACAAGAGCGGAAGGCGAGAAGGGTACCAGAGGTGGTAGGTGCCCAGGGATCGCGAGGCCTCGCTCGGGAGTAAAGAGCAAAGTAAAGGGTTCCTGCGGTCGGAGGCGCGTTGTTGCGGTTAAAGCCGTAACACGTCGCGTCCAACCTGCAGCCGCTTCTTAACTACCCGCTCGCCGCGAAGCGCGCTCGGATACCTGCTTGGTAGCCGCGCCGCGCATTTATAATATACGCGCCCGGGACGAACGCGGGGTGCGGCGTCGATTATTGGCCGGACACGACCGCAGAGCTCTTCGGACAGTTCGAGCCCGTTCGGCTTACCGTTCACCGAGTCTGCCCGGCGAATTCGCAGTATCGAGAATTTTCGATACACACAAAAACCGCTAACGTAGCGCGGGATGAGAGAATCGGCTCAATTCGGCGAACGCCCAACGAAAAAAGCATGCTTCACGGGCGCAATTATAATATACGCGACGCGGGGATCAACCGCGATTCCCGTCGTACAACGCGGCTGTTTCTCTTCTGATTGAGCGCTTCAAGGTTTATTACGCGAACTAAGAATTGAACGAATCACCAGGACTTGAAAAAAAATGATAAAACCAGCGTACAAATCAGTTAAAATTTCAATGCGTAAGAAAGATTGATATGTATGTAGATAATTAGGTTGGGATAATAAATAAGTGCGTTTATAATGATGTTGTAGCCACAAGAGACAAGAATAAATAAAATTGTTCCTAAAACGCATTCCCTGTCACCGCGAAGTCTACGTCACGAGACACGACTTGACAACGCAGAAGATGATTTCATAAACCGTAACAAAAAGTGCGATACACGGGGATCCTGGCTAGTCCGATGCGAGCTGACGAGCGTAAGAAGGATTTTATGCCCCGCGCGCGCAATTATAATGCACAAGTCGGAATAAACGGCGGACGATTACCAAGGCGACCGCAAGATTCCCGGTAACTCTTAGCGAGGCGGTAGCTGACGTATAAACGTATAAACGTTTCGGTTGTATGTGTATGCTAGATGGTCACTCTGAATTGCCCGAAAAAAAAAAAGAACTATGTCGGCCTGTCACGTGCCTATTATAACGCAGCGTGTCGGCACGTGAAATAAACGCGACCGCAAAGTCCTGTTTACTTGTTTAAATTTTATAGGAGGCTCTATTGCAATTGCAAGTTTTGGCGCAAAAAAATTCGCGAGCGCCATGAGAAATAATTTAGTCGTCGCACGCACGATTATGGTACATAATCACGATTGTACGCGAGAGCCTTCTTGCGCGCATGGAAATTGTAGTTAAACGGACGGTATTGTAATTTACGGAAAAGCAAAAAAAGAAAAAAAAAGAGAACAATTGCTCAATTTTCTGCGGCTTTACACCGGCGACGTCCTTGCGATCACAACCGGGAGTGTCGGATTCATGTTTTTCCTGCAGCGTTTCCGAGCCTCCGTCCTTGCGCGTTTATACGGATTGGAAGAAAACGCAGGATTTCGTGCTCATTAGCGTTCGATACCCCGAGTCGTATTGATTTCCATCTATCGATTGCAAAAGCGGCTTCATCGGTTCATTAAGTTCGGGCAGGACCTTCGGTAATTAAAATCGAAGAAATCGGCTGCGGCGCGCACACGCGTATCGACTCGTGAAAGCCTAAAATTCACGTATAGAAGTGCAGTTTTTACTGCGCGCCACTAGAAAAGTTTTTACTTCGTTAAAAGTGATTATAACTCATATGGAATTCGTAAAGCGGTGATTTCGCTCCAATTTCACCGGTCACCACCGACACGACGAGATAACGGCATCCATTAAGATCGCGAGTAGCGATAATGGATCTTTCGTGTGTCGATTAACCGACTTTGCGCAGCCAGTTTTTGCTAAAATGAGAAAAGCATTAAGCTTCACAGCCGCGGCGCGTAATACAGACCCAATCAGATCACCTCGCTTTCCACTCTAATGCCTATTTGATCGCGTCTGCTAACGATGCTGTCTAAATGTCAATCCTTGAGGTTTTTCGAATCCGGAAGAAAGTTCACGCTGAATTTTCGCGTTTTGCTCTTTGATACACTTCTGGCAATACGTATGTACCGTTATGATAATCTGAAGATTTAATGGAATAAGTTTGTTGAAGCGCAATAATTTACATATCCATAAAAGGATCACTATCCAGGAAATATAGGACCTACATATTTGACGGCGCATGAAAAGAAAAAGATCCTGCAAATTTCCGATTCGGTTAGAGCGTTATTAATAGAAGACACATGTGCGAATATGTCTAATTGTAAGATAATTCATCCTTTTGCGCGTGCCGAGAGACCCAATAGAATCGCGACCGCGCTCCTGTTCCCCAAGCTATTTTAGAAACTTATTTTTTTATAAGCGAATAATAAGCGGGAGTAATATGCACGTGACTCAAGTATTCAACAATCGTCAAGTCTATTGGTGCTCGCGTATGATATCTCGCGAATCTCCTCCGGAAGTGGATATGTGCTAGAAAAAAAGATTATAGAAAAGTGCAGAAAATTCACCTAGAAAGAACAGAGTCATTATATGTCGTTGCAACAACCGCAGTTCACGAACTGCAATTTTCGAATATTTCTCATTCGAGGAATTGTGACTTTTCTGCTTCGACGTGATCTGCCCGGATTGCAAAAATCATAAATGCAATGACAACCGCCTGCTGCCATCTGCGACTTATCGCGAGTTGAAACGCGAAACTCGTTCGTACCTTTGGTCGAGGCCCGGTCGAGCTCGGTGGGTAAGAACGATTTGCGAAGCCGACGTCGTTCCCGAGAGCGCCGGGCATCTTCGTGGCCACGTTGGATCCAGGGCGATCCAACGCGATAATTAATAATGGGGTGATTGCGGGTTTAATAATGCGCCACGGTCGATGTCTCGAGGTGCAAATGGGACGAAAAAGGGGGCAAAATGGATCGAGAATATATAGATGAATCAAGTGGTCGCGCCGGATATCGACGCCATTAATAATGCCAATTAAAACAAGCTGCGCCTATTGACAGATTGACGCGGGTGTTTTCTTTCAGACCATACCGCCATTGCGGGATGAGTTACCTGACCTAGGAGAGAAAGAGAGAGGGGAGCGAGTTATTATTAATCTCCCTTTAAGACCGCACTTTTCTGCCCCTCCACCTTCCCATCGCGTTTGCTAACCCGAGGACCGGGTGGGTTTTTAGACTGATCGGGATACACGTGAGCACCGTATTTATGTCAACAGCATTACAGCATACGTAGGCGGCGCGATATGAAAGATTGTCTCGTTATCTCATAGCATATACCCGCTTCCAGAGTGCGAGTTGGAAGTCACAGAAACAGGTTATGCCGCACGAACACGGCCGCAAATATCTCTGTATGTAACAGAATGCCTCCTTTCCCTCGGGCGGCTGATAGGCAGTGATAGGATGTCCAGAATCGGGGGATCTCACACTTCCGGAATGAGACTGTCGCGATTTGAAATTCTTAGCTCTCGCTTTAAAAATTTACTCTGTTTTTGCTCTTTCTACGATATAATTACAAATATTCGTATGCTAATACTCAATAACTTGCCAATTAATTTTCCACGAAAATGCAAATATGAAGGATATGCTCTAAATCGGACGCGGCCGGTCGCCGCGCAATAACGGCTCCAGCGCTTCTAATTTCAGCCCTTCCACGATAGTATGACGAATAGTTGCGTTATCCACGCGAGTCCATGCTCCATGCTTGGGTTTCGGCTTGGTGGGACCAAGAGCTGACGGTTCTCTCACTCTTCGGCTTGGGGGGATAGTAGAGGAGGTACAGGAGGAGGCGCGGAGAAGGTTGAAGGGGGTGGCAGATTGATCCGTCACGGAGCGCGAGCACAATCACCCCCATTAGACATTATGTGCCTCCCGGCCGCACGTACACGCACGCATCACCTTCCGCGTGTATGTACGCGGTATGTGCGTGTGCGCGTGCGAGCGTTACTGTGCCGGCCACCGAAATGTATCCGCTCTATAATCGGGTTCTCTCTGAGTTACGATACTCGTCCCGATCTATCGTGCTGGCCGCGCCGATGTAGGAACGAGCCCGAATTTGCAGCGGTTTACGCTCGGTCCACGCGCTTGGAGAGGAAATCGCGACGACGGTCCTCTTTCCGCACGCTACGCGGATCAAGAGAAAATCGACGGTGCACACAGGACACAGAGCTCTAGGACACGTGTCGTTCGTCAGTTTCGCTCGTTTCGCCCTCGGGCTCGAGGCACAAGGCACGAGGAGCGCGAAAGCGCGCGCGGCGACACGGCGCGCTGCTCACCATTTCCCGCGACTGCCGAAGCCACCCACGTAGCCCGCCGCTCGTTTGTCATCCGACAAATAGGCTTTCTGCCCGCGCGCGAGAGGAGCCAAGTGCGTGTGCGACACGCGTACACGCTCTCACGCGCGCCTCGTTCATCTCGTACACTCGTAAGATTATTATTATCTTAACGGTCAGGGCCGCGCGCGTCGCGTCGCCTTCGACGAACGAGATTCGAGATCCTCGTTCGTTCCGTTTCTTTATTTTTATCTAAACGTTCGAGTACGCTACGTATCATAATCACATTAAGAATGAAACGATACAATATTCATTCATTGCGAATCGTGAATAAAAACAATAGTTTAGGGGCCGGTATCACAGTCTCCGATTAACGTGCTCCTCCGATTAAACTCACTCTGCATCTCTTTCTAACTGTCCCCCTAGAAAGAGACGAAGAGTGAGTTTAATCGGAGGATCACGTTAATCGGAGACTGTGATACCGGCCCTAAATGAATATGAATATGCTCATGTTACGCACCGCGCGCGACAATTCAAAGTGTTCGTTATACGTGGCAATATTACTCTTGTCCCGTTCAAAAAAGATTCTGTCAGTCTCTTCCTCCATGTGCTTTCGGCACCGATCCTTCGTCGATGCAGTTACGTACGTCGCAAGCAACATCTGGGTGTTAAAACCAGAGCGAAGATGCCGCACAGAAGAGCGCTGCGAGAATTCGCATATAAATTAGAGGCTATTCGGAGAATGCGAGGCGGCGAGTAATATGTCGTGCTCGATTAATACTTTCTTTCTGGAGCCGCTTGCTCGGAGCATGTCTATATGTCACATGTAGCACGAAAGCTAGAGACGATAATTCACTTTCTTCGACAAGGAAGCAGTGACTTACAAAAATCATCCGGCATCTTTTATACCCTTTATCGAATAATTTAACTTTGTAGAAATGGAACGATCTACTTTTCATCTATTATTTAACATTATGCCGCGGTACCATCGTTTTTCAAAGCTTTTCTCTTGAGAAGAAAAATGGGTATCGGCGTTCCTACAAAAGATCTTTTTGGTTTAGAAAAGTGAACGCTGTGCCAAGTTGCAAAGGGTAACGGTGAGGGGTTGGCTCGACTCGTGCGCGAAGGGTGAAGTACCGGATAGTCAGACAAGAGGGCGAAAGAACGAGAGAAGCAACGGACGAGGTGAGATGAATAAATAAGAGGGTTTTGAAAGGAGCTCGTTGTGGTGCAGAAGGTTATTACGTGGCGTCACGCGATGATGTATCCGCGCTGGTTCAGATTGTCTCCGCGAGATGGGACCACAGACCGTGAAATATGCACCAACCCCCGGGTTAAACCCCCTGGAGGCATACCCGCCCCCGCCCTTATTCACGACCGCATCACCACCTCCAGACGCTGAGGAAGATCGCCACGTCTTTTCGAGGGAGGGTCGAAGCGCGCGGCTGCTGCCTTTCAATCGTCGAATACCTCTATCCTTTTTTGCACGAGGATTAATAACGATTTTAAATGTTCCACCATTGTAGTCAGAGGCATTATTGGCAGAATAAAATGTACATCTTTCAAGATCGGTTCCGTTTCGAATATCTTTTGAAACACTTAAAAATAAAATCATATATCACTCAG
Source organism: Temnothorax longispinosus (assembly GCF_030848805.1). Lineage (NCBI taxonomy): Eukaryota > Metazoa > Arthropoda > Insecta > Hymenoptera > Formicidae > Temnothorax > Temnothorax longispinosus. The sequence goes on along the minus strand of NC_092358.1, from coordinate 949,197 downwards.
TATTACGGAATCTTTTTTAATAAAAGCGTCCCGCGACAAATAAAATATCGCTATGCAACGCGATGCAATATGTCCCCGCGATGATTAACGAGCAAAAGAATTTTTGTCGCGCGACGCATCGAAATCCGAGCGTACGGAGGACCTCTCTCGCTTTGTCGCCGATCGATAGCTTTTAAAATACTCGGCTAAATCGAGATGGGTCCGCGATGCGCGTATAGCGCGCAGCGTCGAAAAGCAGCGTATCCGGATTGCGTGGCAATAATTTCCATATATGTGAGGCGTAGTGACGGCGCATAGATCACGGACGTCCACCGCGGCACGCGACAACACGTGTCCCGTACTCGCTACATTCAGCTACCACCCCTCGCGCCTAGCTACACTACGAGGGCAAATCCTCCAGGTTTTCCACCCACCGCCACCGCAAGACGACGACGAACCACTCGAGTGCGTCCCCCTTATGCGCGCGACACAACCCTTCTTCCAGCCATCATCGTAACGTTATTCATGCTTAATACGGAGAGCTTCTAGAAATGCAGCTTGCTCGGGAGAAGCGCAAGAATCCAATTTCTCTCCCTATTATTCTTCGGTATAAACGCAAATAGTATCTTTTATTTTTGTCGTCTACGTAAGGAAAGAAGAAAATCCAAGTTATTGTATCATGATACGAGTGGACGCTTTAAAGAATGAGTGTGAAATAATTCAGAAAAATATTATAAAAATTTGATTAAGTATTTGGTGTAATATAATTCATAAATATAAAGGAAAAAAAAACAAAGGAAAAAGTACGTTTGAATGAAGATGATCCATCATTTTTGCAATCGAATCGTCCGATATTATATTACACATTGTCATAAATCTGTCGACGATGCTCGACGCACAATAATAATCGTGTCTCTAAACAAGGGGATAACGAACAGAACGTAATCATATTATGATGCTTTGGCCTTTAGCTCCCGCGGGAGTGTCGGAGGGTTGTGTATTTGACATTTAGCATTTCCCGCGGGAAAGTTGCTTCTTTGTCTGTTGTCAAGGAATCCCATTCTCGTAACATTATCACGTATTTCAGAAAGATAAACGTAATACACATTTACATTAAGATTATCTACAAAAAATTCTCGCGTATTATATTAATTATCTGACTATATATATGTACATATATATATATGCTACGTACAGTCAATTAGCGAATCTGATTAAATTTCACAATATGCTATAAAAATTGATGTTATCATTCAATTGCGATATAATTAATTGAATGAAACATACTGTCGGAATATGAAAAAATTTGTGTTTTTTTTTTTAAGTAATAAAATAGCTGTGTCGCGCCGGCAAAGTCCCGTCGCAGAACGACGAGGATTTATTTCAAGGCGTTGCAATTTCTTTCTGTATCAAGCGGACGCGTCTAACCGGTCTGTCCGGGCGAAAGTAAGAGCTCCTCTTCTTAAGATTAACGATACTTTAGTGCTCTTTTAAAGAGATCGTCCTTCCATACCCGCGTTCCCCGGCAGGAATGCTCAGAATTAACCGCCACCTCAGCCGCCTCCTCTCATTCTCTACGCGTCGCTCTCCCTTCGCCTCGCGCGATCCCCACTTCGTTATTCTCCACCGCCGCACTACCCTCGCAATGGGAGGACCGAAAAAAAAGAGTAGCAATCGTCGGAACTTGAAAGCAGGGCATTTTATGATGACTACAAAAGTGGTTGCGGCCACCGTTGGGGTGGCAAGAAAGAGGGTGGGCACGGTGCGGTGAAACGAGGGTGAGACGCCACTACCACCACTATTGCTATCCACCGCCACCTCCTTTCCTACGTCCTTAACAGGACCAAGCGACGCGACGTAAGGGAGAACGGGTGAGATGGAAGGATCGAGAGAGCGCGGCTACCACTCTCGGCAGAATGGTGGAGACGGCAGGGACTTGAATTGATTGCTTTCATTACGCAAAAAAGTCGCCTTCTCTTTCCCTTCCCGCACGAGCAACCCCTCACCTTACCCTCCGTATTTTTAACTTCTGCCGTGCGACACTGGCGAATAAGTAAGTGCGCTATTTACATCAAATCTTGTGAGTTATCGCCGCCCACCTTTTCTTTCCTCCCGCTATAGTACCGCCATCGGAGGAACTTTGTCGGGGGTAAATTCTTTGTGTAACCGTTACAAGATTATGCGACAATGAAAATGTCCTTTGGATGCTACCGGAGTTAAATCGCGGAGCAGCTTAATCCTTGCTCTCGTAATTTTCAATCAGGATAAGATATATAGAATCTCTTTTCGAAAAGAAATATATTCGCCGGTAATTTCACCGTAATTTCTGAATCGTAACGAGCGATAAGAACATATATTATCATATGACGTATACCTTAACAATATCGTTAATTTCACAGATGCCCCGTTATAGTTTCGCGAACTTTTCGTTCTTGCACTATGATAAAGGAGATTAATGCGGCGGTCGGTCGCATAGATTAGGAAGGATAGTAGCTCGTCTAGGCACTGATTAGGGACAGCCAAGAGCACGATGCAGCCGCATTACCCCAATGATCGATGCACCCCGTACGGTGACCTCATCTGCATTTGCCCCCGCGTACACCGCAGCGATGCTTCCTACCCTCCGCCGCCTACACCGCAGGGCCTCCGGGTCCACGGTGCGTCCCTATTCGCCTACAAATGCGTCGTCTCAGCGTCGAGCACCGGTGCAATCATGTAGAGGACATATTACCCGTCAACGCGGCCGGAGCCGCTCGTTCGTTCAGGCAAATGATATGCCAAAGCGTAATCTCGAACGAGATCCTCGAGAGATTAGGTTCACCGGCGTAGTAATGACGAATGAAGGGTCCGTGCTCGTGAGGATCACGCGTCAGGTGAAGCAAGAATTTTTGCGAGGGGTGAAAATAAGCATCGGGATCTCTCCAAGGATCCGCCACGAAATACTAATTTATCATCATGTCGCCTCTATATAAGAAAACGTGCACGGCGATGTGAATTAGAAAATTACAAATCCCTGAATAAGTGAATTCTTGTTTGGAAATTAAAAATTCTCGTCGGTGAAGTAAGGTCAACCTCTTAGAGCAACCAAGAGCGAAAAATAAAAATCTTTCTCACACGTATGTCTCGAAAGTCGAGTAACTTTGTACGCTCCCGACTTCCCGCGCGAGTTCCGTCGATATTCTCACGAATCGACGATCGAATCGACCGTGTTGCTGCTAGGAAGTTTCGTTTCGCCCGAGTGCGAGTGTCGGTGTCGCGTACACCGGTTGCGCAACGACACCGTTTTGACAAGACACACATGTAAAGTTTCGCGATGTCGGGTATCTAGTGTCAGCGTGCGCAGGCCGAGAGGGCGGAGGAGGCGACGCGGGGATCTGGAAAGGAAGAAAGAGAGAAAGAACTCGCAAAAGAACGCACTCAAATGTAAACCGGACCCTTGTGAGATTCGCGGCCTAACGACGGTCCCACCAACGACGACGATGCCTGACCGCACCTTCCGGGCGATCCGGCCCGATCCATGCGGCTCAGAATAGGGCCCAGTTTCTTCCTTCTCGGCGTAACATTTAGAAAGGATGATACTATACGATCCAGTTGATCATTTTGATGTAAAATGAATCTTTTTAATTTTTACAGATAAAAAGTCTGTCTCTCTCTTTCTTTTTATTTCAGGCTTTACGCATATAAACACAACGCTGCACAATTTGATTAAATTTAACATTAAGATATGTTATAGGTATATGAACAAAATGTAAGCGATTTGACAAATATAAATAATACAGAGATGAGCGGCTCTATTTACGAGCGATAAATGTCGAATAGTTTGTACCATTCGAACTTTTAAGCGTTATAAACTGTAACTCTCTTCCGGCGAATAAGTATCTATATTTCACGATACGTATCATGTCCGAGAATAAGTTCCCAAGGAACGCGTTGCACAGGAGAGGGAGTACGCCGCAGTTCATAAACCAGTAGTATACATCGCGCTCCACCTTCCGCGCTTTAACTTCCCCACCTCGCAATGTGTAGATTGCAAAGCCCTTTTCTCCCTCGGCCACCTTTGCTGTCCCGCGGCAGAGTCCGTGAGCGGTATCCACGGTATTTGTCTCCACGTAATCAGTCTCGTAATTAATCGCGGCGATGCATGCCGCGGGACGTCGCGCGATACGCTCCAAGAGCGTTAACCCTTTCAGTGCTAAGTTATTGTAACGCCATAATACAAATAGGATCGCATACGATTGTATACAAAACATCGTGCTCAAGCAATCTTTACAAACTAAACCGAAATATCTCTAATATAATAGTCTCCACTACCTCCATGTTTTAGTGAATTGTTGGTGATGACAAATCGATGACGAAGAGATTGCCGTGAAAGGTGTAGAAGAATAATTTCGTACGTAAAGAATAAAAAAAAAGACTAATTGTTGAACAAAACTCGATTTGAAGTTGGAAATTCGAAGAAGTAGATTCCCGCTGAAGGAGAGACAATCAAATAATTTCGCGCAATATTGGCAGTATACCAGCCGACCAGCATTAATTTTTAAATATATTTGGCTGCGTGGCTTCGTCTGGCCGCCATTGTTCTTTTCTGACCCTTCATCTCCAAAATGTGACGATAAATAAGTTTATAGCCATTCGATATCCTTGAACTGCTCTTTGCGTACAGAAGGATCGATAAAATGAATAAATTATAACAATACGAGAGGAAGAAGAATTAAATAGAAACAATCGAAGAAGGAAACTATCAGAAGAACAATTCCACGAAAAATTCTGAAGATACATGAAAATCGTATGAGATCCAAAGACTTGAATTATTATGAAAATTCATTTTTCGTGAACTCGTTAACGACAAATCGACAAATACGTTTTGTTCAACCTTGCTTCGCGTACTTCTCCCATTCTTTTCCTTTCCTTGAATTTCTCTTTCATCGATCAGCGATCAAAACGCCATGATCCATTCCGCAGAATGAAATGCCACACGCCGCAGAAGCGGCCGTACGGTGGAGAGAAACCGGGGCGGGTAACTTTTAAATAAATAAAATCGATAGGGCGCGACATCCGAGGGAGTCCAAGAGGTACGACCTCTTCTCTCCCGGAGAAGAGGGACACTCTCATGAATAAGCAGTGCTCACAGGGGTGTGCGCCGCGTGATTTCGCGCGGGACTGTTGGCGGTAGACCAGCCGGCGAGCGTTTATTTCGCGCTCGCCTTCGTCTCTCTTCCATCCCGAGATCCACCGTCCTCCGCCACTCTCCTGCCTCCCCGCACCCGTCATCCGAGGGTCCCATACTCGTTCCCGCCGAGGTCGCCGCGATGCCAATAACGAGGTTATCCCGCGCGACGCTGCCGCCGTTTCCGTAGAAACCCCTCGTCGCAGGGTGCTCTCCCACCCGGCGGTTACATCGCGCCGACCAATCGGGCCCGGCTGGATGCTGATCGAGGGATGCAAAAGGCGGGGTCGAGCGCGGCGTGGGGATGAAAGCTCGCCGCCGCGAGGCGGGGGTCGAAAAGCTGTCCGAAGTCACGTGTGTCCGTCGGCAGAAGCCACCTTCGTACTCCTCGACGTCGTCGGCCCGGTTTTGCCGTGGCGGCACGGCTCGCGTCGCTTCTTCGGGAGCACGAAAACAACCGCGGCAGCTGATAACGATAACGACCAACGGACGTGAACGAGACTTGTTTCCCTTCTTTCCGCATACCGTGAAGCCATTAAGAATTTCGCGCCTGGACGGAGAGCGTTTGGCGTTTCGTTTGTCGCCAAGCTCGACGTCCCGCGCGTATCTCGGATTCGACCAACCGGTTCACTATCGCGCCTGTCTATCGCTTGTCAATAATTCACGGGATGAATGCTGTATTGAATAACGCGACATATTCTGATAATGCCGTCTTGAGAAAATCCACATCTCAGCGTGTTCAGCGGATCGAATACAGTGATAAGCGTTGACTACCTACTGAAACGTTGGACATGTTAAACTCTCACCTTTGTGTCGTCGACGAGACGCATGACTTGGATGCAGTGAGCTGGATTGGTGATTGTGACGAACGATAACAGCAGTGCATGTCGTGTATATCATATCTCGAGTGTACCTGTAACATACAAGTTCGTCGTTGATATTTCATACTTTTCACATACCGCGTACGTATAAGGACTATGTGCAATATGTCTCCTAAGAAGAGTCGAAAATATTACATAAAGCGCGCGTGAAAACTCTCGCACGTGAGATTTGAGCGGACACTGGGATCTTTGACCGCTCATGTGGACGATGTTGTGAATGGTACTGCGCGACATTTGTGAACGTGCGAGTTGTAGGTCAGATTTGATTTTTCGACGGTGCAGCGAGACACTCGGCACTTGATTCTCGAAGATGAAGCGACGGCCGACCGGGTATCCGCAGCCACCCGTCGTCCGCCACAAAGACGCTCCTGATGACAGTCATTGTATCGCATCACCATAGACCGACCCACTTCGTTCCCGTAAAAAAGAGACGAAAGCCACTTCTGGAAATCTGTGAGAGGTCTTTATCGGCGGTCAATAGGACCGCCCGTCCTTCGGATGCATTTAATACATTGCATATAAAATCTGCTCCGCTCCGGGAGAAGCAGGCAGCTGGATTCCCGATGGCCGTCGGGCCTGGAAGTGCCGCGATGGACCTCAGCACTACTCTGAGTAGTGCCTACCGATATAATCAAAACATGATGGAATATTACACTTGTAAGATATTTAACTCCACATATATTTTTTAAACGTCTCGCTAGAAAGTATAGGTCTCTTTTTATTTTCTTCTCTTCTTCACCGTCATAACTAGCACGACTGAATAATTTATCCGAGTCTGCTTATATTCGCGCGTGATATACGTATATTTCAAATTGGATTACAATATCAAAATTTATCTTTACAATGTTATTGTCTTACACAATTCTTCTTTTATCTTGTTAGATTATTGATATATCGCGAATATACTCGATAGCGTCGATAAATTTCAATCGTCACGATTCTATTTTGTTCGTTAATTCTCAGCTCACGTTAACAAGTATTTGCGGCCGGTGGCAACCATAACGGCATGATTTTAATAGATATTCTAGATATAAATGGATCTAACCTTGCGATCGGAGACTTTTTCTTCATACGAGGAGTTTTTTCGTTGCTTTCAATTTACCGTCTATTCTTTACATTTTATATTTCTTCTAACGCGACTCGAAGCTGCGCATAAGTTCGATGTAAATGCGATTATCAGCGGATGTCGATAACTAATGCAAGAAGAACCGCGAAACGCGACATTCTCGCGTGTAAAACGATTCTCTCGAGATCACACGATTTCTCTTGGAGTTCGCCGACGGAGCATCGATTAAATAGAGCAAACAAGATGAGAGGATCAGAAAAGAGTCGCGACTCCACGGTATCGGTGGGTAAACGAGAGTGCGAAAACAAGAAATCCAGTGGCCTTCGATCGTTAACTGAGCCGTAGCGGTACCAGTACCGACGAAAAACTAAACCGCAATCATTGTAGCTGACGATCTGCGTAGGAGCTATTCGCAAAAACCTTGAAACTCTCTCTTCCCTTGAATTTGTAAAAAAAAAAATGTTGCGCATCCGACAGTTTCTATAATAATGTGTTTGGTCCATCTCGTTGTAAAAAATTATTAATCAAATTATTATAATTTGTCTATTAAGAAATGATTTCTCGCATAACTTTGTCTAGAGCATTACATATAAAAATAACAAGTTCGCCGATCCGCAAGCATTTCCACTCAATCCTCAGTCGGACCGTATTAATTAGTTCGAGCGTTATTTTAAAGTTGTAGCAATCAAAATCACCGTACGTTCCGTTTATGAGCGCGCAGCTGGTCCGTTAAATCTAATGGAATGCTAATAACTATGCAACATTAACAAGAATGACGGCAATCACTGATCGGCCACGTGTTGTAAAATTATCTATAACGAACCGTGTGCATCCTTTTTACAACTCGAGAAATTTAAGAATACAACATTTTTATTCATCATAATATATTATCTCATATATTACGTTGTGTCATTATTCACTAGTAGTCCGTCAATGAGAAAATCTAATCAAATCTTTATTATCAATGACATTAACGTGCTTTTCAATTACGGCATAACTGTTCTGATTACAATAGCGAAATTCTAAGGCATCGCACGCTATACCGATGAATTACACTTGTACGCGTATTTTTCTAGCCAACAGGTAATAAAGTCCGTCGTATTCAGGCGTGCCGGCAATACATAACGCCAAGGCGTAATGTAATACGGGAACAAAGCAGCGCGATGCTGGAGAAATATCGAGTGACTACACGAGAATCTATATCAAAGTTCTTGGCTTCCAATATACACACGTACCGAATCGCCGATCGTGTATCACTAGGGCTCATTTTATTGGCTCTGGAATTCTCCTGGATCGGTCCTCCATTCCGCTAGCACACAAATGTGGAACGACGGCTGTATAAGTTTCCTCGCATATGTGTGCAGTCAAATATTTCCACCGTATACAAAGTTTAGATTCTCTTAATAGTCTAATCTCTAAATTCAAAAGAGCTAATCTACATACTTTGTAAAATTGATAAATTATAATTAATGCGTCTTAAATAATTTCATTCCTTTAAAAAACGCGTCAATATTCGCAAAAATATTTTTTCTTATCATTGTAAATATCATTTCTCTGGAGAAATCGGCTTTGATGAGATCTGAGAAACAACGCAAACCGGATTGAGTTATCTCAATTCAGACCGCGACGAGATTTCAAGGATATCGTTAGCGCGGCAGTAGCCATTGAGACATGGGCACGTCGCGTAATGAAAATGTAATGGCGACTCAGCCGATGGGGATCGCATTTGTCCGGAAGTAGTCCGCAGCAGCTCGGCGCACAGCCAGGTCATCTTATTTTGCATCGACGTTTTTATATTAGCGGTTCCAATTGCTTAGAATTGATTAGGAAAAACACTATTGGATTTCTCTCTCCGATTGTCAATCGAAACGGTGATAAAATCATAAATCCAATTTTATGGAATCACTAACTTGGATATAGCTCGAAATTGCGTGCGAATCATTGATTGACGATCGTGAACGCATCCTATCGAATCTTCATCGAATAAGAGATTTCTATTTCTATTGAAACACTTCGAAGCAAATAAAACGAAAAGTAACGAACGTCATCAATCTTCTTCAGGCTAGTCAAAATCGAAAGCTTGTTTTGGTTTTTCGTTACCACGATAGTTTCTAGCAAATCCCGCAATTTTTTATATTATATTCCCAGATATAAAGAAAAAGTTGCGACATATAGACAATATAAGAGAAACGTAATTACGTAGACGAGACGTTGCATCTCTCGATTCGACGTATCCCAGAAGTGCGGAACGGCACGGAGCGACGGCAATAAGCCCCAGTAATATGGTGGCCAGTTCCAGCGACGGCAGCAAAACTCGTAGCAGTAGCAATAGCAGTAGCGGCAGCTAGCCGATTCGGGGGTGGTCCAGGCCGGACTCAGAGCCCTCGTATAGCTGTGGTCAGCAGGCGTGACGGCGTGTGTGCGCGTAGGGTAGTCATGGTGCTTTCGCTCTGGCAATGCCACCATGATCCCAACAACTATCCCCCTGACTACCGGCCGCGCCGCGGGGATGCGACCATAAACGCGAGAGCGAATTGATTTGCGACCGGAAAGCGCGTATCGTTTCCAGTAATGATCGCGGAGACCTCATTGTCTTCGTGCGACGGCGAGATCATCGAGTGAACGATACGATATACGGTCAAACGGCAAAAAAATGTCGTGGTTCACGCCTCATAGATCGCGGTGTTACCGTAATTACGAAACCCCTCGGATGGAAATGCGAACGCGCGCGCGATGTCGGTGGCGATGACTCGTTGTCACACGTTTAATTTATTCCTTCGAATTGACTTTACGACGAACGGAGAAAACGTCGAAAATTGTAATTAGATGATAATTGTAATCAGAAAACTTGAAAGTATATGAATAACAATAATTCCCGAATTTATTATTTGCTCATCCCGATATAAGAATGTATTTGTCGGAACAAGTGTCAAGCAGAAAAAATATTCAGCCAGGCTGCCATAAGAGCGATAGCGGCCAACTTAACTCATTGTCGTCGAGGGTTCATCGGAAACAACGATGATCATCGAATCATCGGTGCACTGGCACGAATAGGGAGACATATGTCGCGACGCAGAACCCTCCATTACGATATTGGCTCGAACTTATCGCATTAGGCAGCTTTAACGCGCGAAAATGAAGCCTGCGAATGCGGCGGCATAGAACAGACACGAGTGGCAGCGGGGTGTAGACTATAATAATGAAATAATAATGAATGCTTTCGCAACATTGACCCTGGAATATTTCTCGATGTTACGAAAATGATGAGCCGGCAGAAATATTAAAGTTTGCGTTTTGCTCCCGATGCGTTCGATCTATCGCGTGCTTTATTACGTCACTACGACTATTAGATACCATAGATTTATACAGATGTCAAACATAAAAGTAAATATGTGAGTATGCGTGTATGTGTGTGTAATAAATCATTATTTTTAAAACAAACAAAGCGTGTGAGACAAGTCGCTCTCTCAACAGAAAATCTCGTCGGCGAACGGTACGACATTCTTTCACGGAATCTGTCAAGTGGAATAATTCCGTAGCGATAGACCGCTCGAGACAGAAGATTTACATTGGCGTTTGCGATCCGTTCTGCCAGCTTCCTTTAACGATCGTGGATCTAGCACGCGCGTGAAGCCTAATTCACACGCAAATCGCATTTAACACCGTGATTTCACGGTGGATTGTTCATGGCTGATATATTAACCTTTTGAATTCGTGCCCGGCACTATCACAGCTTTTGAAACCGAGACAGTATAGACAATATTGAGGCGGCTTACGTGTTTTTGCTATACAATACCAATATAGCATATTTCTTCTGATATAAACGTTATAATGCTCGGATTTATTACCAAGTTCAAAGAGTTGAGTCTTAGTCGACTAATGCATTATCGATCCACATTTTTCCAGGTCATGGCGGAGTCAACCAACTCGGCGGCGTCTTTGTGAACGGAAGGCCCCTACCGGATGTAGTCAGGCAGAGGATCGTCGAGCTAGCGCACAGCGGCGTCCGACCGTGCGACATTTCGAGACAACTCAGGGTATCTCATGGCTGTGTATCCAAGATACTGTCGAGGTGAGTGCCGCACTCTTTTCGTATCCGTTACAACCGCAGCCTCCCACCGAATACCGAATACCTTCCAGGACAGCGAGCAAGATGGGCCAAATTGTTAATCTGAATCCGCGAATAAATCAAATCTCTAAAAAAATCAAATCTCACGTAAAGATTAAAATTAAATCTCTGAAACGTGACTTATTTATTTGAACGGTGTAAGTATTCCGTGAGCAATTAACTGAAACGTATCAGAAATGTATAATTGTATCTGAAAATCGCATTTGCCAAGTTCGGAGAGCGGATAACGAGCAAACAACGTCGCCGAAGGGCAAGTGATTTATGAGGGAATCAAGTTTGTCTTGCCAAATGCCACGCCGCAATTTCCGCGCCGCGAAGTGGCCAAGGTCGTTCGAATCGCGGATAGAAAGAGAGAAGATGAGAAGGCAAAAAACGCGCGCGCGGGAGAAAGAGAGACTGCTCTTCCCGAAGCAATTTAATTAAAGACGCTGTTAGAATCGCGAAACGAACGAATCCGAGGGATGAACAGAGAGACGACGAAGCCGGAAGGAAGGAACCAGTCCTCATACCCTCGCGACGCGGGGGTGCTCGACGATATGCGGTTTCCATGTTTTTTCCACCCTCCAGATCCCCGCTCCGCTATATAACGGGTGGCCTCGTGCCGTTTTGATGGTCCGAACGTCATTCGCGTCCCCCGACTGAATATCATTGTCATATACGCGCTCTTTCATGAATCCCGCATAATAAAGGCCGACTGGATTATTTACTGCCACGACTAAAGTTACCATTTCCTCTTCTTTTCTTCGGCGCGGACCCCTTTTCGAGCGAGGATCGAGTCACAGAAACGAGATTTCGTCATTAACAATGTGAATGTCGCGCGCGATCCATCGGTTGAATTTCACTTGTGCGTCAAAATATGAGAGAGCAAATTTCGAACAATTTAAATCTTGGATTTCAGCACCGAAGGACCCGGAAGTAATGTCACGAGTACCGAAGGGTAATAACGCAATCTCGTTAACAGTCCGATACAAGCGCTATGGTTTTCGAGTGCCACGCGCTGCTAAATTTAAACGTAGACAGTGGAGAACTTAGTGCTAATTTCATCTAAATACATAGTTCTTCCGTGTGGGGTGTGCGGATGTGACTTTATGACCCGAAAATACAGTGAAAACATAGGGCCTGTCGACGACGACGACGACGACGACGATACCGACGTGGCATCGTTAAACCGACGCAAGCAGTTTATGCAGTCACGCGTCGCTGATAGAACGAGAATGCCTTGCGTCGTGATGCCTCGTTCGCCGAATCTAAGCGAAACCGGATACCGGGATTTTTTCGACTTTAGGCGAGGGTTCGTAAAATCGTTGACGAAGTCGGCGTTGAAAAGTCCGATGCCGGTGACCCCATGAAATCGAGTCGTTCCCCGTTTGCTCGGAAAACCTTTTCTGACTGCCGCGTCGGAGATATACAAAGTGCTCTTCTTCTTTAGGGTTACATTCGAAAGAAGAAACGCGAGAGGGATCGTAGTCTTGTTGTTCTTTGTGTCACGCTCGTGAATCTGCTTCTATATTCTAGATACGTCGTGGATTCTGGGGACTATGTAAAATGTTATGATTCTCGAGTCCTGCAAAACATCTTTTACTAGCATGCAAATGTGACGATACGTCTTTTTTCGCTCGTGTCGTGACGTTACGCAAATGTACGTTTTATTAACTTCTCATTCAATTAGCCGAATTAGCGATTGAATAATTAACATTTTTCTGTAACCTATTCTATTATTACGATTATACAATCCACTTCTTGCGTCACCGCTACACTTTTAATGTTAACGTGAAAATCAGCACGAGGCATTGTGGCCTCGTAATGAAGGGCGTAAATAATGCCATTTTTTCACGGAGGTGGTACTTTCGATTTCGCGCAAGACTGTTTCGAATCCATTTAAATCTGTATTAATACAGCAAGGGTGAGTAACACGCCGACGATGGCAAGGCAATTTGAAAAATCGCGCGATCTAATGGCCATTTCACGGTGGAGGCGGAATAAAGGGGACGAAATATTAACGGGTGAGCATTGCCATGTGGGCTTGAAATAGGGTTTTACACCAGATATGATCGCAATAATTTCGTGGGGATGGCGAGACCCAGGTCTGTTCAAGGCTATCCGATTGTATAATACTTTCAGCTGTAGATTTACGATCAAATGTTTCTTTTTTCGACAATACAATAAAATAGCAATTGATAGATCAATGCAATCTGACAATTATAATAACAAAATATTCAAAAATAGTAACATATTTCCCAAAGAGTGATATTATTCATTCTAAGATAATAGAAATATACGTTACAGTTTTAATTAAAAAATTTTCATCCTTCTACAACAATCAAAATTCGTACAAAGGATCAGGTTGTCGCAAAGGACTATAATTCGGCTCAACAATACGAAACCCATTTTTCCTGTAACATGCAACGCAAAAAACTTGTTACGACGTTTTTATTCGCGCAAATATTTTTTACCGAAAAATGCAGAGGTCTAATACTGGAGCGTGTTCATGTTCCGCAGTACACGCACAAAGGTACACGCGCGCACACAAAATTGGCCAGATATCCAGCCGGTATGAGTCGATGCCGACGCCGACGCCGACGCCGCCGCCGCCGCCGCCGGCGTCGGCGGCGGCGGCGGACCCACATCCATCAAGGCGGCCCACAAGCGAACCATTATTGCGGGCCATTCGGCGTAATTGAATTTAAGCACGAGCGAAGATATTATTTAACTAATTAGGCACAAAGGGCGCGTTCACGGCGGGCCAATCGCGATTGTCCATCTCGCGCGCATATATACGCACCCCGCCGGTGGGAGGCCCGGCGGAAGAGGAACGAATGAGAGAACGAGAGGGACGAAGAGAGGTCCAAAGAGCAGAGAGAGGGAGGCAACAGCGGGAGGCCAGAAGCCGTTTGTTTTAAAACAGCCGGTCGTTGACGCGCCGCTGGACGGCGATTCGTTATTCCGACGTTGGCCGCCCACCGCGGGAAAAACGTTCGTTCCTCTCTCTTTTTCCCCTCTCGACCTCCCATGTTCCGTGATAGAGCAAAAAAGAGAAAGAGAGAGAAAGACAAACTGCGAACTTTGGCAACCGATCTCTTGTCGGCATCGCGCTTTCAAGTGCAGTTTAAGACCGATCAAAAGATTTCTTCCTTCCGCGTGTTGTGATTATTTCATAAGATAAAATTAATTGTAATGTTACGTGAATTTTATTTTGTAGGTATTATGAGACCGGTAGTTTCAAAGCCGGTGTCATAGGAGGCTCCAAACCGAAAGTAGCAACGCCGCCGGTCGTCGACGCGATTGCTAATTACAAGAGGGACAATCCGACCATGTTCGCGTGGGAGATCAGGGACAGATTGCTGGCCGAAGGCATTTGCTCGCAGGACAACGTGCCATCCGTCTCTTCCATCAATCGGTGAGTCGATGTTAATGCTCCGACAATTTTTCTAGTATAAAGACACGTTTTATGAAGAAATGTCACTTTATTTCACTAATTGCCGGTGGAAGACAATAGATTACGTCGTTCCCAGTGATTACCCGAAGAATCGCGACATATGCTTCAACCGATCACTGGCGATAGGGACGCGATCAGCTATTCGCGCGCGCGCGCGCGCGCCCGGGCGCGGAGTGTTCGACGAGAGCACACCCTCGTATGTGCATCGAGATAAGTACGCATCCGGCCCGTCACCCCGATCCTATTGACCTTTCGCAGGTTCCTTCGGGACTGGGCCGATTAATTCAAGTGTTTTTGCGTCGCCCGACGATGCGGCGGGCCAACGGAACACGAGTACCCTAGGATGTTGTAGGGCCGCCCTTACGAGAGCGAGAGCGAGGGGGAGTGAGCTCCCGCGGGACAGCATTACAGCGTATCAGCACCGCACAAACTGAACGACTCGATCCCCTTTCGACCAACTGAAAAGCTACAAGGGTACACTGCGGGAAAAGGAATGCGTGGGTAGGTAGGTAGGACAGGAAGGGACAGAGAGAAGCGAGCGAGAGGAGGAGACACCGGGGTACCATTGATCGGCTCGCATATGTCCCGAGATTTAATCAGTCGCTACTTAAGACCTTATCTCCCGCTTAGTTTACAAGGGCCAGGCTATCTTTCTCCAAGGTCCGATTCTGTCTTTCTCGCGTGCGCGCAGTCGATAATGAAATAGAGCGTAATGCGAATCGAATTGCCGGCAAGTGAAATTCACTAACGCGATTTCTACGGACCGCAGCCGCTAATGGAAACGCACGCAAATGAGTTAGCGCCCACGTAACGACGTAAGTGCTATGCGCGGCCGCTTATTTAAATTCCGCGTCGTGATTGCGCGCGAGAGATTAGTCCGGCCACAATTACACTTGCGATACTGCATTCTCCTGCGAGAATCTCAATCGCCGTAAAAATCCATTCTTTCGATTCAGTCATAAAGTGACGATCTTCGACTTAATCAATTTTTCTTTTTCCTACTTTTTCACGATTTTCTTTGTAGCTCTTGTAGCTACACCATAAAGTAATTGTTACACCACGAGAGAAAGTTTTGAATAAACTCACATAACAGTGGTTACCCAAATAGAAAGCAATTAACCTCTCTCCGTCACATTCCCTGGTGTTTCGTCAAGCTTACTTTGCCCCATCATAAGAGTTACCTCGCACATATTTTCATTCTTCCACTATTCGCGTCGTGCGGTCACAGTAGCGTGAAACGTGGGCGTGTGTATGTACAGAATTACTTTCTGGCCGAGGTTTTCGATGTGTCTAGGATTGCAGTCGAGGGTGCGGCGGTGGCTTGTTGCTCGAGTGACTCCTCCACCTCCGGCTCCACCTCCGGCACACGCTCTCGCCTCCTCCTCACTCTTCGCTCCCTCTCGCTCTCGCCTCCTCTCTTTGGCCACGGTCTCCTTCTCGCTACTACGACTCCTTTTCCTCCTTGTCCCTATCCCCCGATTCGAGGCCCAGATGGCGGGTATTGATCTGAATCCGGAGAGCAGATCGCCTGGAAAAACTTACTCCGCGGATACTTACCTACCTACCTACCTACCTACCTACCTACCTACCTACCTATCTACCTCGCTTCGCTATCTACATGCACCTATCCAACGTACCATCACCCACTCACGTACACCGAACCCGCAACCTTCCGCCCTATCCATTCGGTACAAGTAAATGCATTTCCGCTCGACGAGTAACAGATAGAAATGCGCACGCGTTTGGGTCCCTTTAGAAAATGCCCACGCACTCAGTACGTACTCCCGCAGGCTAATTGTATAACGACTGATAACGAGAAGGACTTTAAATGCTACATATATATTCCGCGAGGCGTCGAAGCGAATATAGTTTCTGTCCGATACAGACAGATATGAAATTCATTGGGATGACGGTGCAGTTTCGTGAGGGGAAAGTAAGATCGTCAAAACGGCATGACGGCGCAGAGATTGTCATGTTACGACTTCATCTCATATAAACTTGACGAACAAATGCTGCGACTCTTATTGTTAGACAATAGTAGACAATTGCTATAAAGAAAAGGGAAATGGAGATAGAGAAGAATAGAAAATAAAAAAGAAAATCTTCAAATCGATCGAATCATGCTTTCGTCGACGAACCTTTGGTGCAGCTGGAAGTTAGTTTAAAGAAAAGAGTGCAAAGAGAGAAAGGTCTCGATATGAAATGGGATTTCGCCACGAAGAAACAGGAACTGGGTGCATCAACGACCAGAGCGCGTAGTATACCGGGATTTCTCCCATTATGAGCATGTCCCGGTTTTTCTAGCTTCGGGGTGGAGAAATAATGATACAGCTAATATAATGTATTGTCTTGCTTTGCCGGAGCACTTCGAAATGAAACCCGTCCGCAAACGCGGGACAGAAAGAGAAAGAGCGAGAGTAGAGAAGTAGCATGGGAGTCGTGCGAGATAAAAAAAAAGGCGGACCAGAAGAGCGAAATAATGGAGTGGCTTTCGCGAAAAATAACAGTTATATATCCCGTATATAAGACAGGATTGAGGAGAGCGGAAAAATAGGCGAAAAACGGAGAGAAGATTGGACGCTAACAGTTCCGAGCCTCTTCTTTATTCGCTAAAGACGCCGACACAGCGACTTCTTCCTATTGTTCTCATTGCGCGCTCTTTATGAAACGCAGAATGCCCGTCGTGATTAAAAAAGAACGTTTCCTTTGCATGGTTCTTACGAAGATAGCTCTTCTTTTTCTAGTAAAAGGAATTTCGTGTCGCCAATTTATTTAACACATTTAGCGGGTCAAAAGAGTATTAATCAGACATTATTAAACGTGAAATGTGTATGGTAATTAAAAGGAAGATGAAAGAAATTTAGAACATTAAATGCATAAATGTCGCGCACGATCGAAAAAGCGAACACATCTATTGTGAAGGTATGACATCGAAAAAGATGAAGATAAAATCGGGAGTGTCTAAAAAAAAAAAAGAATATAAAGAGAGAAGGATTGTCGAAGGAGCTACGGTGAATTTCAGGAGGAAATATTGATAGGCTCGGCTTCGGCTGCGGAGTCACGGTCGAGTAGGCGGCTCTCTACCGAGGTCTATCTTACACGTATACAAACCCGCAAAGGCCCACCCCTCTCTCAAACCATTCTCTCTTTCTCTCTCGCGCTTTCTTGGTGTCGATCCTTCTCTCCCTTCTTCTTCGTCGGAGGAGTCTCAGGAGCAGATCGATAAGGAGCGAGGTTCGCCCGAGAGCTTTACGCCGGGTTCACAGCCTCCTTCTTCTCGTTTCCTCGACGCAGCCCCCGACGTCACGCTCTCGCGTGCCTCTCGCATTCGCCTCCGAAGCCGCAAGTTACGACAGAGTCGATATCAGGGCCAAAGGAAGAAGCCGCCGCTCCCTTGACTTCCTCTGTTGTTCCGGTCGAGAATCCTTCGCTCGCGGGATATACTAGCGTTGGTGGACGATGTTCGAATTAGAAGTCAAGCTTGAAAGTTCTTTATGCGATAAAGATTCAAGAATTATCTTTCAAATGTAAATTTCAGTCATCGATCTTTTGTTTCATTTTCAACGTTTTATACATTATTCGGCGGATTAAAAAATTCCATCGCAGTAAGGTGCATTTTAAAAGAGAAGGATGTGTGTGAACAAGATCTAAGCGATCTCGCAGATTCCCGAATCCCGCACGATCGATCACATTTTCAGTCGTAGCTTTAATTCGACGTAATGACCAGCGCAACGACAACAGTTGGCAGGAAATCTGTCGCGTCGAATCTCGCCGGAATTGTATCAATCTGTCATCGCTCTCTCGCGCCGGTGCGCGGCAGCGTCGTTCTGTTTCTATCGCGCGACTCAATCTCCCGTCGAGGCGCAACCGGCTCCGCTTCGCTCTCCATTACTTCCATATCATTTCGCACCCCCGGAATCTCCCGAGGTGGCGGCGCAGGAGCGGCCCGGGCCATATGGCTGGTTGCTCTCCTGGAGGACACAGAAAGACACAGAGGGACAGCCAATGGGATGGCTGTTACTTTCATGCCACTTTCGCCTTTCCGGCCGGCATCACCGGTATATCTCCCTGTTCATCTTTCGGTTATTAAATTACATCCCCATAAATAATGCTCTGCCTCCCCCGACGAGCTTATTTACCATTCCACGCAGCACCGCGGGAGGACTCTTCTCCTCCAGGAAGCCGTCAAATCGTCGCATTTGTCATCTCAACTTGAATTCATTTACCGAAGGAATTGGTTCGCTATTTCGCATTCTTGGCGGACGCTAATTTCTCGATAAATATCACATTGGCGTTCGGGGACATTTTATTTCAACAATATGAAAAAATGCTTGATGACACTGCAATCCAAGACCGTCATTTTATCTAAAACGAATGTTGCACAGAGCAAAATATTCAATGCCACCTTATTTTTCGATTACTTGCCTCAAAAAATATAATAGAATGATTTTGAATACCGATCGAGACTGTTTCAGAGATAAGTTAAAAATCAAAGATTTTTCTCTCTTGGAAGGGATAGGATGTCGGTGTTTAAATGAATAGCGACACACACATGGCCGTAGGGAGAACAATATGGTGCACCATGGTCGTGGACTTCGTTAAAGCAGCCATATTTGCGGTGCGCGGGAGCGAAAGGGAAGGAGGCCCTCCTACATTATCCGGCACAGCAGCACCCTCGGGGGTGGGCGGAGGATCCGGGGGATGGTGCCTCCACGTTGGAAACGCCGGCAGTGGCGGCGGCGCGTATCCATAACCGTCCTTTGTCTGGATAACGCAATTATTACCGCGTTTCATCATACCCTCCGGCCGAAATTAGCCCCAAATGAAGTTACAATTACGGGTTCTCCGTATCCCCTGCCAGCGAATGGAGGGAACCGCTATGAGACTTTGAGGTTGTACCTCGATGAGAATGGCGACAATGACGACGACAATGATAAGGATGACGACATCGACGACGGCAAGGACGACAACGAGGAGGACGTCGACGAGGAGGACGACGGTGGTAGCAACGGCGTCGACGGCGGTGACGGCGATGCACGAAATTCAGGTTGCCGTGGAAACGTCAGAGGACAGACGGAACAGCAATGAAACCGGATGGTCGCCTACTCTGCCAGCCCATAATGCTTCGTCCCTTTTGTTCCTGGTCGAGAGCTGGAATAGCGAAGTTGCTCGAGAGCATTGTACCGCCGAAACTGCTCGACCGGACAGAAGCCAAGGCTTCGGGAACATCCCGTCGATCACATTGGATCTACATAATTCGCAATAGTGCGAATTTCACGATTCAACTTCATAACGGAAAAATGCGATTGCCATTTAGCGGGCGATGACTTGGGAAAACGGGCGTTTAATATCCACTCGGTCATTGAATTGACTGGTAAGTTAATGAACCGTCGAAACTCCGCTATTAATTGCTCATCACCGATGAGTAATAATCACAGGGAAGTTCAATCACGTATTATCGTGCCATAATCGATCTAGTGAACGATCGTAAAACGAAATTGCAGTGTCACTTCCCACGACCTATGCCACGATCTCGCATTACTCGCGTGTGTGATTAATATATGATACGTAGAGATTGATAATTATTTATCTTGCTTAACTTTATCTTATACAGATACGTCAATTACGTCATCGTGTTTAGGATTAAACAGCGCGATGCTGGAAAACGAGGGACAGCTTCGAATATATGAATAACATTCCTGATCACCGCGCGCATAATAGTGAATACAGACTATCCTCTTGACTTCCCATGGCCGTCTCGAGGGGGGAACCAAGTGTCGGTACAGGAACGATATATTATAAATCGCGTGTTACATTGTGCTTAGAGGATCGGTGACTGTTGACTCGCCAGTATCATTGTTGGGAGCGTAGCTTTTGTCGTCGGGATGCACGGCATCGCAAACAAACACACAAACATACATTTTCCGTACGTATACGCGCGCATGCACGGATACACGCAAATTATTATGTCGTTGAACGCCGGCACAGCCGCAGTTAATATAGTTGTGTACACGGAACCGGCAGCTGCCGTTTGACAATGCGCACCCTGCGCGTCCCCAGATATAATAATATACTCATCCTGAACGCGCGAGCAAGGGAGGGACACTTCATCAAAATGAGACGCGCCACCGAAGAGTAGCACGAAATGGCGCACTACGGTATACCGTTTCAATCCATACTTGACGTTTTAAAAGTGGAATCATTATAAACTACATAATATATGATATATGTGTAATAGAATAAGAGAATAAAAACGAAGGATAAATATTATAAATCTATCGTTTGAAGATGCAACATTGTCTCGCGTAACTTCCAAAGTTGCCTAAATCCTTATTCCTAAATATGTCATTCGTAATGAAAAAGAATTAATTCGAAAGAGATTAAGCTAAATTGAAAAGTATTTTTAAGAAAAAGCAATGTATTTCGAAGATATAATCTCGTACAGTACAAACGAATAGAAGCGCGAACTCCGACATCGCGGGAGTTGCTTTTGTTTAAGAATCACACCTTGCTGCATTGCATGGAAGCGCCAGGTAGCTCCCGTTCAGAGTACATTATAGCCTCCTCTCTCCCTCTCTCTCTCTCTCTCTCTCTTCCTCTCAAGAGTGAGGGAGAAGTGACGGAATATCAGGATACACCTTTTCCAGCCATTGTGCGGCTCTGAAGGGCGTACAATAGCCGTGGAGCGAACCCCGTATTGTGTCTACAGTTCGGCGGAACAGTTCTGCGACTCTGGCTGCTGCTTCTGGCTCCATCTTACTCCCTCTCGCTGCTCTCGGGTGCTCACCACCCCCCGATCCTTCTCTCGACTTCGAGTTAACGAGAGAGAGGAGTTCCGTTCTGGTACTATTCGTGAGCCATGGACGGAGCATCTGCCCCGGGACCGCTAAATCCTCCGAAAGCCCCTTGAAATCTCCCGCAATCCGCCGTGGCATATAATGGGTCGTAATAACTTAAGCTCCACATTAACACCGCAAGAACGCAAGGCACCTTAATACGCATTTAACATCATCCTATCATCGAATCATTTTGCCAACAGAATTATTCTGTCATCAAACGCGCCGGGACAAATTGAATATCGTTTTATTATCCGGACATCGGGAGCACGAACAATGGTAGCGATGCAAATTAGACTTCATGAAAAATTAAAACAACGATGGAAATTTCGGGTCAAGCTTCTAAATTCGTATTTTCTACGTCGGCGCGGAACCACGGTAAACGACATGTAAAAACAGATACTTTGGTGAAATGTAGCAACATCTGCTCGTAAGAATAGCGTGCCATAACTGTTATCTGAGTTCTGCGAGTTTAACGTGAGTAGATTTCTTCATAAAATTTGAATTAAAGATGTGAAAAAAGAATTTAGTATTATGTATTTTACATTAAATATATACAAAAAATAAAAGTTTTTTAAATTGTTATAAAATTTATAAAATAAATTTTAGCTTTATACCATTTCATATAATCGATACAATCGATACGCGAAGATTTAAGTCGATGAGAAATGAACCGTGTTCTGTCTCCCCCTCCCCCTCTCTCTCTTTCTCTTGTTGTGTGAGTAAAACATTCTTTCCTTCGTGGTCAATACAAGATCCACCAGCACTTTGAGCGATCAATAACAGCCGACGCCTAACGAGCGGCACGATAATTGACAATTACAGATCGTTTGCGCTCGCATCGCAATCCGGAAATCCCTCGCGATATTCACTAGCGTGTATACGTATCCGCTAACGAGCGATTTGAGCTCATTGACAACCATCGATCGCCTCTTTTCGCCCACGCTATGATCAAGATCCACGCCCGTTGGCAATCCAGAATACTTCTCCTTCGTCGTTAGATCATTGATCTTTAGTAACATCAGAAGAAACCTATCCTCGTAACGTAACTAGCTGAATAATGTCTCGAAAGGATTAAGCTACGGCGACCGCGCGGACGGCCGTGCTCGAGATCCGAAGAAATTAATCTCGATCCGTGAGAGGTGAATTTAAATCCGCCCAGTCACCAACCCCCGACACAGAAGGAAACGTCGGAGGTTGGAGAACGCGCCGCCACGATGGTGGTGGTAGCGGCAACGGTGGCGGGAGAACCTAGGCGGCCCCAGCGCCGGCGAAATGTGATAAAGTTGGCGTAGAGGTAATTTGAGTATAAAGTTTTATTCGCAATAATTTAGCCGCGCGGCCGCGAGTACGGGACGATCGGGGGCAGGATCGGGTAAGTAGGGAGAAGGGTGCTCTCTCCATCCTAGAGGAAAGCGTGCGGGAGTGCGGGTCATATATTTGATGGGATACTTGGCATAAAGTCGTGCATAAAAGTAATGCCGACATTAAAGTTTGTGGTTCCAGAGCTGTGGCACGAACCCGAACTCATCTCCTGCTTTCTCGGAACGTCGCTCGTGGTAGCTGCCTACGATTTTCCTAGCCGTGACGGAATCGCGGGGGCGGTGGGGCGCAAACTTCTATCATCGGAGGCGGCCTATGTAATGATACTCGTACACGTTCGGACGCGTCTATTATATTCCTATAGTTACTATCGGTTTGTTAAAAATAAATTCCGGCCAATAAAGAGACGTTCAATGTCGTTGTCGACTACGCATTCGAGACGTTAAGTCGCCAGGCACGCTCGAATAACTTGGATGATTTACACTATCTCTATATTGCTTCGTTATTCGAAAAATACATACGCATTTTTTATCACTTACAAAAACGCGGAATAAATAGTGAACACTAACGTTGCATATTGAAGCGGAACTATAACTTTTCTTTTTGTGTAATTTTTCATTGTGTTTTCTTTTTAGCGTTTTAAGCAATATAATTCCAGAATAATAAGTAAACAATTCGTTCCATCCTTCTTGTTCTTAAATTTTTAAGTACACGCAGTCCTGATTGTAAGATTTAAGCGATATGCGGCTGCGACATCCACATACTTAAAACGAACGGCAAGGAAGCTTGACTTTGGAGTGGGAGATGGCACTTCAGGGTAGGTAGCGGAGCAGTTTAGTTCAGGAGTGGCCGTTGGGGAACGATCTGACGGCGCCAGGGGAGGCATAGCTTCTTCCCACGTGGCATCCCTGACACGCTCTACCCTCATAATTCTACCAAGCCTTCCTCCGAGGCGCCACCTCCGGTTTCTCTTAAGCATCGTAACCGTGAGAGCGAAGGAGAACGTCGTTTCGTATCATTCACGGGAAATCCCTTTTCTCGTGCCTATCGTATCAAGAATCGAGGGACTTTCTTCTCCCTACTCTCGAACGCGAACGAAAGCCGTCACATGATTTTCCGGCAACAGACTTACACAATTCCCAATGGCGAACTCGCAAATTCGTGCCGAAATGCGAGCGAGCTGACTAACTTTACGATGCACAACTATTAAACGCGATTTCAGCTAAGATTCAGCAGCGGAAACAACTGTAATGGATGTTCTCGATTGTTAAAAAAACATGGACTTCAATGATTAGTACGCGACGTTATAAAAAGCCAATCGTGATTATTTATATATTGTAATACGCACTAAATGACATTTTCTTTCTTGTAACGTTAGTGGTACTGTTCGCAATTTATCAGCTTTAAGCATGAAAGCTTAATTATATAGATGGAAAGCAAGTTGTAAAATCTGTGTTGGAAACCGTCGAGCTCGCATCGTTTCGCGCCGCAGATCGCAACAAGAATCGCCACGGGGAAAAGCACAGAAGAAAAGGTGCACTCAATGATTAGATGAAGGACCGGAAAGGTAGGGGAAAGAGAGGGTAAGAGAGAAAGAGACAAAGAAAAGGGAAAGAGGAGAACAAGAACGGAGAATCGAGCACGAAGGGAGAAACATTGTACCGTCAGGAAAATGTTGGGGTTACATCGTACGAACTTCGTTCTCATCCATTCGTTTCTCTATTTTCTTCTGTCCATACAAGTCTCTCTCTCGCTCTCTCTCTCTCTTTATTTTCTCCTTCTATATCTCAGATAACTCTTATTGTTAGTGGTACTCCTTATCATCAATACAATCCTATTCTTTCAAAAATGATAATTTCTTGAAAGATCAATGTTCCGCATTATGAACAAAATCTTCACAATCACTCTCATCTCAGAAAAATCTCAAAAATGCATTTTCTTAACTCGCGGTCTACGTGTAAGTATTTCGAACATAACATCATGATCGCGAAAATAATAACGCAACATCGCGATTTACTTGCGCAAAATCGCGCAACTACTCGATTAGTCTTTGGCGAATTGCCCCATCCCTTGCCAGTGGCATATAGAAAATTACCAAGCCGCTGCTGATATTTAGCAATGCATCGATAACGAGCGTGCTCGCAAAGGATTACGTTAATTAGAGTGCCGAAGCCCGGGCGTGCAATGAATTTTAACGCGAAAGCTCTCGCTCATTCGGCCACATTCGCCGAACGAAGCGCACCGTGTCGCAACGGTTCGCACCATCTGTATTACGATATAATCTGCACCTGTTATAGCAAAAGGACTACCTCTCCTCGGACGCCGCGCGCCGTTGCATTTATTAGATCGTCGATTACGTTCATTATGCCGCGCGAGTGAAGTCGTTACGTGCTGTTTCGCGGAAGCCACGCGTCTGATTTTCATCATTCACGAAATACCTCTCGCGTTTCACTGTGGAAAAAATAACGCATCGTTGATTATATAGCGAGCAAACACGGCAACGTTTTTATCATGGTATGCCATAATATTCTCCGGTAAAAATATTTTTCTTCTACTTCTAAATATTTTCTTAAATATTATTTATTATTTTATTTGTGTTCAATAGACATTTTCGAAATTTCAGTAAAAATTCGAAAATCGCATTTAATTAATAGTTAACATGTATAAGGGAGTGCTCCGATATAAAGCAATGACGAGAGTAATATCAGATTAATTAGCTTATCATTATCGAAAAACATGATAGCGATTAGCTATATTGCAGGTGTGAAATTTCCATGTGTAGAGAGCGACGTGCGATAACTCGTTGGTTTAGGATCGCTGGTACCCCGGCCACCCTAGAGTCTAACCTTGATAAGGATCGCTGCTAATTGTTGCGAATTGGTGAAGGTGGCGAACGAACGAGGGAGGTTGGGCAACAGGTGTCATCTGATTGATCGCCGTTGCTCGCACCCCCACGATTACCTAGCCCACAAACACATCCACGGCAGAAACGAAGGACTTAATGTCGATCCATTACGTACTGGCCCATCCCGGCGAGGAATCGTTGACCTGACGCGCTCCAAAGTGCATTACGAGGTGAAAAAGGATGACCATTGAAAAAGAGTGGAATATCCGCTACGTTTTACGACCAAACGTAATATGTGTAGCACACGTTGCGTACTATCCCTGCGAATTACTCCACGAAAAAGTTTACATTTTCAGTAATCTTTTTAGTATTCTCGTTAATAGAAGGAAGCGAGCTGATTGTATCACGGTCATTGCTGAGAAATCCAAAGTGCAAATCTATTGAAAATTTAAACGCCACTACCGACAATTTATTCAAGAAATACTACAATTCCAAGTTCATATTCCATGTATTTATCTGCCGCATAAAAATCTCCGAGTTGCGAGCCTCTTGGAAAACAGTCTCACCGATTCGTCCTCACCGGGCTGCGCGGCGTTCCGGCGAGGACGTTGCCGGCCTGTGCATCCTACGGGAGCAAAAAGTCGACCCGTGGAGGCGTTAAATCATCCAAGGCCGAAAGGGCGTACCGGGCGCGACCGGTCATTGGCGCCGTAAAACGCGCAACTTGGTTCGCGCGAGACATTTCGCACTTTTGCGGCGAGTCGCATGCGCGAGATTAACAGTGCTCCGCCGTGAATATTCGACGGGATAATTGATACCGACGTCGGCAGAGTTGCTGACCATTGAAACCGCACGCGCAATATATCACGGATAATAAGCAGCCAGTGTATACGCCCCGCGTACTCGACGGAAGTGGAGGAAAGGGAGAGTCGAGATGGTCACTTCGTTACATTTGCGGCGGCGACTCTCCCTCGATACGATTATGATACGATTATGATACAATGCGGCCAAGTTTCGCAAAGTCACGTCGCTGGTCGCTATCCGAAGGTAACGGCCGACGGCCCCGACGCGACGTCAGGCAACAATAATGAAACGATTCGCGTCTCCTCGTATGCGTGTGCAACGACGAGCATATTCGTATAAGTGTGTACGCTCGCGGTAGGTAGGTCTAGGTTATACATTGGAGTCGAGAAGAATGATCGTACGCGAAGTGACCCGCGTAATCGTAATTAATCATCGTGTAACCCGTGACTCGCGGATCGGCATCGTATAGGGCGGTTATCGGTGGTAAAGTCAAGCGGACATAGCCTCGCGCTCTAAGCGGCGATGTCGGGATTTATGATCGGCTGTGATGGAATTGGAATGAACAATCGTTACTTTCGTCGTGGCAGCTCGTTGCTCGTTCTGCTCTTCCGCATCGAGCGTAACAGGCACTTGTCAAAGAAGCGAAGAGAGATCACTTTTTGGAAGAAATATTTCTGCAGGTACCTTTGCTAAATTGAAAAATAAGATGTAACATACGCGTTTGATTTATCGCGTTACATCCCCTCAAATTTTTACTTATTTCACAATCCACGCAATCCAAATTAGTGATCGTGTAATTCGCGACCGATA
This sequence comes from Temnothorax longispinosus, assembly GCF_030848805.1. Taxonomy (NCBI): domain Eukaryota; kingdom Metazoa; phylum Arthropoda; class Insecta; order Hymenoptera; family Formicidae; genus Temnothorax; species Temnothorax longispinosus. Next base: position 921,921 of record NC_092358.1, on the reverse strand, counting down.
GTTCAATATCTTGATCTCCGTTTATCACCGCGGCGCTCAAAAGTCAAACCGCCGCGCTCAACAGGAAGATCTTGTCTCATAACAATGCCAAGCTTCATCATCAATCTCGAACGCGAATCGCTCCGCGCCCGATGGACTTTGAATTAACAATCGGTACTTTGTGCCACTCCATTGTTACATTATGAAGTCACTGTATATTAATAGATACGCAGCGCGCGTAGCGTAGATGCGTCTACGCTTCGACTTTGCCGAAAGCGTTTTCAATGAGATTCAGATCAGCTAACGCTGTCGCGATTTATTACCAGCCGGCGTCATTTATTCGGATTTTTAATTCGAGAAAGAGAAAAAGCGAAAGAGAAGACGACGTCTCTTGGTGAAATGGCGGTTTCGCTATACGATGCCTGACCTATTGTTCGCAGGATCGTGAGGAACAAGGCGGCGGAGAAGGCGAAGCACGCGCATCAGCAACAGCAGGCGCAGCAGCAGCAAGGTCAACAGCAAGGTCAGCCGGGATCGGGCGGTTCCGTGTCGGTGATAGCACATGCACCTGCGACGGTGGCAGGTCATCCCGCTGCCACCGCTCCCAACGCCTACAGCATCAGTGGCATCCTGGGCATCCCGGCGCATCATCAGGATCCCAATGGCAACAGCATCAAGAGAAAACGCAGCGTTGACGGTGAGTCACTCTCCTCGTTCGTGTCGCTGACCTTGCTTCTTCGTTCGCATCTTCTCGAACCTACTACGCTCTGTCATCGTGTAACATTATTCAATACTGAATCCAATGCTTATTATCGGCCACGAGATCGCTTTAGTTGAGATATCGAATTGCAACTGAACTTGCAGAACTCTCGAAGCGAAACAGCATGATGCGAAAGCATGCGTCATGAAGAGGAAGAAGTGTTATTAATATCGCAGATATGTAAATTAAATAATAGCGAATTTTCAGATAACAATACTTGAGATTGAGTAATGTTCGTATAAATATGGATCGTATAAGGCAGTAATTTGTCACTTGTAAAAATTAGGGATGCGATATAATTTAAATATGATGTCATTTATATTGTCGTTATGTCCCGAAGATACACTAAGTCGATTTAGCTCGCGAAGAGCACAGATAATGGGAAAGTTAACAATTTCGCAAAGACGTTAGTGCTACGGCATTGCGAGCACCGTCAGTGCTCATTTGTATGTCCTTATAGTCTCATTTTTGAAAATTCAAATTTTCACCTTATTCAGTCACACTAAGACTCGTGAATTATATTTCATTCATTTGCATTGCCCACTCAAATGGACATGTAAAGACAGAGATTAGGTATAGTTTAATTAATGAATCTTGTTATAAGTGACTCTTTTACTCACTTATAATGACATCACGTATAAATAATTTTTTATAAATAACATTGAGCGATGATTGGAATAAAAACGATAATTAAAAAATAGAATATGCGACGATATTGTTTGCACATGGATACCCGATGTAGAAATTTGTCTATTGGGACATATGTTTTGAGCTCACGCATTTTCTAGTCGTACGCGCTCGTTTGCGAATGATCGAGTCACTTGGAGCACTTATTGCCCCGAGCGAACCAAGATTAGCCACACACACAGCAAGGTTATCAGTCAAACGTCACCGAGCACGTGTTGCGATTCATTCTGCTGTCATTGCGTGAATAACGCAGACCGAAATATTCATGACACGTGCCGCATACACGTGACCGACGACGGCGCTTTGGCTTCGCAAGCGGTTTTCTGTGCCGATCGCGTTGCAAGAGTCTCTCGCGGAGTAATTTGCCATTTATTTTGCGAGCTGTGAAATAATTTCGCGTCCTCCAAGATGTTAGCGCGAAAAAATTCTCTAATCCATCTGCCCGTGTCATCGGGAACTAAATTAATTCGATTATGATGATTCCGCGAAACAGGCGTTTTTTTTTTCTATTCTGTGGTATATACACGAGCAAGCCACAGCGTTACGCGATACAATACAGCGGGGAAAACCGCGCGCGTGAGCTCGATCAAAATTCCGCGAGCGCGCGTTTCGCGGCGAGATATATCGATTCGTACGCGGGAACGCGCGGCGCGCAGTGTGCCGATAGGTACATGGGTAATTCAATATAATCGGATTATGAGAGCGGCGATACGCGGCCGCAAAAGTGGTCGCGTCCGCGGTGAGAGCACTCAATGTTTTGCGAGCGTGCGCTCGCGCCGAGAGGGTAGGTATACGTATTAGATTATAAACTTCACAGAGAGACAGAGACCACAGACGGCTTCCTCTCTATCTCGGCCCCGGCGACACATTAGCTTCCCTATCCTCCAGGGAGATCATCAGCGTGTATCAACGTACGTACGTATGTATGTACGCGTACCTCCTAACCGCCTGGAATTTCAACGACCGAGCACGGTGATCGTTCCGAGAGCATTCCTCCGGCTTCGGTGCCGTGCCGTCAAAACGTAAAAATCGACCGATCGTCGCGTTAACCTAGCCGCAAGTACTCTAATTTAATGAAATGCTCTGACCAGAGAGACTCACGGGAAAAACTATGTTACGGAGCGCGATCGATTCTGTTTTAACTTTCCAGCGGTGGAAACGCTGTTATTTTGCAGCGGCTAGATCGGATTTGACTCGAATCTTACCTCTTGCCATGCTTCAGTTAATTTTAACAATATAAACGCTATATGTTAAAGGTCAAAGGTACGCGTCGAAGGAATCTTTATAAAGTATCGAGTTTGCCGAACGAATGCCGATGTTCCCACAATTTGAGACTCGTCGATCGAGAAAAATCGAAGCGGTCCCAGCGCGCCATTATTTATGTCTTATGTCTTCGACGAACGAGCCAAGACATACCCAAAGATCCCGGAGCTTATTACGAATTTACGAACAACCTCTCGAGGGAAGCATTGCAATCTATCGGGGCTGTTTGTTGTCGCGTTACATCTGCGCGCTTCTGACCCCATGCAGAATCCCAGAACCCGGCGTGTCCCACCCTATATATCCCCTGGACGTATAGGGGATACACCGCGAGGCCAGATTCGCCCCAAAGTCCATTATTACCCGTGTATTGTATTGCTTAACATTGACTCAATTGCTTTCGAATAACGCGAGCGAGAGAACGTTCGCCCGTTCGCCCGCTCGCTCGTGCAAGCGCGTGCTTTGCCCTCTTGAGCATCAATCGAGTTATTCGATTTACTGCTCTTTTTCGGGGGACGCGCTGACCTTCCTTCCGCGCGACATAATTCATTCGTTGTCAAATCAGTCGAAGACCAGCTACGATTTCGACTTCTCAAAGTCTACAAATTTTATTTCATATAAAAGTACGCTTCGTTGAATGAAACTTGATTAACTTTTCGATATTATATAATATACATCTAAAAAAAGAAAAAAGAGGAAGACACACTTTAATATTATTATTATTCTATATAAATTCTATATACGCGAGATAATTACATGTTCTTTTTTTTATAAATTTACTGAAAAAGAACACGCTCGATGATGCGCGTCCGCTTGTAAAAACAAGAACAATATTAATCCCTAATGTAATAAAACCTGTTATTGGCCCATGGTAGCGATTGTCGTTTTACTAACTTATCACTCGAAATCCGATTCACGTGCAATCCCAATTACAAAGTGGAACTGCGATGTCCCCAGGAAACGCCCTAAACTCCAGTAAAACCGTATCGTAACGCGGTACGCGTCTGTATGCCGCGGCACAGCGCGGCCGCGATTAACTCGGCCGATCAAATCGTAAAATTCGAGCGGGACCGGGAGCGGGAGCGGGAAGAGAGCGCACGGGGCATCGCCGCCGCCGCCGCCGCCGGTGTTTGAAACGAGGGTTTTATAGCGGTCCAGGAACAAACCCTGCCGTTCGAATGGTCGGGATCGTCGCTCTCGGCCGGCCGGACAATCACAACTTGACAGGGAGATTTAACGAGCCCTATGCTAGGCGCACTCCGCTCGTCCCACCCTCGGATGGTCATTTAATTATTCGAGATACCCCAGAACGTTGGACTATCTCCATACCCCCACCAGCGACATTGCGTCCGTCCTGTCGTCCCTCTTGCCCCCCTTTTCGCCGTCCATCCCTATACCTCTCACCGGTCGGTTCCGTTCACGACCTCATCCCCGGCAAGGGTTCGCGATGCCCACACCCTCGGTACCGGAATAACGACACTCGTCCCACGTGCCTGTTCCTATATTAAACCGCTGGGACGGCCGGGAGATAATAAAGACATATAATAGAATCGAAATTGTTTCTCTATCTATCAATGCCATACGCCGTCTACGCGCGCGAGCCATGCCGCGCCGCCGCCGCCGCCGCCGCGCGTCCAGCCCTCGACAGATTCAATTTAGTTTTGGCCGGCCACGTTTAATTTGTGTCTTGATTCGTTGGTAATACGAGAGACCAGCCGCGTATATGGCCTGGTCGCCTGGTCCGCGTGTAGGTGGATGACTATACATGCGATCGCGCCGGTTGATGTGCCGTCGGTCCGTCGCCGATCCATTTTCTCTCGCGTTTCGAAATTATCAAATTCGAGATATACACCGACGGAAATAACATTCATCGAACGTTCTGCACGTTGCTCTAATATTGGAATCGCTATTAACGATTAGTATTGAATGACAATACATATCCTCGTAATATGTTGCTACAAATTAAAAAAGAATTCTGTCTCTAACAGTTGTTGAAACTTTTACAGATGATAATCGCGAGCTGAATGACCACGCCGAGAATGATTTGAAAAGGCAAAGGAACAACTACAACGGCGATCAACTGTATTCAAATGTAAGTATCGAAGAAACTTGTTAATCGCGCAACAAATTGTCTACAATGTCTATATTACCGCATGAGTAATTGAGATCAGATCAAGTTGAAATCTCAGGCAAGTGAGTCAGGCCCGGTAGCATATCTCCATTAAAATGCCCTAATCAATCAAAAGCAAGCTAAGTTCCATAGAATTTCCGCGTAACTCTCAGCCAGCCCTTGCAGTAATCGGGGGACCGAGTCGGGCCGAGCTACAACATTCAAGTCAATCTTGGCGCTTGTTCTCGGATGTCCCTCCAACTCGCGAACTTCGACTTCAGGTTTCGCCGGTTTGTGTTGCAGCTGTGGTCGAGTAAATGGAGCATCAAGGACGAGCACAAGCTCTTGAGCGAGCTTGGTGGCGGTGGAGGCGGCGGTACGACCGGTGGTACAAACGGCGGTGGAAACGGCGGCGGTGGAAATGGCGGCAATGGCAGTGGCGGTACTGGCAGCGGCAGCGGCGGAGGCGGCGGTTATTACGAACACAGCGGATTCCCCGGGAACGCTATTGCCACCTCCGCCGAGCTGTACGACTCCCTGGGCACCATCAGCACGATGACGCAGGCGCAAACGCCTCATCTTTACACCCCGCCCATAGGGGGCACCATAGGTGAGCGTGCTTGTTCCCTCTCTTTTCACCCTCCGGCACCCTCCGGCACTTTCCGACACCCCCTCATCCCCGTCAAGCGTGGTCCCTCTGTCTCTTTCTCTGCCGTTCCTCCCCTCGCACGGAAATCCCAGATAGTGTGTACACCACAACCTCTTGTACGTAACGCCGTGTCCCGTACCACCACCTTCTCGTTTCCTATCCTTCTACTCTCTCATCGCGCCCAAGACCTCTCTTTCTCTCTCTTTTCTCTCTCTCTCTCTCTCTCTCTCTTTGTCTCTTTCTACTCTCCCTTCCTCTCTCGTTTCCTCCCAGTACGCTTATTATTGCGGCTTACGTCTTGCTTTGCATACCCATATCGGCTAAATACATGGCTTTAATAATGCATGAGCTGTACCGAGCAGCAGCAGAAGAGGTGGCGGAAGGCTCCACACGGTGGTTCGGCGTTTTCAGCTTTGGGGAATACCGCTCTCACTTCTCTCATCAGCCGACTTTCTTCCTTCTCTTTCTCCTCTCTCTTGGTCTATACTTGTGTCTCTCTTCTTATCTATTATCTAAGTGGGATCGCCGAAATCTCTTGTTCGCGGATCTTTTTACCTATGTCCTTTCCATATTACATTTACACACACACATATACACACATATACTCACCCTCTCACGCTCTCTTTCTTTCATTCTTCCACTTTTCATCTCGCTCTCTACTTTTCTTACGCCGTTTAAAAGCGGTCGATCAGCGGCGGAACGTATACAGACGGTACAAAGTATTGAGAAGTATATAACCGCGCCGAACGTGGTGCACAACACATGAACGGAACTTTCTCCGATGGCACGTGTTGCGAGCAACTCGGTCACGCCGCGTCGCGCCGCGAATTCTCCCGATCGGTGCTTTTCGGAATGGACGAAGCGAGGCGTGTAACGGTGGCTTCATCTCATGAAATTCAATCGAGGATCTTCGCCCCGGATCGAAGTATTTTTGAAGAACAACATAAACGGTCAAAGTCGCAATCGCAGCTTGCTGCACCGTCGTTAATATATAGCAGTATCGCGAGTAAAGTGCTTGGTCAAGGGTGTACGCGGAAGTACTTGAACTTGTATAGTTTATACTATTGAGTAGTATAGTTTATTTATCTATAGACGCGAAGAAATTAGCTGCGCTACAAATGTTCTCGCTATCTCTCACAACGATTTTTATAAGTAACGCACTCTTGAGTTGAAATTATAGGGGCATTCTCCGCGACAAAATAATCTTTTAACGTTCCGCCTTGATTGGCCGTCGACGATACGAGAACCGCAATAACGGAAAAATGGGGATCCCTTAATAGCAGGTGGTACTTTGACGCCGCTCGCGCCACTGACGATGCAAGAACTAAAATTGAGCCAAACATTGGATGGGGCTAACATGTCTCCTTACCACACCACCGGTGAGTTCGCCACCTCTTTAGTTTTCTTACGGTTGTGCCGAATCATGTACACCTGTTTCGCTGAGCATAAGGTTTTATTAAGCCTCTCTCAGATATGCGCGTGTCCAACTAATATGTCCACATCTCAAGTGTGTACTACCACATCGAGTGTTTATGGTGTTAACTTACTGCGAGATTAAGCGCGGCATCTCCTGTGTTCTCCAGAAAAATCCTTTATTATACCCACGATAATGATTTGTATTTTATGTCTAACGAATCAAAAAATATATACGAGGCATACATCGCAAAGAAATAACAATCTTTTTCTTTCTTATTTTTTTCTCTTTCCATTGTATTATACGTTGAAATCAGACGGTAATAGCACACTCTTAATTTTGGCCTGTATAAAATTTTCTGTTCTAAAATGTACAAAATTTTCTTTCAGACTAAGATTGTATGAAATTTTTGTTAATTTTTTTAAATGCCATTTATACATTGAACGGAATCATAAAAAAAATAAAAGAAATAAAAGAATGTTTAAACAGAAACCGGTTGTATTTGTGAGAGATATAATTCTAAAAAGTAATTAATAAGATCCCTCAAATCCCGACTTTTTTCCCGGTCCCCACCAAAACAGTTTAATTAAGCTTTAGACGTAAGGCGCTGATCGTTAGCTAGTGCTTGATTCGAATGTCGTGTTGTGTTGTGCATGGCCATAGCAGAGAGCAGTACCGTCGCAGTATCGTATGTCGGGGTGGGGGCCGGTGGGGGCGAGCAAAGTCCCCCGATTTCGTTGCAGAACGAGACAAACGCCACCCCCGCGGCCCCCAACACCCCCGGAGGGGATCCCGGACTGACGGTCTTGCAGCCGCCAGTTTCTCAGCCCCAAGTAGCCTCTGCGATACCGCCGTACTCGACGATGCTCCCAAGTTTCGGACACTACGCCACCGGTGAGTACAACCAAAAACCGCTTGCTTAACCATTCGTCAAGGACAAGCGCGCTCATATACCCTCCGGGGGTTGAAGGGTTGAACCGAGCCTGGCCCTGGTACATTCGGAGGGTAAGTCAGAGCTCTGTCTGAGGAGCGCTGATTTACCAGTTCGGGGTGATGAGCAACGGCAATTTTGTCAGAAGGGTAGTTTTATCCATTGGAAACAGAGTCGCGTACCAATGGAGAATAGAATACCATGATGATGTTAATTGATATGTAATTGGAATGTCTTTTTTTATCTTATGTATTACTCGCAAAATTAAATATATATACAAGAATTAAACATATTTTTGTTTTTTTTTAAATAATTGCTGCAGTTATACCGTTTAGCATCAATTACAGCAATAACCACTATTTCGGTTGAACTATGTTTCCATCGTGCAAAGTCAAACTGCGCGCGAGAATCTAATTTATTTTTTAGCGCATTTTCGCGCGAGTTTACCTGGAAGACCAATTTCGAGAATCAATTAAGACATTAACATAATGTGCTAATTTTAGAAACGTCGACATTGTCAGCCCGCACTAATCAGCTTATCGTCGACTTTTGTTCAGGTGGTGGCGACTACGCGTATAGCGCTGCATATTCCCAGTATTCAAGTGCACCGTACAGTGGCTATGGTTATGGAGCAGCGACAAGCGGGTTGCTCAGTAAGTAAACAGTGAGTATGAGTACCGATTAGATTAGGATCATCGAAATACGAAAACACTAGCAAGGTAGACCGATATTTCGGTAACGCCATTGATAACGTTGCTAAGCCGGCCGGCCATTACACAACCGTTCGCGAAATCAACGTTTATTACTTGATCTATAAATCTAAGTAATAAACGCGCGAAAGCCAACCGTATTCTCTATCCTGCAGGAATTACACGAATGCGATACACAAAGATATGACCTAGCAAAAATCTTATTCCCGGTTACGCTCATGTAACCGCGCACGCGGACACAATTCCTCGCGGTCTAAATAGAATTTCCTAGCCTCGTTCCTCGTTAACGCGAGTTGCAACTCGATTCATATCAGATAACACCGAACTAGTTCCCCATAAGGAGCTACGTCGCGTTCTCCATCCGGTTCTAATACAATCCCGATTCGATGCCTATCCCTCATAACGTACAAGATTGGCGGCATTAAACCGAGATCGCGATACCTCGAGGTGCAAGTACACTAGAAGAGAGCGCGCATCGCGCGTGCAGAAATGAATAGAATAATAAACCGCTTTTTTTCCTATCGGACACGCGATACGCTAACCCGTACCTCGTAACACGTAATGCAGATCCGTTCGCGATATCGCAACGCTCTCGCTCACTTCCCCGCGCACACTCAGCTTATTTCTCCTCGTTCTTGATATGCCACGCGAGCGTTACGTGAATGTTATAATTAAACGCAAAAATTAGATAAGCGCATCGCGGAAAACAATTTACTCCATCTTAATTCTGCGCGATACGTACATGTACAAGTAGACATACACGTACATAAATAGAACGGGAAAAGTTGTTGCGGCGAAAACATGGCTAAATATGCAACGTTACAAATTGCGCACGAAACGTGAAACATGCGACGTAAGCAAGTATCTCATTCGCGGATACAACATTAATTGAGCCTGTAAAATTAGCAGGTATAATACACGTGACAAAAATTCGATATCGCGAATTGCCGCGCAATATTAAGCAGGGTATTGTACGCAGGTATAGAGAAACCAGCAAATTCCACGCGCGATAAACGTAATCGTTTCTCGTTGTAGACTCCACGTACTACTATTGCAACGGAGACACAACCACTCATACGTCGCAGCAGGGCGGTGGCGGTTGCACTAGCGGTGCTCCGGAAAGCAGCGCCGATGTGGCTAGTCGTTCGCCTCTGGCGGCTACCAGGGCTAGCAGCGGGGCCAGCGCAGCCTCGCCGACCGGAAGCGCCTGCACCAAGCCGGACCACACTTCCGCCACACCGACGGACCTCTATCTGGCTTGATGGTCGAACCGCACGACGGGAGAACTCTTGATCGAGCGTCTCCCAACGATCAGCGGAGAGACAACGAGTTGCGATGGACGCCATATCACCAAGAGACACCATCTCGAAATTTAGCAATGATCTCCTTTTAACCGCTTCGGGAATGCGCAATGGAAAGTTCGGAGTGCGAGGGATACCAATAAATCCACGGGGAAGATTAAATATGTCGAAGAAGAAGATTAGGATAGCTCGACGAACACTCTTCACGCCGATGAATCTGGATAAGTGGCGTTTTTGGACAAGAAACGTTAAAACGACTCTAAGATTAGTTGTGCTCGGAGTTCTGAATTCCATCGCGTTCAAAATGGATGACAGGACTTGGGAATTTGATCTGATCGATGAGCGCGCGACGTGATTTCGTGTAAAACGAGCTTGACGAGTGACGGTCACATCAGAGCATTGGCGTACAGAGTTTCCTCGTGTCGCTGCCGTTCTTTGCAATATAACGTTCCCTTTTACGTTTTATTTATTAATCGTAATCCGAAGAATCCGAAGAATCATCGGTCGATCGACTTATCAATTGCTAATGGCAGCGATGCAAGTGAATCTCGAATGCTCGAAAGCGTTAAAGACGGCGTCGCCCGCTCTCTGGAGAGCCGCGACGATAGGTAGTTTAATTTAATGATATCCTCAGTTAGTATAATTTCCACGCGGTGGTCGTGACCGCCCTCGCGAGCGCGCGCTTGCGTGGCGAATATAGTCGCTGACCATGTAAATATATATAAATTGAACATATATAAATAAGAATAAAAAATATATATATTATATATATATAATTCGTGTAAACAAAGTCAAGCGCCCCAACGGCACGTTTTTCTCTCCTGTAGGCACAACGACCCTTCACCCCCTTAAGAATATCGTAAAGTATAACACGATAAGTTTGAGATTTTTAAATCAGGAGTCGACCGTAATGATCACTACTGTTAAGGATATTATATATATTTTTTGTAGAAACCAAAGACCATATACACACGCGCGAGTAAACCCAACACATGCACGTACACACGCGTACATACGCACGCCCCGCAGCACGCAGGCACGCACCGACATACGACATTTACATCATGCGGATCGTCGAACGAACGAGCACGTCGCGCAATTGCGGCAAAAAAGCGTGACCTTTGCGCCGGTTTTGAGCGGCCTTTTCACACGGATAATTAATGCGTAATCGCGAGCGGCGTGTAGGATCGACATAAAAATTGAAAAAAATCGTAATTAGTTCAAAGGTAGCTCGTTACTAAAAGACTCAGAGAATTGATATTTTTTTATTTAAATTTATTTTTAATTTTGTCGAGGTAAGTACATGCTAACCGCGAGTCATGTCGAGATATTAATCGCCATTGTACGGAGAACGTTCTTTCTTATTCGTGATAATTAGCACAAGTCGGCGCGTGGACACTTCCTCGACAGCTCGGCGATCACGCTCGTTCTCCCGTTCCGTTCAACGCATTCGCCACGCTTCCGCTTTGGGGCGGAAGTCGTACTGGTTCCCGTTCGTCGTCGGGCGGAACGCGCCGGAGAAGATTATCACGAAGCGCAATTAGCGCCGAGCGTCGGAGATTTTTAATGAGAAATTACGTTCGCAAGCGCACGCGCGTTCTCTGATTTAATTACCGTGTTAATTATTGATGCTTCAACGGCACGCGCTACAGATTTCATGCGTCTCGAATTTACTCAGCTTGCCGGATAATGTTGTAGATTGAAAATTACTTGACAATTCTACGCAATCCGACAATTTCTAGTCACATTCAAAAGAGACGCGCTAGTAAACCAAATATTGCATATTGAAATGAAGGGAACAGTAAATTAAATAGCGAGTATAATAACGATATAAAACGTTCTTTCAACTCATTAGATGTGTCGATCCAAAGCGTGCTCGCAAAATCTAAATTATTGTTATTGATTTCCAGTCAATCGATAAAAGTTTTGAAATTTCTCTCGCGCGATGTTCCGTCCGTGTCGATCGCCTTTTATCAAATAATTAAACTGTACTATTTGTTGCGAAAATCATTTTGTCTCCACTGTCTGTGTTACGCTCTTTAGCAATTTGCAATTTAATTTGATTTATCATAAAGGTAAAATTAGCGATTGCAAATGACATCTTTAAATTGCTAATTCAAACCGCAATTATGATATTTATTGCTTAAAATTATAATGTGCCACGATAACGTGATATAACGCCGTGCAGAAAGGAAAAAACGCAGATGCTAAAAACGATCCGAAAGATTTTTTCGCACTGCAATCTTAGCGACAATTTTTCCAGCTCGGCATTGCTAAATGAAAGGCACACTTAAAAAAAAAATGTTCGAGGAATAATTTAGCGCGTGCATGCACAAGATACATGTTTGAATTTCAATTGGCCAAATATGGGCTAGGGCTAGATCATTGTGTCCGATGTTCGGTACGATTTTTTGCATACTTATACATTGTTACTTTATTGCTATTATCGTAATGACTCTGATTATTAATTATTATTCTATTTGCTATTTTCACTATTTTCATTATTTTATCATTATTATTATATTTTATTATTATTATTATATTATCATCATCATTATATTATTTAATACATTTATTTATTAATTGTAATGATGACCTATGTGTAATAAGTTTTGCCAAAGAATCCGTTGAGAGAGCAATATTGCAGTAAACGTTTTTATAGTCTCCATAGGAGGAAAAGCCGATAAAGCACAATTGTAATATGGAATTGAATATAGAAGATACAAAGAGAAAAACGACTGTGTGCGGCATTCGAGCGATGAGCGGAATTGCGAATTCGTTTGCGCGAATTATACATTTGCGAATCTGAGATTTCGACTCGAATGCCGCAGCCGCGCATTTTTAATCGAGCACACATTATCTCATTTTATTTTATTTGTTCCGTGTGATATTCTTGTTCCGTGCGCCGCTCTTGCCGAGTCTCGCTGTTGATACTTGCAAACAAAACTCTGTACATCCTTTTTAAATAAATATGAGGTTTATATATATACATATATATATGAAATTCATCTTTACACCTAATTCCCTAATTCAATTTTTCATGTAAATATTTTTAAATTTAACATTTGACTAATTTAAATTGCTGTAGAGATCAAATACCTGCCAAAATATTGTTAAAAATAATTATATATATAAAATATCTTTTTTAAAAATAATTTAATATTTCCATTTTGTAAGTTAAATCGATATTGAATAAGAGAATCTGAAGAAAATTACTATCGTCCTTCTATACCTCGTGCATTATAAAAAATAAAAGTCAAACAAAAAGTTACCACTAATATCAATTTTGTTAAATATAAAATCAGCAAATATAACAAATACATATGGTACATTTGCAAAAAAATGCTAAATAAAAGTGAATAAAGCTATTAAAAGTGAAAAATAAAGCTATCTTTCTTATTATTATAACACAATATTAAAAAAAATCTGTTTTGATTTACATCAAAATCGATACTTTGTAAAATTACAATATAAAGTTTATTAATAATTCGTGAAAGTGTATTTGGCGACATCTGTTTACAGCAATGAATACTCCTATAGAGAATATAGAAAAAAATCAATATAATTAATACAATAATAAAAAGAAAGAAATAACTAAGATTATGAGACAACAAAATGTTGCGTTACATTGCTTATGTTTTTATATGAAAAATCTTTATTTATTCTGAGCTAACTGTACGTGATGGCAACGCATCTCTAGTCGTGAACGTGCATCTCTCCTTTATCGGCATTATGTAGCCGTAGCCTAATGTATCGCATGCGTATATAATAGAACATGTAATCTGTATTATCCCCGTTCTAGATATTAGATCAATTATAGGCATGGGTAATGGGATAGTGGTAAATAGATAGAAAATATAATTATTTTCTTCTTATATAGCACCGTTATTATATTTAATACCGTATACAATCCTGAAATTCTTGTAGAAAATAGAGATATTTACGTATACATAAATAACCAGAATGATCGTTATTTTATATTTAAGTGTCCAACTGCTCCTTGCATTCGAAATTGTACAATTGTCTTAATTGAAGTACACATTACTGCTTTTATATTTACACTTTATTTATTGTAAACATAACTTTCAGCACCGCCACGTCCGAAACCTGTAATAACAGCGATCATTTCATTACGCGAACCTGCAATATTAGAAGCACTGCAAACCTAATTTGAAAACAGTATAAAGAGCAATGAGATACGCGTATAAACAGATGAAATAAGATGCATATTAATTTAATATATTAAATGCAGGACAGCGATGTTCTACGAAGGGTTTTGATAAGGGTTTGAATATGAAGCAGTTTTAGAGGAAACGAAGCGCATCGCTCGAACCGAGACGAAAATTTCCATTTACCTCCTGGACCGAACAGAGCTGAATAGCAAGGGTGATTGCAGTAGGGTTTCCCTTCGTGCTCGGCATGACCCCCGGGTGTTAAGGTCTTATTGCATTTCTCGCAGCGTAAACACGAACCGTGCCAATCTTTGCCTAAGGATGTCTTCCTCTCGGCTGCAACACAAGATGAATGTTAACGCGTCCGTCTCGGTGTAACGTAAAAGGCGGTACACCGCGGCGGAACTAGTCGCGTTTCCCATATTTAATTTTATGTTCCTACGGTAATGTGGTATTCGCATTAGAATATCATTTCCCACATGTGCCTCTGCCGGCGCAAAGGTGATCGCTGAAAGAGATAAAAATTATCGGGCACATATATGTATATTAGGTAATAAAAAAGAACGATGAAAAATTTTGTATGTGATGTAATGTTGACGGAATGATATAAAATAAAGTAAGATAACGAGACCTGAAAGATGGGCAACACAAAAAACAAATATTTTTATTTAATAAAAAAATTAATTTATCTAACAATATTACATCGGATTAACTGTCAATTATTTCCAGCGACCTAAAATCCGAAAGAATAAACTCCATGTAGATTAAATGCAATGTCGCGTCGTCTGAATTGAGAATGACGAGAACGAACTCTCCCATTAGCAATTTCGTAATTAGAAAATCCAATGTCGAAGTCCCGATGGGATCGTTGTCAGTTATTTATTAAAGGCGCGAATGCGAAACACGTACACTCCGAACGTATTTCACAAAGAATTTCATGTTGCCGACAGATTTTGAAAAAAACATTCTTAAACCCCTCATATGCGAGTCACATTATACATGTACCTCAGTTAATTCCCAGATGCATCTACGAAAATTTGCATTAGTATGTGTGTATGTGTGTTTCGCCTTCGCGCGAAAGGGACATGTTTACAATAGAACTGCTGAAAGAAAGATGCAGTGATACTAACGAGAAAGCAACGAGAGAGAATCAATTGATATTATATTTTTTAAGATACCAAAAATTTTAAAAAATTCCTTTAAATATTAAAATTCTTAAATTTTATTTATGTTTTATCCTTAAATTAATTCAGACTTATTAATTTTAAATATTTGTAAAGATAATATTTGATCACATTTGTTTTTTAAATGAGAAAATAAGCGGATAGATTCATCATTTTAAAACTGCGTTAGTCTGTTTTCAGTGTAGTTATTCAGATAAGATTAAATCGTGTATGAAATTAAATATCTTGATAAAGATAAGTCTCAGTTTATAATACGATTTGCTAAGTGTTGTTGACTCTATAGTCTATAGCGTTACGCCTGCCGTTGACATTTCATTGACTTCTAATATCTTCATTTTTATATATGGTTCGCGCGTTTTATAACCAACAATTCGACAAAAGACTCGCTAAAGCCGAAAACCGATTTCTCTTTTTCTCCGTTGCGTTGCGGCAGCATATCGCGCCATTACGGCATATCAAACCTCGCAGGAGAGACAAAAAATGAAGCAAGAACCGCAGCGGGCTGGTGGTTGCATTCAAACGCTTCACCGTGTCTAAGAAGAAGCACAAAGGGCGGTAGCGCCAGCGAGGGAAATTGGAAAATGACGAGACGAGCGCAGTGGGTGCATCGGGGAGGAAAGGATGCGTCGGTGAAAGCAAGGTGTAGTGGAGAATGAGGAATAGCAACGTATGGGAGAAGAGAGAGTGAAAAGAGAAATGAAAGAGAGAGAGAGAGAGAGAGAGAGAGAGAGAGAAAGAGAACGAGAACGCGCGCAGTGTATCGCGGTTAAGAAGGGTACGCGCATAAAGGGCCATTAGTTAATTAACTCCTAATTATCTGGCGACGGAGAAGCGAGTGCATAATCGTCAGCGGCATTCGCCGTGCTGCGCACCGCACCGGCAGTGTGCGAAAAGGTAGAGACAGTACCGTAACCACGAATCGTTGCGCCCAGGCGCCAAACAATCGGCCACCATCGTTGATTGCATAGACCCTCGGAACTTCATTCCCCGGCCCTTACGCCCCTTCATTCCTTCATTCCTTTTTTTCCTCTGTTCGTCGGCAGAGACCATCCCCTGCCTTCGCCGCGATCTCCTCACCCACGCGTGCATCATCCCGTGCGGCGCCGTGCGCTCATTTCCTTTCAAACCACCGTCCACACCATCGTATCCCTTCTCCCCTCCCTTCGAGGGCCCCAGAAAAACCGCTCGGATTTCGCATCTCGCATCTCGCATCTCTCCTCCCTTGCAGCGGGGGTTGCGGCGGAAACTGACTGACTCCTCTCTTCGTAGTTCCTCCTCCTACCTTTTCGTACTGCGACTACGAGACCTGACCATTCTTCTCTCAAAACCTGTTTCGTGTGTCTGTGTTGTTATTAGTATCCATGCGCGCGCGATATACTATGTTTCCTTTGTGTTATCCTCACGGCTGGACAGTTTATTGTTGCTGTTACAACTCGGCGCAACTCGACGTTCGTCCAATGCAGTTTTTTTCCTCATCCTGCTGTCTCTCGCGTCATGATTATTTTCTATCTTTTTTTCTCCGTTTTATTTTGCATTAACATAATAGTTTTCTATGCGATGCATTTAAATATGATGCATAAATTTTTTCTCAAGGTCATACATATATTCACAATAACTTTGAACAATTTTTTGTACATACATATATGTAGAAAAAATTATTCGGTAAAATGCAAACATACAAGTGTAATTCAATTGTTTATGTAAAGAGTTCCAATAATTTACATATTATTATTTTCGAGCATTTTATACAGAAAAAAACGATATTTATTTTATATATATATATATGTTTGTGATGCATCAAAAAACGCAATCCGTTACCAGCTTTAAAAAAAACCCAGGATGCAAAAGCTCGATTAAAAATGCACGTCTAAACACAAAATTCGCGCGTCTTTTTAGATTCGTGCTTTTATTTATTAATAGAATGAGATAAATTAAAAATATATTAATTTTTTTTGTAGCGGCAACAGTTTTGAAATCTAGAAATGCTTTGAATAAAAAAATGCATAATATTATATAGCAATTACCTATCCATATTGTTTATCTATGATTAAGCAAAGTTACTATGCGTGATGCGCACCTTAAAGTGCATAGTCGACTATAGATAACGTTATCGCAGCATTTTACCAACTACTAACTTGTGGTACAAGTTACAACGTGCGGTGTAATACCGAGGTGCATTTAAGGAGGTTTCGAGGTCGTCTCCTCGTTTTGGAAAAGTATCGTTAAATAATGGTTAGCTGATTTTCCAAGTAAAGCTGATATAAAGTCGAATCGTGGCACGCATCGATAGAAAATATTGCGTAGAAGTCACTTGTTGTGAAACGAGAGTACGATGTTACCGTAGACTTAATTTCATGTAAATACGCGGTGTCTCTCTCTCGCAAGTGCAACTCCTGTTACACAACTACGGGTTGAGTTTATTCTATAGAAACTGACTGGATTACTCATTCACTTCGCTCGTAGTAAACTCGAGAGCCTGTATACAGTGAAACAGACTGACATAATGTTTGCCGTGGTGGATTCCGAGGTCGTTCAATGATATCATTGATGTCGTCACCGCGCGTTTACCATTTCGAGTATATTTATGTTCATCTGATATTTTATGCCTTTCTTATACAACTCGAGGCTTATAAATCCAGACACAAGAAAAGTTGAAAAGTATATTTTGTACTATATATATTGATTTCATTATAATTTATCGTGCGCGCGCGCGCGATACTTTTGAGAAAAGTCAAAATAAAATATAATAGCACACAAAAATTGTAGCATTGACGTTTAACAATAATATGTCACGTTTATAAATGTGACTCCTGCTGTATCTTCCAGAAAGACCAAAGTGATAGGCTATATATTCTTTATAGCTAAATTTGGACGAAATGTAAAGCATATTACGTACGCGTATATATCGCTTCGATCGTTTTCTATCAGTGATATACTTATTATGAAGTGGGGATTGTGATCATCGTACGTTTATCAATACGAGATACTCAATAACCTCTTTTCTTCGCTGCGCTATATAAACGATCGATGCAATAATTTATTATGTAACCACGTTTATGAAACGACAGCATCCAAACAAAAAAATATAGGAAATAAAATTGTGTCACTTTCACAGCGTTCTCTATACTTTCATTCTTGCACATATAAAAGAATATCGCGAATATATAGGAAATGTAATATGAGCCGCACGTTCTGTAAATCAAGATATATTCCATTTCGATAATTTAACTTTTAATGCTACGGACATGCGTAGAATAACCTTTGTTCACGATGATTAGCACAAATTACAATTCTTCGTATCGGCAGCATCGAAAACTCAACTCATTCAAATTTTACTGGTTTCAATGTTTTGTAACAACGTTGCAAAATAATAATCATCTTACCGAAGTACACAGGCTTGTCGCACTTTGGACAATTCGGCATTTCGTTATATGTTGTGAAGAACCGGCTTCTAGCCTGACGAGGCTGTGCGTGTAACAGAAAGATACTTTCAGCGGCGTGGTCAGACGCGTACTGGCCCCGAGTCTGAGTCGTCTGAGAGCCCGGCAAGGTAACGCAACGCTCTCCAGTTGATTGAGCGTATGAACGTGTGTTAAGGCTAACGGCTGCACGAATACCTACACGACGAAAGCTCAACCATGGCCGCGTGCAGTGTTTAAGTGTCGGGCAAACGTTACCTGCCTGTCGTTATACAATCTCGTGTGCGAGCGTGTACGCGTGTTCGTATATAAATGGATGCACTTTCGTTGTGGATTCTTTTTATTTAAAAAGAATTTCTATAAACAATTTTGCTTATAGAAAATATCGAAACGTAAATAACCTTGGCCAAAGATTGATTACGAAAAATTCTAAATTCATAAGAAAAAAAATCCGTAAGCAAAAGAAAGCAAAAGAAGTGAA